>NC_081524.1:7470926-8070926 GCF_030273125.1 Centropristis striata | reverse complement strand
TTACCAAAATTGTTACGCTTAACAAGACACAAATAAAATAGAGTCACACTAGAATAAAAACCAGTGTTGGATGACTGGAGGATCACACATAATCATAAGATCACATTTATGTTGGCTTTTCTTTGTTTCTTTTTTTGTTCAAAATGTTAATCCAGTAAGTCAGAATAAAAAATCTATTATTATTAGGTCATATAGCTGAGGTTGTGCTGAAAAAGAAATGTACCAACATGGCATTTAAACATTTTTTTAAGTGGTGTATACAGGCAGGATGAAAAGGATTCAAAAATGTACAAAATAGGCCAAGACTCCATAGTGTCAAAAGTCAGGATGTGGTTCCACCAAATATCCAGCAGGTGGCTGACTAGAGGCGCTGTGTTGCCACAGGAAATAGACTTAAACTAAGCGGAAGTAGTGAAAGATAACCTCGCTAATTTTTCTAGCCGTGCTGAGGCAAATTGAAGTACTCTTTCTCCATCAAACTCACTCATTGTCGCTGCAGCGACGCCGAAACATGGATAGATAGTGTTTGTTTTGTTGGGTAAGTTGTTCATTTAACGCGTATTTGCATGATTTAGCGCGCAAAAAGCCGCGCCGCTAGATTAGCTGCTAACGTTAGCCTGTTTGGCTAAACCCAAAGCTATTGTTTTTAGCACATAACGTTCTGTTAGCGGCGGTATTTTACTTGTTTGCTTTATTTGTCGAAGCGGCACAGCTGCTTAATTGTTACCCGTGTGGTATTATTATTTAAGGAGTGTGGTGTTATTTTGCTAACTCGGTTAATATTTTGACCAAATACAATAGCATTGTTTCACGGCTAAGTTTCTGCTTGTGACTTGTAGCATGTAAACATGGTATATTTATATGTATGTGGGTCAGTGACAAATAAACAAGATGTCAAATGGTGTAACTACAAAAAATAGATGAATATTAAATACTTCATCCACCCACAATATATTTGACTTATACATATAATTATTTCATTTTAAAAAACATCATTCTTTTTTTAAAAATATTTCTACATTTACACATTTTGTCAATATTGAGCAGAACATATTCTAAAAACAACCTTTTTTTCTAAAGTTTTGGCAAATCATGTAAAATGTGTTATATACCATAATGTTGCAATGTAAACGTGGATTGTATTTTTTTTCTCATTTTAGTTCACATTTAGTTTCCTGTATATAATCAGATTTTTATGGGGGGAAAAATACTGGTTACACCAACTGACACTGAGTTAGATCATGTCATTGACCCATGTATATTTCTATAGATATATGATTTGTTATTATAATGTATATGCTGTAGAATGAATGTATATACAATATATGTATTATGTGTTAGTAGATTGTGTAATGATGTATCATGTATGATATGTAGAAACGTGTGTAATATGGTTTAGTATGTGAATAATTAATATAACTAAGAATGAATGAAGCACAGTTAAGAAGTGTAAACACTCAATCTGTTTTTGTTTTATTAGGTGAAGCATATCACTCACTTGTTATTTGTTTTTAGTTTTTAATTTTTATAATGTTTATATTTTGTGTTTTCAACTGTATATGTGATACTGTTGGACCCCGGGAAGAATAGCTCTGGCTTTGCTGCAGCTAATGGGGATCTTAATAATAAACTAATTAAAACTAAACTAGCTAATGCTAATGACACTGAACTGTTTATACTGCACCCTTCAATGTAGGGCTGCACGATTATGGCCAAAATGATAATCACGATTATTTTGATCAATATTGTAATTATAATTATACGTAATTATACACGATTATTCATCATGTTAGGGGAAACATCTGTATTTTTATTGCACTACTTTTAAACAACCAGTAGGAACCGTTTTTAGTTTGTGCACAGTGTGTTTTTAGTTTGTTAGTAGTGTGTGAGTGTCCGGTGCTTGTTGTAAACAGAGATCGCTAAGTGAACACCTCCTGCAGCAGCAGCACATACTGACTGTACTGCTACAGAGCTAACTGTTAGCCTATTAGCAATTTGCAGACTGGACGCTTAGGGGTTAACATCCCCTCTGGCTCTGCAGCTGGGAGAGACTGCTGCAGGAGGACTGTGCTTATTTGACTCCTTCTTACTCTTCTTAACGAGCCTCCGGCCCCCGCGGCTCGTTAACCCTCTGGAGTCCATGAAATCATCTGCACATTACTACTTCATGACGTGAAGACATAAAAATGAAGCAACATTGAGCCTTGCCATCAGCTTCCCTCTAAAGTTCTGGCTTGAAACTCCATACCAGATTTTTTTTTAATGATATTCGGCCAAGTAAAACCAGAGATATTTTCAGATATATTTAGTATAAAAATATAGAACTAGATATTATCCTCATTTTACCTGTTATGTGTTATATTTGCAACCTGTGTTGATATTTGCAACATGTACATTTCTGTGTGTGAAACATAATTTTCAAGATCAGATTTTATATTTTCCTTTGTTTCTTTTGGGCTCAAAAGTCAAAGTTAAAAATTAATTTTCAGGACATATAGGTGAGGTAACGCTGAAAAAACTGATACCAACATGCAGGGCAGGAAATGCCCTAGCAATTTGGCCTCGTGACCTTAAAAAAACATATCTGCCCTGAGGCCACGATGGCCTTGATGCCCCGCCCACACTGCCCCAGTTGGTTTTGAGGTTTTATAGTCTGCCTCTTTCCTGTCAACACAGTTTTGACACCTGCGACTTTTGAGAAAAAAATAAAATGAATAAAATCAGCCTTTAAAAACAGAAATTGAATTACAGGAAAACGCACCACAACAAAATACAATAAAACAGGAAAAAAAGTCGAGCAGATAATGCACATTAGAACTGGAAAGACAAAACTAAAGGATAATAGCGTATAATTGCGTTACGAATCAGCAAGCAAGTTTTATCCTGTTTATCATCCCACTTCTTCTCTAATGATAATTGGTGTATTTCCTGACTATTTCCCCCCAGATTTACGGAGGTGGTCCCTGTAAAAGATAATCTCATCACATCTGTGCCCATCTCGAGTGTCACTCTGTGGACTGTGACACATACCAGCGGAGACAAACGGCTTTGCATCCTGTGAAACTCCACAGTCCCCCCCACTTGTCCAGTTGCCACCAACATGGCTAACAGCACCGCAGCAGCAGTGAAGGTTGGGACACCTGGCCCTGCAGGCAGAACTAGTCCAGAGGGATCTCAGGTCAGTCCATTTTTTATTCACAAAAACTCAAAAATGAGGATACTGCTATCTGGATAAACACAAATATAACAACGAGACTAAAAGTGGTAACGTTTCACTTGCAAATTTTAATTTTTTTAATTTAAGCGGAACTGCTACCCTAAAATAGTTTCCTATACTTACTTGCTTCTTGATATATTGCTTAAGTTTGATCAGAGCCGGACTTGCAGTTTTATACCAGACAAATTCTTTACTAATTACATTCTTTAAGACTTTCACCAATAAATTAAAATCAACCTTAGGCTCTTTATCCCCCCCCCCCCCTAAACAATTAATGATTATTTGTTGTGGTTGGTCTTTTTGGAAATGTATTATCTTTGGCATAAAAGTTACGTTTTTATGTGTGTGACTTTTATAAATATTAGTTTCACTCAAAATTTGGAAAATTTCTAAATTGAAAATTGTTTGAAATTAGCTTTCAGTTACAATTATTAAATCAATAGCAGGATCTGTGATTTCATTTTGTGTCCCCTTTTTTGTTTGTGTTTATAGTTTTTAATTTACGTAACTTTTATTTGTTCCATTTTAAATAAATTTAATTTAACAATATGACTGTGATGAGGTACTTTCCATACAAATATGGCACATCACACTCACACTTATATCACAACATATTCCTTTTAAAGAAGAATTACATTTTTTTTTAAATGACAGCTTTCAGGGCATAAAACTGATGATCTATTGATCTTACATATCAACACTTAATAGTCTAACAATGACAGCCTTCAGTGCTGAACAAATTTAAAAATGTAACAAACCTTTGACCTTAGAATCGTGTATTGAATTTTCAATTAGGGAATTTTGACACCCCTTATAAATATGGTTGCAAAACTCATGAGTCAACCCAATAACCAATTTTGTCGTATTTTTTTATTTTTTTATTTAAATGTAAAGCCTCATGGGTGTCCTATTGTCATTTTTGCATTTAGAGCCACGAGAAGACTACTATAGAGAGCATAATACATCTGTTACACCTGAACTATTTTGTACCTGAATTAATGATTTTCTCTCCAGGTGCTAAGTAAGAAGAAGCTGCAGGACCTGGTGAGAGAGATCGACCCCAATGAGCAGCTGGATGAGGATGTGGAGGAGGTCTGTCTGTGGTTTTAATTGCAGTTTCAAATTAAACTCTATACTCCTCAAGGTGTAAACATAGGCAGCGGTGGAATTTTTGTTGTAAAATGAAGCCACTTGCATCTTGTTGCTCTATAGCTTACCTAACCTACAGCCACATCCATCATTTGGAAATCTTATTTTATTGAAAGCCTGGCTGCATGAAAAATGATGCGAGCAGCAGAAAATGTGAGGGATTTGTCCCGCCGTTGTGGAATGTTGCTTTCCTTTACTGAGCGCGATTGATGGTTTTCAAAATGCCTCTCTCTTCTCAGATGCTGCTACAAATTGCAGATGACTTTATAGAGAGCGTAGTGACAGCGGCCTGTCAGCTGGCCCGCCATCGCAAGTCCAACACCTTGGAGGTGAAGGATGTTCAATTACATCTTGGTAAGTAGTTGGCAGCTTTTTGCAATGAAATATTTTCACAAGGGTGGGTTTAGTGTGTCTCTAAGGGTCACACAAAATCTTCAAGTACTGATGATGGCCTCCAATAACTGCAGAATAATTGATTACAAAAAAGGATAAAAATTATGCCCCATATTATGTAAATTTGGCTTAACCCAAAGCGTTAAATGTTGTAGTTGAATCAAGCAGATTTAGGCTTTTTGCACGTTACACAAACAGTTGGCATCCTTAAGTGACGCCTTTGTGGACCCATATACCGTAGGAGAAAAAATATATACCAAAGGTCTTTGAAATTGTTGTGCTCTTAAGTGAAAGGAATTTCACGAGATCACTAAGTGAACACCTCCTGCAACAGCAGCACATACACACTGTAATGCTACAGAGCTAACTGTTAGCCTGTTAGCAATTTGGAGACTGGACGCTGAGGGGTTAACATTCCCTCCGGCTCTGCAGCTGGGAGAGACTGCTGCAGGAGCACTGTGTCGCTTTGACTCGTTCTTACTCTTCTTAACGAGCCGTCGGCCCCTGTGGCTCGTTAAGGAGAGCTGCCGAGGGGTCTGCGGCTCTTCTTAACAAGAGTAAGGAGGAGTCTCCAATAACACTAGAAAAAGTCGCTGGATTTGTCTCCAGTCACTTTCTTGAAAAATAGTCGCTAAGGGGCTCTGAAAAGTGGCTAAATATAGCAACAAAGCCGGTAAGTTGGCAACACTGCTTCACTGGCTTTTACAAATGGCGCGTGTTGTTGTCGCATAGAGTATTACGTCACATGAAGCGATCTGTCCAGTCAGTAACCAGGCTTTTTTCAGGGGAGAAAAACAGCCCTGCTCTTCGACAAAAGTCAGCTCCAGACGGCTCAGATTCAAATTAGGGGCGTTATAGCCCTATTGTAGACACATTTAGGAGGTATTGCTGAGGACAGAATGCAGTGCCAGGTGAGATCTACATATTTATTAGTAGTACGTTATATCCACACTGTGTAGTGTATTGCAAGGAGACGCCTTTTAACTGTAACAGTCTAACAACATGCTGCTCAATCTCTTACTACAGTACATTCACGAACAGATAAAGAAATGGTGCATTGTATCAAACTCAAACATTGTAAGCATCAGTGATGTGACTTTCAGAATGGTTGTTAGCAAATGGCGCACATTGCATCACTTTGCTAGTGGATGCAACTATGTCATGGCAGGACCCAAGGAAGCAGAGAGTGGAGTTCGAAGATGTTTGGATGAGCGGTTTTCAAGAAAGAATTTGGAGACCAATCGATCGTCCCATCCAAACAGGCACATTTTGAACAGACACCGCATTGGTTATTTATCCTTTGAAGGGAGTGTGATGCTGATAGCGAGGAAATAACGCCCCTGATAGCACATGTTGCTGTACGTTTATTTAGTTCAAACTGCCTGTGTCCTGCTGACATTGTGCATTGCTTTTCTCAGAGCGCCAGTGGAACATGTGGATTCCTGGTTATGGCTCAGACGAGATCCGACCGTTCAAGAAGGCCTGCACCACAGAGGCTCACAAACAGGTGAGTGACAGAAGGCTTTGTTTCAGTTTGCCATATTTCAATAATCCTTTCTATTCTAATTTTGTACAGCAGCAACTGTAACAAAGCAATTTACCCCTGGGGATCAATAAAGTGATTCTGATTTGGTATATGTAGAGAACAATGACAACTGTTGATTTATAATTATTATTCATCAGTGTTGCTTTGTATTTATTGTACTGAACACATGCAGTGGGCCTAATTATTTTCATTTGTTTTCTTTTCAGAGAATGGCGCTGATCCGCAAGACAACCAAAAAGTAGCAAGACTGTACACTAATATGTTGTACCCACTCTGTGTATTGTCTTTTCTTTTTGTTCGTTTTCTTCCTTTTAAGTTTGGTTTTTTGGACTATAAAGAAGAAAGAGATGGTTTGGTTGTTTTCCCCCCCATTAGACATTAGATAGGATTTCATTGTGTCTCCTTAACGTGAGTGTTTTGCCAGCACCATCACACAATAATGTAATTCTTGTCTCATGATTCTGTTTTGTTGCCATTAAGCTAAGCCTGGCAGAACTCTACTCATTGCGTTTTTGTCAATAAACGTTTACTGGAATACTTCTTTTGGACGTTGGCCACTGCTGTATCTGGTTTGCCTTCTTCAAAGCAAAAGAGCATTTGGATGTGATTGTAACAATTTTGTTTCGTGTTATCTTGCCAGTAATAATCATAACCACTGAGTATGTAGTCCATGATAGCTCCCTTGTTTACTCACTCCACTCATACAATGTTGTTGATCTTTTTTTTTTATTAAATAGATTGATTATACCAAATTTCTACTGCAAATGGTGGCTACAAACACAAAAAAGCCAGGCTTCTTTTGTTAGACATCTGTGTGCTCCAGTGCATTACTGATTGTAGTAGACTTCATTATATTAACTTTTATTTTAACCATCTTTGTACATTTTATTTTTTTCTTTGGTTTACTTCAGCCAATTGCATCAAAATAATGACAGAATAAATGGTGCTCAGATGTTGATTTCACACTTCACAATGTCAGATTAAAAAATAAATGACTGATCTGTTACCAAAATGACATTTTGGATTAAAAAAAGTTATCCAACCGTGGTTAGACATGCAAAGGAAAGTCTTAGCTGGTCTATAATGAAAACTCAGTTCCTTTGTATATTTGCAGAGGACAATGGACGCTTACCAGTACACAGAGCACTAAAACGTATATGATCGCCTGAGTGTCTTCTAGTAGCAAAATAAATTGTCTGCCTCTTGGTTGCAGGCAGAGGCCGTTCATCAGGCAGATGGACAGTAATTGCTATGGAAACCTCACAACATTTCAAAAGAACAAAGGCACCCTAGAGTCGTTTCATTTAATTAATTTCAACAACAATACCTGAAAACAATCGCTCACTTTCAGCCTGCTGTGCAATTATTATCGATGCAACAAAGCCTCTTGCAGACAACTACTCAGGCCCAAAGCTTTAATTCACATGGAGTCATAGGGGGGCGTTTCCAAGCTCAACAAGGGCACCCAAAACCTTAACTGCTGCCAATCATCAACAGAACAAGCAGAGAAGAGAAAAGCTTCAGAAATTCTGTGCAGAAATGTATCTGAGAAAAAAATAATGTACTCGTACAGCCGTTCATGACCTTTTGATGTGCAACTTTCTTAAAAATAATCCAAGCACTATTTGCAACCCCTTATACATCTTAAGACTTTAGTGTGGATATGAGCTGTGAGCAAAGATGAAAAGCTCAATTTTTGGCTCTTAAAAAGAGCAGTATATTTCACAAGCAAAAAGAAAATATCACAATAACAAATTGAAACCAAAGAACAAATTTCTTCCCTTTATTAAAAATTCTAAGACCCCCTGCGGCATCAGGGGCCACTTTCCACTGTACAGGTCTTAAAGACTTCCAAAAAAAATCAATAAGAGAAGACGTGATCGTATCCCATCCTTGTAGACTGGATGCAATGACGACATGGTCTCCTCTTTCACTGATAAGTCAATAAGTCATCATTACAACCACTGCCCTTCTGAACTGAGGTAAGCAATGACCTCATCAGTCCACATTAGTCCAATCAGCTGCGGGCCCAGCATCTCACAGACGACAGCATAGACCTCGGACACTTTTTTTTTTTAATGTCCCATAAATAGAGCGATATAGATTTTGCAATTAGACAACAATAAGGATTTAGAGCAGCACTATCAGCTGTATGACTAAGGCACATTTTGAGCTAAAAAGAAAAAAAAATGAAGGTAGTATATTTACCATGTTCAACTTAATTTCAGCCTGTTAGCGTGCAAAAATGTGTAGAGTAGCCCTAAACACTACAGCTGTAGGAGATGGGAATATTAGTTTTCATAAAGTATATTAAAAATTTGACCTGATGATGGCACTAGATTAAGAGTTAAAGCTGGGGTAGACCATTTTTGGGGGCATCATTAGGCAAGAAATTCCCTAATAACCTTTCAGCATATTAAGTGGACTGACGTTCCGTTTTCAGGCTTCAAAAATCTAGACTGTCACAGGAGACTTCAGCCAATTACAGGTTATTCTAGAGAGAGGACAATCCAATTTGTGGCTCAACAAAAGCACATGCTTCAGATGGCAAAAGTCAACTAAATAGCGACTGAAAAGGTTGCTATGAAGAAATGTTACTAATAATAGTTAAGCCTCGTGCTATCTGTGAAAAAGGTTGCTCAAAAGATCTGTGGCTAATTCAAGTTCATGTTTAAGTAGCAGTTTGTCATCTCTGAGGGATTTACAGGCCACAAGTTTGCAAAGAAAACAGGAGGTTAATTCTCATTGTGGCTGTAAAACCACATCAGGATCACAATCACAAATTGGATGATTGAAATTAATGACTAGTACTCGTACATGTTACTGTATGAAGTGTTGTGTGAAGGGAGCGCTGCAGGAGAAAGGTTATCATTTTAAATTCTGGTGGGTTTTTGGGTTTGTTTGGGGTTTTTTGCCTTTTCCAGAAAACTGCCTACTCCAGCTTTAAGGCACCTTGAACACAAGCAGCAAATTTTCCCAGCAATCCATCCATAGTAAACAAGATATTTCACTAACAAACAAAAAAAATCCAGCTCCTGGTGTTGCCAGATGAAAAGCAGTGACAGCCAGAGTCAGCAGGTGGTAAAAATCCTTGGGGCAACATGAATGTCTGTGCAAAATGTCATGAAAATCCATCCAATAGTTTTTTAGGTCTCATAGGTATTTCAGTCTGTACCAGAGTGGTGGATCAACCGGCCAACACTGCCACGCCGCCATCATGGCTGAAATATCAAATACACAAACCCTTATTTCTAAAGATAAAGCTTAACCCATTTCAGGAATGTCAAAGTGCTGTATATACAAAGTCACAACATGAGGTTTTTATAATCAGTGTCTGACATTTCTATATGGTTAACATTGTATTTCCACAAGTTGCAAAAATGCATTAGAAATCAGTGTTTCATGACTTAATTACAGTACACTTCCACCACAAATCCAACTTCCTGGAGGCCAGCTTTGGTTCTACAGTAACGTGAGTGCATAGGGGTGATCACCACCAGTCCACAGTTCAAGCACAACACTTCTTGTTGTTCTTGGAGCCTGTGTCGGGCTGTGCCAGGTTGGCTCTCTGTAACTGCAGCGCCTGCGGTGCAGCGCACTTAACTCCATCCCAGCCCTCTTGCAGCTCCACCTCTCCGCTCAGCAGACCCTGGTAGACCCGGCGAGTCAGCAGCTCGAAGGCCTCCTTCACGTTCTGACCCGTCTTGGCCGAGGCCTCCACGTAAGGCATCCCCAGCTGCCCGGCCAGTTTCTCAGCCTCTTCCCGACTCACCACCCTCTCCCCCAGAGCAGCTCGGTCACTCTTTTGGCCCACCAGGACGAACAGAACCTTCTGCGGCTGCACTCGCTCGCACACTTCAGCATGCCACTCCTTGATATGGTCAAAGGAGGCTTGGTTGGTCATGTCAAACACCAGCAGCCCTCCGACTGAGTTGCGGTAATAAGAACGGGTCACTGACCTGAAGAAAGAAAACGGGAGGAAAACACAAAGAAATAGGGAGGAGGTTTGAATTTCAACACATGAAAACCTCACACAGCAGTCACTGGGTTGTGCAGAGTTCAAACTTTGCTGCCAACTTATTTCCTGTTCCAGTGAGCAAATAATCAGCTGATATTCTGCACTGTTTGTGTTGAGCATTTTTTTAAAGATAAGTAGATTGACAAAGAGCCTGCTTCTTTGTAGGGAATTGATAACCAATCTGCTCTTCTAACTTTAATCATGAAACTATCAGGAGGCATGTAGTTCCCTCATGAGTCACTGTGTTTAAACCGACCGAGAGGCCTGTTAAACGCTCCTCCCAGCAGCCGATTGGTAAGAACTTCATAAAATACTTCTTGATGAAAACAAAACCTGTTTTGGCTGAGTTTTAGCTGACTCATGTGGGATTAGCAGGCTACAGATACCACGCAGAGCGGAGGTAAACACAAACAAGCACAGTTTGCAATTTGCTCCGGTTCATTCAACTGGAGAAAAGAAATAATGCATTTAGAGACAGAATGAAATGTGTAACTGCTTGTTTTTTCTTTTTTAATTAAATATGCTGAGCATGAAAAATAATGCCTTTTCAAAGATTTGCATTTCCCACTTTAAGAAATAAAAACAACTGTCTCTCTCTCTGTACACATTGCAAGCTGATCCTGTGCGGGTGACAGGGTGGATACACAGTCATAGCTGAGAGCAAACACTGATGAACAGCTCCGGTATGAATGGAACAACCAGTGGTAGTTTATTTGGATAGTATATTTGCATGCACATGAGTCACTTCTTCAATATGCGAGTACTGTTTTATTCAAAGAGGCCTGGTGCATCCTCACCTGAACCTCTCCTGTCCAGCAGTGTCCCAGAACTGCAGCTTGACACGGACCCCAGGCTCCACTTCCAGGAAGTGGACATAGAAATCTACACCCACCGTCTGGTTGATGGTCTCCAGGAACATGTCTTCGGTGTAGCGCTTCAGCAAGGAAGACTTGCCCACTGTAGAGTCCCCCAGCATGATGACCCTGAACTGGTACTGCCACAAAGTCAGGTCCATTGTCCCTGCTGGTGGTGGAAGAGAGTGAGGACAGAGAATACAGTTTGTAGGGATACAGAGGTGTGTAGAAGTTGTGGGAAAGAGAAAGAAATAAGAAATAGACGACAGGAATTATACAAGTTAGGAATGGTTAGGGGGGAATATATAGAAGAGCCTAGATGGCACCAAGGGAGCTGGAGAAAGAGATAAAGGAAGAGAGGAAACCTGGAAGAGATCAGCTCCCTACCAGTTGGTTTCCTTTCTTTGACGCTCCAAATGTTGAGAAACAACCACAGCAGCCACTCCTTATAAATCTCACAATCAGAAGAGCAGTCGGTGTTGACAGTCATCCCAATCTCCTATGTAGTTGAGGCTGCAGCATCGAGTCTCTCAGTGGCATTCCCATGGTGGTTTGTCAAAATGTCTTCAAAAAGCAGGTACGGGGAGAAATCAGTCCCACAGAGTAGATCCCAGTACGGCTGCAGCTCTCATCTGAGTTGCTGATCTTAACTGCTACTGTAAGCATGAGCTTGAGCATGAGTGTGCTGTGCAGGGGTGTGGACTACTAAAGTTTGCCTGTTGATACTTGACAAAAGGCGGGGCGGCACAAGGACACGGGGAGGGCTGTTTTGAAATGGGAGGGTCAGATGTGGGAGGAAAGGGGTGGGTGGGTGGGGGGGGGGGGGGATAAGGAAGTAGAGTTCCATTTAATAGCATATCAAGGCAAACTGTGTTGTTTCCTGCTGCCAACAGCAAATAACTTAATGTCATCATTACACTCATAGACAGTGAGGGTGAATGCTTGCCAACAACCCACCAGCAGCAGCATTTCTTATCACTTTATGGTCTTGTCTGTAGAGTGAACATGCCACCAAAAAGGGAAGTTGATAACAATACGGCTTTATTTTCCCTGGGGAAACACCAGGATATGAATCTCATGTTTCTACAATAGGTTAGTTGGAGGTGTAATGTTATTTTAAGTTATGACAACATGTGCTTGTTCTTTCTTTAATTAATTGGCACATGTTTTATGCTAGAGTAGCAAGTCAAGAGCAAAAATTTGGTCCTAGTGTACTGTCGTACAAAGCCTAACTGCAGTGACTACACAAAGAGTAACACTGAGAAAAACTGCTTTAAAGTTGTTTATTTATTCATTTATTTATTGGATCTCCATTAGCATCAGCACATTAGCATAGCTATTCTTCCTGGAGTCCAAACATTAAATCAAATTGTCCATTCTCCGAGATCATCAACAAAACAAAAACAACAACAACAGTCAATACAGTCACAACACATATACAATCATAGACACTGACAAACATGTATCACAAGACATGACGCAACACTTGTATAGTAAAATTAAGAGTCCATACACAACATACAAACACCATAGCATAACATACAAACAGATACCAAAAAAAATAAATAAAAAATAGATAAAGGAGGAGAAAAAGCGGTCTCACAGGATAGGAACTAACTTTGTTTTAACTGGCCAACCAAATGGGATATAGGTAGTTAAGTGATGTGACATTTATTTCTTGATGTATTTTTTTTTTGGGGGGCATTTTGTAGCTTTATTGACAGTAGAGATATTGAAAGTGAAAGGGGGAGACAGAGGGGAAGACATGCGGGAAAGGGCTCCGAGCCGGATTCGAACCCGGGCCGCCCGCTTACGAGGACTGGGCCTCTGGGGTATGCGCTCTACCAGGTGTGCCACCGGGAACGCCCCTTTCTTGATGTATTGATAATATAATATTTTTGCTCAAAAATCATGACAATTTATTTGACCTTTGACCCCAAAAATGTAGCTACAGCCCTCTGGTTTTGCTGTAAAAGGTTCTAATAGTAATGCAGAAACAGAGTGCAGTAACAACAATGTTGTTGTCTTCTTTCAGCTTTTATATTTAATTTTCAGTGAACAAACATTTTCAAATAACTTCATAACTTTCTCACTTTTTTACTTAACTATCTAGATAATAATTTCCCTATAAAATACATTTATAATTTCTATTATTCTTGTCTTCACTATTCAACACAATGAAGAAATACAAGGCTACACTGGATCAGACCATCTGCTTTGGATATAAATAAAGCAGACCGTGGTAAGTGCAATTACTGTGGTCTGCTTTTGGTTTTGAGTTGGATTTTGTAGTTGCTGAAATTTTTATATAGTTATTTATTTGCATTAAAGCAAAACTGAAATCTAAATCTATGTCACAAGATAAAAGATTTTAGTTATAACTCAATTTCAACCAAAATTTTAGTGACTGCGGTTAGGATTTGTAGGGCAGTATAAACATTAAAGAAGAAAAGGAAAATGCATATAACTGCCAAATTCAAGGAGTTTTTAAAACATAATTTACAACTAACTGAAGCAACTGCCTTCTGGTCCTCTTAAACCTCAGCTGATGTTCTTTTAATATATTTTGGGGTGTAATTAAAAGGACAGCCTCTGGGGGCTGCTAGAGCTCTTTATTTTAAATACACCAGTGGTTTCATGTGTTCCCAGTGCCAAAGCAAACCGAGACACTTGAGTCTTTTAATCAAAACTGCAATATGACAAGCTTCATCTACACTTTTTTCAAAGTCACAGGTAAAAAGCAAAACTTACTGATTCTCAGCTCCACTAAAATAAAGGCCAGATAATTAAGAGGAATAAAAATATATTTATTCAGAATGAACACACATATTGCACCACACATGCATCTGGACTCTATAAATATAAAAATACAGTGTTTTTTTTAAATGTGGCATGCTTTTCATACATTTAAGGCAATGAGGGCATTGTCAGCAATGCTTTAACTACCGAGGTTCACTTAATTTTGACAAGACTCAAAGTGAAAATGCACCATGGAAGCTTGATGCTCATCATCTGCTGCTGCTATTTTGAAATCAGATCTTTAGGCTTTTCTATCATTTTTAAAATATCTGTTTTCATATGCCAAGCTTTCTTTTTTCAGTTAAACCCTCAAGGGTCATTTTAAGTTGGACGGCTTGTCAGAGAAATGCACATCAGTATAACCCGTTGAAGGAGGTTCTGGGTCAGATATGATGGTGAAAAGCAATTGAGTTGAAAACTGTTTTTGTCTATGTCAGCAGGCAGAAGGTGGAAGTGATGCACGCAGAACTGGTGAGTTCATGTTTAAAGACTAAAAACTTAATACAATAACACCCAAAAGTGCATGATTAAAAGGTTTGTGAAGAAATTAACACCCATTGCAGTTGTGATATTGACTTATGCCTGATACAATTCACTGTATTACAAAAATCAAATCAAAATCAATTTAACAAAAATCAAATGACTATACCCCAGAGTCACCAAAGCACAACCGTGTGGTCCAGTTTAATGTCTTACTCATAGGGTTTTTGCATTTACTCTCCATGCAAAACAGTGCAATAATAATATTTGTAACCAGAATGGCATGTAGCTTACCGACTGTTCTGTAGTAACCCTGAATGAGTCATGATATGCAAGTTGGTATTAAACCTAAAAAGAGAAATACAGTAACAGATAAAATACACAATTGTGACACAAACAAGAAACATTTCAGAGAGGTAAATGTATCAATATGCTAATTTGTGATGGAGGCAAAAAAAAAAAAAAAAGCAATACAACTCACAAACAACAGAATGAAGTTGTTTCTTTTGGGTTTTTACAACATTTCAATGTTTTGCAGGACGGCTGTCCCAAGAAGAAACGTACTTGCTCAGACTCGGACTCTTACCCTGACCCTTTGTCACAGCTGTAAACTGATCTTCTCATATTTAGCTTGTCACATCCATCCATCTATGAAAACTTCACATACTGTATATTTCACAGGCTGTTGTACCATTTATGTCTCACCTGGTTGTGCGTTTCCCCCCATTCCTAAATCCGTTCTGTAAAGGTACTTAAAAATATGTTTATTTTAATTGCCCGTAAGCATTTCATCCCAGATTCTGCTTATCGCAGCAACTCTAAAGCTCCACAGAGTTAATTGACATCCCTTTACCTTTACACAACCAGTAAAGACTTGATATAGTTAGAGTATAAATTATCACTGTAACAACATACAGTAGCGTACCCATCAGAATGTCAAAACAGTTTTTTGACACCAGTTAAGAGAAGCCCAGACTTTTTTTCCTGCACGAGTGACACAAATGACTCCGTGTGCTCTCGTCTCAGGACAAAGAAGGGAACTTCAGCTCGGAGATGTCCACTTCAGGAGAGCTGCTGTCACTGCGGTCGCTGTAAGTGTCCCTGCAGTGAAAGATGAATACATAAAATGAGTTTTATGGGAGTAATGGCTGACAGGGACGGCTTTATTGTAATTGCAGGTGGAATGATGACAGTGTCACTGTAAACAAACTGTAAGAGAGTCGATTATAATACTAAATAAAAATATGCTGTAAATTTCCCCATTCGGGTTGACAAGTCAACTACATTTGAGTAAATTCAATGACTCATAAACATGCCAACAATGTATAGAGTTAAGGGTTTAATGGCAACAGAAAAAATGTATCTAATAAGGAAGGAGCCTCTGTTTCTGTCGGCTCTTTGATTTTCTCAGCAATCGTTCATCCGATCAGCTTCACACTGAGCGGGAGTGTTGCTGAGGACTGAAGGAGTGAAAACTCTTGAGGCATGCAAGTAGTGCGTTAAGTACACATTATGCAGTGAAGTGTATTGAGGGGGACCCTTGTTAACTGTTAAATCGCCAAACTGCATCCTGGGTGCATCCAGTGTGCTCTCTGTCCTTTGCTACATTAAGATTTGAGAACAGATGTAGAGCGAGAGAATGGAGATGTTACACTGTAGCAAACTGTCAAAATAAAGGCTTTTAGTCCAGGAAATAGCCTGGTTCCAAGGATTAGCTGTGAGCAACTTATGGGTATACTTAGATATTCGTTGTGAGTAGAGTGTTGATTTATTTAGATATGAATGTGTACAGATGGGTGCATGTGTAAACTGTTTATATAGATTGTGTAGGTATAAAAATGAAAGAAATTGAGAGCCATACAAGGGAGGAGGGTGGGGGTGGGATGGGTCTTTTATTTATTTTTTTATTTATTTTATTCTTCCTTGTTTAAAAAAAAAAAAATCACTATCCTTGTACAGTGTGTCTGTAAAGTTATGCATTTTTGTATGTTCCTTTTGTAAAATATGACTTTCAATGTAACAAACTGAAGATGCTTGCTGTACATCATAAACATACTGTAAGACATTCTCTTAATAAAAACTAATCTTTATAAAAAATAAAAAATATATGGGTATACTTTAGCATTACTTAGGGATGCAACTATGTCATGGCAGGTGTATTTCTCCTACCTAAGGAAGTGTGAAGTTGTTTGGATGAGCGGTTCTATCAGCCTCTTATAGACAGATACGTTTTTAACAGGCACTGCACGAGAGGTTAAAGTCTCCCCAAGTAAGCTATGTCCCAATCAAAGGTAAGGTAGATATTCAATTTTAAGCAATCACCATTACCATTGCAGTTACAGATGAAATATAAGACAATATTATGTGTGTTGTTATGTGTCCAATGGGATTTAATGCCTCTGCAAAAGAACTTTCACATTAAATTGGCACATGCAGAGATGGAAAAAAAGATTTATGCAAAGCACTCAAACAATACTTCAAGTTAAATATATTGTAGAACTGTAGAAAGGTTTGCTGTAACCTACGAACTACCGGAGAATCATTCAGTAACTTCCATAAAAAGTTTGAACAACACATTGCTGTGTCAGAGCTTACCGTGGAGAGAGGCGACACCCCTTGGTCAGGTAGCTCTGCAGTTTTCCTGCAGCAGCCAGCAGCAGACCGAAGTACGGAGGAGAAGGTTTGATGGGCCTCGAGGTGAACTCTGGGTGGTACTGCACTCCAACAAAGTAACAATGATCTGAAACAACAAACAGGTGGGTAAACATAGACATATTGACCTCCATTATTACGCTCTACTAACGTCACTGGAGACGGTGATGGAGAGTGCACGTCCTAAAGAAAAGACCAGCAAGGTTAAAGCTTTTAGAAAATATACAGCATGTTGCATTCATTAGTTCATTTATTTCCGCTCACCATCTAATTCAATGACCTCCATACGCTCTCCTTCTACATCCTCGCCAACAAACTGAAGACCCTTTGTTCCAAAGTGGTGCTTTAGCTCGGGGTTCACCTAAAATGAGAAACAGTTTAAGGATTCGTGAAAGGTTTTTGAGAAGTGGGGTTATGAGGCCATCTTAGAATACTTCAATACTAGATCCGGGCACAAAAATGAAAAACAGAAAGATTTAAAATGAAGCCTCAAGTCCCAGCAGAATGTACAAGTAGAATTAAAGAACCATAAAGTATGCATTTGCTTTCCACTGCCAGACAAAAATGTTGTTGTACCTCAAATCTGTGTCTGTGCCTCTCATCAACAAAGTCCACATTTCCGTACAGTTTTCCTAGAACAATGAAATATCACACATCAGAAACACAAACAGGGAGGACAAAAAAATCCATTTAATTCAAGGGGGATACATACTTATTACGCTGGTGCTAGATTTGAAGATTGTTCGCCTCTTCCCCAACCTCATAGTCCCGCCCATCTGCCCCGGGTTGTGCTCCGGCATTTCAATCACCTGCCAACATCAAACAGGATGTTAAAGCTATTCTGGTGAAGACTGCTGATATGATGTGATATGAGCTCGGAGTAAAAAAAGACAGCCTACCACAGGGTGACTGGATGTTGGATTAAATTCTGTGGAGTTGGCATCTGAAAAAGATAAGCAAAACCGATCTGAGCTCAAATCAACTTCTCGTCATGTTTGCGGTTCTTTCATCATAAATCTGAAACCATATGAATCAAATGGTCCCGGCTGAACTGCACAATAGCTCACCTTCCCATCCGAGGACATTGCGGGCGAACTCGCACACTGCCAGCTGCATGCCCAAACACACTCCTGCACAGAACAAGACCAGCAGGAATGTTGCATAATGAGTGCTATTGTAAAAGATGCATAAATAAAGAAAGACTGAAACAAAATCCCCACTGTGTGATCCACTTACACTACTAATCCGACTTTATTTGCATGCACCTATAAAAAGTATTCCCCTCATTTTGGACTTTCTCATGATGCATTATTTCACAGTTTTGAAAGAGAGAGCAACTAAACTTTTTTTGGATCAACAACAAAAAACCAAGACAGATTCTTTATCCGCTCAAAAGTTTGGGGTCACCCAGAAAATGTCTGTTGTTTTCCATGAAAACAAACTGTTTTATTCATGAAATGTGTTACTAAATAAATGGAAAATATAGTTAAGACATTGACAAGGGTAGAAATAATCATTTTAACCTGAGGAAGGATCATTTTATTGCTTCTCAAATCAGCACAAAACAGTTTTCAGCTGTGCTAACATAATGCTCAGGTGTCATATGTCATATATGTCATATATATATATATATATATATATATATATATATACACACACATTTCTAACTTTAATAGTAATTTATCACATTAACAATGTCTAGACTGTATATAATTGTGGTTTTCTTTCAAAAAAAAATAAGGACATTTCCAAGTGACCCCAAACTTTTCAGTGGTTAGAATGCCCCTAAGGTCTATATTTTTCATGTGGAAGTAATTTCATCCAAAGTACAGATATAGTGGGTTCCTTATTGGATTCTGACAAGCCTATTATAAAATTAGTTCTTTTCTGTGTAGCTTTGGCTTTTCATTTCAGGTTGATGTTTTGCAGGAAAGTCACAGTTTTCTGGCAGACAGGCAAAAGTTTCTTCATTATTTTTCCTGTATTTTGCCCTTCACTAAACTTTACAGGCTTTCTGCACAGAAGCATCCACAAAGTGAAGCTGCCAGACCCAGACACTGAACTGTCTAAATACTTTGAGCTGCATTTTCAAGTTTGAAAGAGTATTGGTGGAATATTTATGTAACTAATAGGCACTGTAGGCATATTTGCCCAGCAGAAATAACACCATACCTGTACAATCAATCTGCTTTTGTACCTAATATTAATTTAAAGAAGTGTCAGTCTTGTGAAACCATAAACAGGGTTCGTACACTTTTTCAGTGGTCAAATTCAAGCATTTTTCAAGGACTTTCAAGGGAAATGATCAAGCTTTTCCAGTATCTTACACCTGCTGTAAATTGCATGTTTTAGATGAGTACTTACATACTAAAAGGGGGAGATTTCACTTAACCATACCAACAGCGATGGTATTACACTTTTAGGAGGAACGGTCTTCATTTCAGATCATTACAGATCATTATTTTTTACATTGAACATGTGATTATCTATAGTCTATAGATGGATATAGTCAGATTGCAAGAGAAATACAGTAAGAATTTCAAGCATTTACAAACACTTTTTAAACCTTGAAAATACAACATTTAAATTCAAGCATTTTCAAGGATTTCAAGCACCCGTACGAACCCTCTATAAAACATAATGACAGAACAACATTTTTAATGTCTACTCTTGCTTAGAGCAAATCATAAAATATAATAAATGAGAAGGCAGAACTTATGAGACATATCGTTTTGAATCTTTCTTACCCAGGAATGGCTTATTCTGTTTCCTGGCCCAGTTGATAGCGAGCATCTTGCCCTCTGTTCCTCTCTCACCAAACCCTCCTGGTACCAGCACACCACTGTAAGGAGAAGCCACAATTAATTTTATGAATCTGTCCACAATATCTTTGAGGCAAACACAATATAAACACCTGTATACAGAGACACATTACTGATAACAATGTTAAGACTAGCACTCAGTTATATGGTACAAAATCCGCTTTATTCCAAATCTCTTGTAGCATGTTTTCTGGTAATTCTATATCTAAGTAGTCTATATGGAATCCCCACATGGAAAAGCCTATTTTTGCATACTCCTGTAACAATTAAATACTGGAAAATGAAAAGTATTTTCTCAGTTGATAAGAAACCTAAGTGAAAAATGAACATAATAGTTTCAAGTAAAATTATAACAAAACAATAAATAAATAGTCAATCTGATATATGTATAAGAAAGTTAATTAGTTTGTGCTTAATATCACTTTGGATAATACAGGTGTATCTCTATGATTTAGAACATCATAGAAAAGTTTATTTATGTCAGTAATTCAACTCAAAAAGTGGAAATAACACATTATATAGATCCATTACACACAGAATGAAACATTTCATGTCTTAATTTATTTAATTTCTTCTTATTATAATGATTATGGCTTACATTTAATGAAGACCTAAAAATTCAGTGTCTCAAAAAATTTGAATATTACAATATTAAAAAAATGTTTAAATTATGTTTAATATGGAAATGTGGCCTCTGAAAAGTATATCCATCTATATAACTCAATACTTGGTTGGAGCTATTTGACTTGAACTACTGGAAATTGACTTTTCCATCATATTCTAATTTATTGAGATGCACCTGTATATTTGTGTATCACAGTATTTGATATGATTTCATAACACGATTCCACTGAAAAATTAAAACTTATCATACTGAATTGTCGCCCAGCCCTGAATACTGAACAACTAAATTCAACCAGGTAGAATTCATGACAAGTCACAGCAGATTTTGTATAAGACATCTATTATTTGGTATCTTTCTGACTCTTCAAAGACTACTGCTGTTAAAAAAACCCAGAATGCAATAATGTGCTAATATTCAACTGAAAACTGTACACACAATGTTTGTTAAAAATCAATTTCTTTTGTGTATATACACGCCAAATTCCGAATTTGATTTATTGTTTTTATTTACGTCTTACAGTGTCCAAACTTTTTTGGGTTGTACTTTTTTCTCAAAGTATATTGCAGGTGTAATCAATACACAAGAATGTAATAAAACATTGTGAATTGTATACCATGCACAGAAGTCATTAACTATCTTATCATGCTGCAGAAACCACTGAGCACGAAGGAGCTCTGCTGCCATCATGTGGCATACGCTCTAACAATATATCAGCAGAGTGGAAACCTTTAGACTGACAGCTTGCCTACTCACTGAGAACTGCAGAGTTTTTGCCAGGCCTCATGATATTTCACTGGCTCGTCTTGCAGAGTGGTGTTCTCCAAGTCTGCAGAGTCTATGTACTGCAGTAAACACAAACAGATCATTCAGAATCATGGTCAACAAGCCGACTACTGTTTAAATATTGGCAAATGTGAGACATTATTTCAGATTTAAATGTCTTCTGTGAAAACAGACAACACAAACTGCACAGTAGTGTTGCAAAATCCATAAATGTATACACAAAAACCAACTTAAACCTCTGAAGTCCAGGAGATTTTGGTTCAAATTTGTCAACTTCCTATGCATTCATTTCGGTCTCTGTTTAGCATCTTTCAGTCTGTCCTTACATCACATGCATGGCTCCTTTTTCTCCACACAAACTTGGCTATCAGTCAGATTTTTCATTTTATTTTAATTAAAGTATAAAGCTGCCAGGAGCCCAAAATACAAACAAAAGACACAGGTGTCTATGGAAATTTACCTTTTTTTATTTTTTTTTTAACATTTATAAACACAAAAACAGCAGAAAAAAATAAATAATAAAACTACAAAACAGTATATTTGCATGTAAATTAAAAATAGTAATACGTTTCATTGTAGAAAGAAATTTCACATTTTAAAAATGGTCTAGAAACATAAATGGCACACTGTGAAAGCTCCTGTGATTGCACTTTCAACTGGCTTTCTCAGCTTGTCTACATATCATATATAAATAACGTCATTACTGTAAATAAAACGTGTGTATTTTCAATAAATAGATGGACTCCAGAGGGTTAATAATAAAAATGGGAGATGTTTTCATACCTTGACCTCTAGTTTGTGATTAATGGCGAGTGCAGAGTGCTCCAGGGCCTTGATAACAGAGGTGTAGGAGTCAGCTAACTTTGTGTATTTCCCCACCAGGGCTATGGAGACGTGTTCCAAGAGACGGGCAGATCTGACAAGAGAGGGAGACGATTGTCAGTAGTGGCCTGGTGCATCATTTAATCAGGACTTCAGAGCTAATCAAAAACGATTAAATCTTCAGCATTTTACCCAATTTACCAAGGAGATTTTTTTTCAGAATTCAACATTGTTTTCTTTGTAACACAATTCCCAGAAGGGGCCGAGAGGTTTTAGTCATGCGAAAAATTATTAGATCACCATTGTTTTTTTCAGTTTCTTGTTCATTTTAATGCCTTGTACAACAGCTGATATCAAGACATTTTCCACGGTTTTCTTGAGAATGATTTTGGTTATTATCAAGAAAACCATGGAAAATGTCTAGATATCAGCTCTTAAATTAAACTCTTATGAGCTATTTTTCTTGTTATCATTATATTTGTCTAAACACATGTACCTTTGGTTGTTCCAGGCATTAAAATGGACAAGAAATTGATGAAAACAATGGTCTTATAATTTTTTCCATGACTGTATGTGTCCATGTTATTATAAGCATCAAAAAAAACGGAGCAACTAAGACAAACTTCCTCACCTATCAGCCATCTCCTTCCACTTTGAAAGCATCTTTCTGGGCCTCAACTCGATGGGCAGGCTCAGCCGCTGGCAAAAGTAGCTCCCAACACCCTGGTTCTCCAGCAGCAGAGGCACTCTGTAGAGCGAGGAGACGTCATGGACGCAGATCACCTGGAAACAATCGCAAAACATGTTACTTTGGAGATGATAATGGGCTGAGCAATGTTTTTATATGACCTTAATGAATTGAATAGAATTGGCCACAGAAATGACCTGATAAAAAGTACAAAACATTTTTTTAAAAAGCTCAGATCTCTGAACATCTGTAGTAAGATGCTGCAGATGTTTTATCAGTCTGTGGTGGTAGTGTGTTGTTTTATGCTGCAGTGATAATGGGCTGAGCAATGTTTTTATATGGCCTTAATGAATTGAATAGAATTGGCCCCAGAAATTACCTGATAAAAAGTACAAAACATTTTAAAAAATTTCAGGCTAAGATATACAAAATAATACTCAAAAAATACATGCAGGAGCTTTGTGCCACACACTTTCACACATCATCACCTCTTTTATTATCAAATACAATACCACATCCGCAGAAAATAAGTAATGTTTGCAGCCTGGTCTCCAAGGACGGATTCAATTTGAACAGTTTGTTGTTGAACAAAAGCCACATTACTTTACCTGTGTGGGCTCGACATGACAAAACATGGAGATCTTCTCTTTGACAGAAGAGTCTAGGGGCGATGAACAGCGGCACATAATCTGAAAAGAAGCAGCAGGTTTATTTTGATTATATTGCACAACAAGTCACGGGTAAAGTCTTAAAGATTCACCATCTTAGATTTAATGTCAGATTTCATTTAGTTGTGTACACCAGGAGATGAATACATAACCAAGAATTATTGGATGTAGGTTTTCCAAACATACAAGGAAAGCACAGCCATGGCCTGTATATTTCTGGGGTGCAGGAAGGAATGCCAAGTTTTAAGAGCAAATTGCAATCTGACTCACCAAATCTGGAGACAAGCCCAGCCCTCGGAGCTCTCGCACACTGTTCTGGGTCGGTTTGGTTTTCTGCTCCCCTGTGGTATTGGGCTGAGGAAGCAAAAGCAAATCCACCCCAAATTGTAGCATGTATGAATGTGGTAAATAAACCAGTGGTGATTTATTTTACCGTCATCTAGCCCATTTTCTTAATTTAAAAAGGGAAAAGAGCAACAAACACAGTAATGCCAATGTAGTTATCCTGCAGTGATCCTAATCTGTGCTATCAGGGTTTTCCCTCCTATGATACGGTTTAGACGCAGCACCTAAGCTGCATGAACACAAACATTTTTTTTGAGTATATCTGGACGAGCTGCTTGAACTATTTCAAGTTGCAATTTTTTGTCACCTTCCCAGTCTGGACATGGAGGTGGTGCCAAGTTATAAATATCTAGGTGTATACCTGGATAATAAGTTGGACTGCTCCCTAAACACTGACGCTCTCTACAAAAAGGGGCAGAGCTGCCTCTTTTTCTTAAGGAAGCTCAGATCTCTGGACATCTGTAGTAAGATGCTGCAGATGTTTTATCAGTCTGTGGTGGTAGTGTGTTGTTTTATGCTGCTGTCTGCTGGGGAGACAGCATCACACACAGAGATCCATCTTGAAATACCTGGATCATATGCTACACAAAACCTTTATGGACCAAAAAAACAGCAGTGGACGGCTCCTCTCTCTCCGTTGCAGGACGGAGAGATACTTTTTTTTTGTTTGTTTATTTGTTTCATAATTCTCTGCTTTTTTACATCATGGCCAGGGGACTACAGATGAAAACTAGCCTTCTGGCTAACTCTGGCTTTTTTAACCATGTGTAATCATGTGTTTTATGAAATTGCACTGCCCCCTTTTAAATAAACTAATAAAAAATAAATAAAAAAGATCCTTCGCTCCTACAGCCATCAGGCCATCTCATTCTAACAGAGATTCTACCAGACTAACTGAGTCGAGGATAAATAGAGTTTTTGATTTTGATTTTTGGTTTGATTTGACTGATTGCTGTGTGTTCACCAGTGTGACATACCTGTGGTACCAGGCTCACATGGATGTTGCAGAAGTTCTCCCTCTTCACCTTAAACTGGAACTGTCTGAAAGCCTCGATGAAGGGCATGCTTTCAATGTCGCCCACTGTGCCTCCCAGCTGTTGACACAAAACACCTGCTTAGAAACCGCATGCATGAATACACACGTCGGTACTCAGCACTTTATATATCTGACACAACCTTAGCTCGAACAAAATGTTAATAGCTGTACGGAGCTCATAATACTGTCGCAGCAGGTTTTGATGTATGCCATAAGAAACGAGCTGCAGTAGGCAGGGTAATAATTCAAATTTGTTTATGAGAATTTCACCTCTTTCTGTTGCAAATGTAGTAAATAATATATAGTTTTGCGGTATGATTTTGTTTTTAAAATAAAATACCGTCTCTTGAGATTAGTGTATTTTTGCAAATGTTGCCTGGTGTAAATACATTTAATAAACATGATTTACTGTTTTGTACGGTTTATTACGAACTGCAGCAGCCCTTACAAAGTGCATACTGTCACATCCAGTATGCATATAATTTGGACTTTCTATGTCATGACTCATATTTTGTGCACAGATGATTGTAAGTCATAATAGCCGGAAAAACATGGTGGCTTGCATACAAAATGCAACCAGACACCCTAGTACTTTAGGCAAACTGCATTTGAGATAATAATCAGTACTAAACAGTGCTGTACATACCAAGTAGGATGGTAGCACAGCAGTATGGGGATTGGAAAACACAGCTAGTTCCTCATGGCTGGAAACAACAGACTAACAGGAGTATGGTTTTACACACTCTCCCAAACAGATCAATTTTAGATCCCTTTATTTTTCAGTTTTTTAAAACAGTGTTTTTCTGCTTTGCTGACTGAGCCAGTTGTGCATCTTCAGCAATTTCACTCTGTGCTGAATGGTGCCAATATCCTCTATTGCTTCAGGCAACACGCTTGGTTTCATTTCCAATAGAAAATATCCTCTTTCTCTCTTATGCGCACTACAAAAAGGTCACAAATCACTTCAGAGTGGCCGACGGGAATGGTCGAGATAGATCACTGACACTTCTGACTCGCCAAAAAAGGTTTTCAATGTCTTTTTTAAAATCGAATGCCAAATACAGTTGGGCCATTTACATAAATCCCGCTTGGCGAGAACAGAGACAACTTACCTCTATGACACAAACTTGAGGCTCCACACCATCCTCATCTACTGAGATCCTGGCCTGCTTCATCACCCACTCCTGGATGGCATCTGTGATGTGGGGTACCACTAAAAACAGATTCATGGAATAAAAGTTATAAAAACCAATAAAGACTGCTCATTGAAGATACTTGTGAAGAAACATACAGCTCTTGCCAAATGCTGTGTTCTACAGACACACTGGAAAACATAAGGGCAAACAAGTATTACTGATCTGCATGGATTCACATGGAGTGTTCATGTTTTGGAGCCGATGGACTCACTCACCCTGTACAGTCTTGCCCAGGTAGTCTCCCCTCCGTTCCTTGTTGATGACCGACTGGTAGATCTTTCCTGTGGTGAGGTTGTTGTCTTTGGTGAGACGGATGTCCAGGAAACGCTCATAGTTCCCCAAGTCCAGATCCACCTCCCCACCATCATCGAGAACAAAAACTTCACCTGCACAACACAAACATTATATCCATTTATCACAGGGTTGTGAAAGTGCAAATCCAAAAACTGGTAGTAATGTGGTGCTCTGCTCAGTGAGATAACAACTATCTATTGCAGGGATGGGCAACTGGAGGCCCGCGGGCCGCATACGGCCCGCATCCTCACTTGAAGTGGCCCTCAGTACAACTTCATGCATATGAGCATGAAATCTTAAAAAGTGCAGTGTAAAAATGCACAAAATTACTTCTTGCAATTAATGTTGGTCTGCTGTTTTTCTAACACCTCTTCTAAGCTCCTGCTTTACATGCATTTGAGCGTGAAATATGTTAAGTTACTGCACTGTAAACATATTTAAAATTGCATTTTCATCATATCTGGTGAAGTGCACGGTCCTACACTACAGGCCAAAAGTTTGAACACAGTTGAGATTTATTGGGATTTTATATCCAAACTCTCAAAAGCCAAAGAGCTAAAGTGAATAATGCAAACTGTGATTTGTTTTTTACTTTTACACAAAAGTTGTGACTCTTCCAAATCTTCTCAACCCTTCTTTTCTTTTCTTAACATTTATTCAGCAATGGACTTCTAACATCAATGTATACCTAAAGGTCAATTGAGGAAAATGGTTCAATTCAATGAAAGTAAAGTCTGATCATGCAGTAAACACATCTAAAAATCCAAAGAATACATACTGAATTTTAAGAAAGCCATTGTGAACAGAAAATTTAAGTTGCTTCCAAACTTTTGGCCTGTAGTGTATATGTGGCCCTGTGGTAGTGTCGATGAAAAATTGTGGCCCCATCCAGCATTTAAGTTGCCCATCCCTGATCTATTGTATGGAAACAGCTCGGCCCCATGCCATCGGGCTGCCACACTGCATGCACATTTTGTCAAATATTAACAGCAGGAATTAACTAAACAAATAGTACAATATAAAGAAACCTTGTTAGAAGGACTCAGCTGCTCACCATGTTCATATGGAGAAAAGGTGCCAGCGTCAATATTGATATATGGATCGATTTTGATGGCTGTGACATGAAGGCCGCAGGACTTGAGGATGGTTCCCACGCTACTGGCAATGATGCCCTTGCCGATACCAGATATGACACCACCGGTAACCAGGATGTACTTCATGGTGGCACGTCAACACTAAAACACACAATAAAAACTTTGCACTTCACTTCCAAGGCATGTGCCCATCTAAACCTGTTTTACCACATGTGCAATGAAGAGCTGATGCAATAAAGACATCATGAATGTACATGCTGTAGATGTTCTCTATTACCAACTATCTCTTTCAAGTCTCTACTCAAAACATACTTTTATCAGAGAGCCTTTCCTGATTTTACTTGAGCTTTAACTTTCTTTGAACCGTGGTATTTATACACTTAACTTACTTTTATCTGTTGATTTTTATGTCTGTTTTAATTTGCCTTTGTAAAACACGTTGTTGCCTGTGTTTTAAAGGTGCTCTTTAAATAAAGATTATTATTATAATCAAAGTAATGTTGTTATGAGTCACAAAATCAGTATAATTTTGAAGTATTACAGTTATAGTACAACTACATTTATATGAAGAGGAATTGTATGTGCCCTTTATCACTTGATCTTCTTTAATTACAGTGTTTGCAAACTTCTATAACATTAAACATTTACCTGCATAAGAAAAAACTAATAATGCTCAATATGGGGGTGGTGACAAGTAGGCCTGTCACAATAATTACTATATCGACTTATTATTTGATATATATAAAAATGGACGCGGTAGTTTTTTTCTGGACTCAATATATTGTTGTTTACATGCGTGACTTTTGTGCTTTTTGTGTTTAAAGTAATGCTGCAATTGTTTGACAGGCAGTACAAATTGCCGAAAAAAAAAAAAAAATCACAAGCAGCCATTCCAGCTGTTTATATGTTATTTTAATAATAAAATAATATAGAACATAATGTTTATCTCAGTGCATTTTTTGTTAACAGAGCCTGAACATCATTTTTTTGTTTTGGTTGTAGTTTATTTATTTATGTTTTATTTATCTAGAACATTAAACGACAAAATCCACCAAAACCATAAGTAAAAGTGTGTTTAAAGCAGGTCATATGTTACAAGTGCTTCCGGTTTTACAATATATCACATGTTTTGAATTGGCAGGAAAGTACCAGCAACACAAATATGAAGGAGGAGACTTCTAGGAACATCATGAGTGTACATGCTGTGTCCTCTATTATTGTCTTTTGTGCCTCTTCTCAAAACATACTTTTATCTGAGAGCCTTTCCTGATTTTACTTGAGCTGTATCGTTCTTTAAACTGTCTTTTAAATTGCACAGAATGTTATAATTTTTCTCATTAGACTTTGGTATTTCTAAACTAAAATTACTTTTATCTGTTGATTTTTATGTCAGTTTTATTTATCATTTGCCTTTGTAAAGCACTCTGTAGCATGTGTTTTGAAAAGTTCTCTGTAAATAAAGATTATAGGATTATTATTATAATTATTATTATTATTACCCAAATTACTAATGTACTGTTTAAGGTTAGGAGTCACAAAATCAGTATAATTAAGTAATTAATTAAGTATTACAGTTATAGTAGACTGTATAGTGCACTGTTTCTCCTTTAAGTGTTTTCAAACTACTAAAACATTGAACAAACATTTACCAGCATAAGAAACACTTAAATGGTAAATATGGGGCTGGTGACAAGTTAATTTACTGTGCTTTGAAACCTTGAGGTGGGACTACCTATGTGTTTACATCTGGATCGCCCTCACGTCACACATACACTTAGAGCAGGTCATATATTACAAGTGTTTCCGGTTTTAGACTTTACCACATGATTTGAATTGGCGGGAAAGTACCAGCAACACAAAAACAACACAAATATGAAGGAGGAGACTTCTAGGAACCCAAAAATACCATTATGATGCCAAGTTTAAATTACCCATGAAGGAAGACAATGCATCATTATATGAAGCGGCTAGACTGGAGCGACTGGGGAAGTTTTACCTATAGTTAACTGGCTATTGTTCAACAAACTGCCAGAACAACAACTTCACCACAGCCAGTTTTGTCGGCTATTTTTAGTAGTTTTGTGATGTTTTTAGAAACGTCAATGTTAATGGAGTTAAATTGAACAGTCTGTGACTTACACAGCTAACACCCTCCAGTTTAAGCTAGCTAGCAGTTAAGTTAGCTTGCTAAAATATAACAAATTTCTAGACTACAACGACCAACTTGGCAGTATTTTATATATGCTGATAACTGCCTCTCTCTAGCTCAATATGGATGTCGTTAAAACGGCACAAACTTACCAAACGGCTAGAGAGAAAGACGTTAGGCTCGGTAGCTGTTATGAATTTTAATTAACTCTACTTCTGTTTACGAAGCATCAGTGTCCACGTTTCTGCAGCGGTAGAAACACGTGTAGCAGACTTGACAGGTCCCTCAGTTTGTCCCAGCACAGCTTGTCTCCTTCCGCTTCACAGCTCGGCGGGTAAATTTCTGCCCTCTTTACAGCCTTGAAGGCAGACCTTAGCTACCGCCCCCACAGCATCCACCAATCAGCTTAGGCTCCTGCGAGACCCTACTCTGGGCATTAATACCTATAACTAATAATGTTTTCACCGTATGACGTCACATGTGTTGAAGTGAATTAGATATTTCAAGGTCAATGCAAATACAACTTATTGTAATATGATGGACATTAATCATTAATATATTAAATATTAAATTAAAGGTTAAATATATTAACCTTCAACCTTATTAACCTTCATTATACTTTAGATCTGATATTACATATCTCCAGTACGATCTGGATTATATTTGTATGATCACTACTGTTAATCTAATTTTTGCAGTACAATGTATTGCTGGATTTGTACATATTTGCACTTTTTTTGTTATTGTTCTTTTATGTCAACATTTGCACTCTTTTTATATGCATTTTTCACATTTTTTATTGCATCTGCTGCAATTCCCCCTTTGTATTTATTGATATTTTTTCCCTTTATATTGGATTTCTTTATACATGAAATATTCCACATGAAATATCTCAAGTATTGTATATGATGGACATTCATAATAGACAATCATTTATATGTTAACCATGTTTTCTTGCACTATTATACTTTAGCTCTGACATTACACATCTCTATGTTGTTTACTACCTTAAACCTGTTTATATTTGTATCATTGCTACTGTTAAACAGATTTTAGCACTGCATATCTTGTATTCAGATTTGTACCTTATTTGCACCTTTTTGCTATTAGTATTATTATCTCAGATTTCCATATTTGCACTCTTTATATTTGCACTAATTCCCACTTTGTATTGCATCTGCTGTACCAACATTTCCCTTAAGAGAAATAAATCCTGGCTACAACAGCTTTATTTAAACATAATGAGTTAATGAAGTAGTCCTGTTCCTGGACAGTTACAACTCTGTCATGCTTGTTCTTGGACATTTGCTGCTATCATCTCATGCATGTAATAGCTGTTTTTTGTGTTTTATTTAATTAATTATTACAACAACAACAACAACAACAACAACAACAACGAAACATCCCAACATCTCAGTTATATTCATTTATATAATACTGTCACCTGATTTTCTTTTATTCGTTCAAACAACAGTTCCACCACTAGATGGCATATGAGTCCCATGTTGCATTAATCAGCGTATATATCTAGGCTAAATTGAGTTTTTAACATGCATGAGGTTACTCAGCTGGTGACTTTATGAGTAGAAATAAGACATGTCAGCAACAAAGAGATGAATACTGGTGTAAGCATAGATACCCTTATAAATTCTGGTTTGGTCAAGTGAGGCACTTCAGAATAGAGCATTTGATCCATCAAAACCCCATTTAAACAGTAACAAATCCATGAGATATTAAAGTTTTCATTCTTGTATTCGCTGTCGCGCTGCTCCAGTTTTGCTGTGGGTAATGAGAGTGGTGATTCTAATTCATTTCTGTCCATGATCTTGATCTAATTAAAGACCTCATCCCTGCCACCTCATTTTCATAAGCTGTTCCCTTCAATTACATCTGACAAGTGAGCACAGACACACATTAACCTCCTGCATGAAGAGGTACTGTGCTTCCCTCATCTCTCTGCAATCTTAAAATAACAGAGAGGGCGATTCAAAGGTAGTTCCACCTCTCTGAATACAGCTTTTTTTAAGAAACACATCTGTGGATGGCAGTCTATTGCCCACTTACAATATGACCACATTTTCTGAAACAGAACGGATTGTGGCCAAAGTCAGCTGTGACAGATAATCCTTGTTTGTTCATAATTATCCATTTTGTGGGTTTTTTTTACATTTTACATAATGCAAGAGAAGCCAATGAGTATGGAGAGGTCTGAAAACTAAATTAAACTTTATTCTGAAAAACTTCAGGCTATATGTGTTTCAAGGGGACCTGACCTGATTCGTCTACCTAAATCATTTTGGAGCTCATGCAAAATTGATCACCTTTGCTACTTTTAAAAATGGATATAATATTATATATAGCACAGCCACATCGGTGACTGCAAAGTCAAAACACAAAGTTATGTGTTTAAGGGCTGTTTTCAGTTTTCAGTTTGGACATTTTCTTTTGAAAGCACAGTCTGACCTCTGGGGAAATACACTTATTTGCTTTCCTTCTGAGAGTTAACCGACTGAGTGAATTGATACTATGGATATAGAGCCAGTAATCCAGTGTGCCCGGCCGCTGTATGCCTGCATGGAACTCCCTGTAAAACCACAACAAATTTCCATTTGTGTGGGGATTAAACAACAATGATACACATTCATTTGTAAGCTTTATTGGTATTACTGGTATTTTTTTAACTGAGAACGTTTTCCCTACCTCCAGCCTTTATGCTAAGCTAATTGCCTCCTGGCATGAACGTGGCATCGACCTTCTCATCTAACCCTACAGGCAAGAAAGCCAATAAGCATATCTCCCAAAATTTGCAATTATTCCTTTAACATTTGCACATTATTACTTCACTCATTTGTTTTTCATTAACAGGAAAAAGAAAAAGCTGATGTATTTTCTGTTTCCTTGTTTTCTAATAGTGGATGTGGTGCAGCTTATCACATCACAAATCAGAAGAAAGTGCTACTGACTCATATTTCCTAGAACTAATGTGGAGGAATTCTATTAAATAACTCTAAAATAACTTGGCCTTTGTGAATCATATTCAAATCTATCTTCTTAAGCTTCTATCTTAAGTAACTATTTTGTTTTATTAACCAAACACCTGCACCATTCTCTATTAAATAAGGACTATCTATTGCAGGGATGGGCAACTGGAGGCCCGGGGGCTGCATACGGCCCGCACCCTGACTTGAAGTGGCCCTCAGCACAACTACATGCATTTGAGTATGAAATCTTAAAAGTGCAGTGTAAAAATGCACAAAATGACTTTTTTTTGGCACTGAAAAAAAAATAAATCAAAATAAGTGGTTATTTTTTATTTGCTTCAAACCTTTTGTATTCCTATTTATACTGTTATACATGCATTTGAGTATGAAATATGTTAAGTTACTGCACTGTAAACGTATTGAAATTTGCAGTTTCATCATATCTGGTTAAGTGCACGGTCCTATATGTGGGCTTGTGGTAGTGTCGATGAAAAATTGTGGCCCCCTCCAGCATTTAAGTTGCCCATCCCTGATCTATTGTATGCAATGCATGTATATTATAATAAAATATGATATAATATAATAACAAGAATAAACTTGTTAATGTCAAAAAGGTAAATGCAAGGTAAAATAAGCTTACAGGAGGATAGAAACATTTTACCAAATTAAAATATCAGCTCGTGTTGGCAGCCTTTTCTTCACCTCCACCCTGTGAAGTTGGATAGCCCTGGGGTCAGATGTCATGAGCTGCCTCACTCTCCAAGACCTCCAGTGGGCTGGAAGGGTCCGACTCCCTGCTCAAACAGACACACAAAGAAACAGTAGCCCACATCCCCCGCACCCCATACACATTATTTATGAATGGGAGTGGTGCCTTCCCCTGTCCTTTTGTAGTTTTGGAATGTGCAAGATAGATCGATTTAAGACGGGAACACAGATGGCTCTTAAGGCACAATGCAGTACACAACCACTCAGAGGAAAAGTGAGCTCTTGGGCAATTAGTGTCATTATGGCTGCTCATGTGCTTGGTGGGCTGGATAAACAGTGGCTGTGGTGGCAAATGGTTAGGCATGTGGGTAGCATGGATAATGATGATCAGTGTGGTACTGCAGTGGAGCAAATACACACAGTTAACACTCTTAACCAGGTGACTTACAGAACACAAGGGTGACTATTGATCAGTTGAATCATGAGCAGCAGGAAGCTAAGTACATCAGATGTTATGGGGGCTGCTATAAATCCTTGATGTCAATATTAATATATTAAGGAATCTATGTAATTGTTTTGTCTATAAAATGTCAGGACATAATAAAAATGGCCATCAAAAACTCCCAGAGTCAAAGTAGCTCTTGTAAAATGTGTTGTTATTGTTTTATCGACGGCCCAGAAAACAACAGTATTTTATTAAAAATCATATAAAACAAAGAAAAGCAACACGTCCTCAAATGTCAACAACTAGGGGCATAAAATGTGATTGATTTGCTCTATTAAGCATTAAATTACTTAAACGATTCATCGGCCTTCAAATTTGTTGTCTTCTCATTTTTGTTGATGAAATAATCAACTTATTATTTAAGTATTAGGGTTAGTAGATTAATTTGAGGAACCAGCCAAGGATAGGATCTACTTTTATTCATCATTATGCAATACTTACATTAAATGTTAATGACTTTTACCAATATGACAAGAGAGATATTACTCAAAAGTTACAACATTCTTGTGTGACACACAAACACAGTGAATTCCCTGAAGACTACAGTGACACACATGTGACAACAAGGTCAGGTGCGGTTGTAAACAGAAGTGAGACAATGGTCTTACTGAGAAATCCAGCTCATAGATCTCTTGGGAAAGCCACACTCTGAGTTTGTTGTCATTGTCTTAAACCTAGTTAATACTCTGTTTACACTCTGCGTGTACGTGAGTGTGTGTGTTTGTGTGTGCACGTCCGCCTGTGTGGGAGTGTGACATCTACCATTCTCTTCCTATTGCCTAAGCCAAGAGCTAAGAGTTATTGAGAAAACAAATGTCAGCTGAAGGGCGTTGTCTGTTTGGTGTCTGCACTGAGAGTTAGTCTTTCCTCTCGCTACTTGAAGCAAATCTAATTTGATTACGAGCACCAGTGAAGAAAGGCATTGAGGAGAGAGTTTATTGGATAACATGGGACTAAGGATGACAATAGAGAGATGAGAGGGAGTGAAATGGGGAGAAATAGAAATTGAGTGATTTTTTGAGAGAGAGGAGGGGAGAGACACTCAGATAGAGTGAAAGAGAGACTCTTCCCATCGGGGATGAGGCTCTGGATCAGTGCCCGGTATGCCACTGCACTGTCATCTGTGAGCTGCCTTTGTACACGTATGGAGGCCAGCATATCCCATGATCCTCCGCTATTATCCCGACCCAACTCCTAGCATGTGGCCTCCTGCTCTCCCCTGCCTATTCCTCCTCTCCCTGCTTCCCCTGATATCCCACCTCCTGCACCTTTACCTATTCCATCCTTCCTCTCTCCTCTACCGACCCCCCCCCTACTCCTCCTCACCCTCGTTTCACTCTCCCCTTCCCTATCTCTCTCTCTCTTCTTCCTCCTAGCCAAAGCACAGCTAGAGACTGGGCCTCTGCCACCTCCATGAAAACAGATGACAGTGTTTTGTTTTTTTCCTCCCCACTGCCGCAGACCCCCCTCCAGGAGAGGTCTGTCTGCTTAGGAGGAGAGGGGGAAATGAGAAGGATTGATTAATTTAAAACGCATGCTCTCCTCTTTTTTCTCCACTGAGCCCCCCTTCAGGAGGACATGCCTGCTCAATGAGAGATTGAGAGGAAGATCATGGGAGCTCATTCATCAAGCCGTGTATTCCATTAGAAATAATGTGTGTAATGTGAAAACAAGCCCCCAGAATTAGGGTGGTGGCCTTTGACCAGGACTGCTATTATATGTTCCATGAAGAGTTTTTTGATGGTGGATTGGTGACGAGATCAATACATCAAAGCCAGGTCAAACAGAGAGGGAATCTTTTGTTGTTCCTACAATGAAAACAGCTCCATATTCTGTTTTAGCTATAAAAAAAAAAGCTCTTTGAGGGATTTAAATCAAATCAGGCAGCCATGTAAATGTGACTGTCACACAGGGAGCAACATGAATTTGCCTCATTTAATGGAAAAGAAGAAGATTCCATTCAGTAGCGCATGTTTTTTTTAAAATTGTATTTCCCTGTCTCATCTTAAATTAGTATCTTACTATGTATTGCTCCTCAAAATAACTGAAGTGGCATTAATAGCGCCCTGGTCATTGAGTCTGACAACAGATTGTACCAAAGATAGGGAGGAGATGCTCCCTGATGCCTTGTGACCACGTGCATTAGCACTTGTAGACCACATGTCATTCTCAAGTCAGATGCTAGGCCGGAGTGAACAAGCAGCCCTTTTATCACTAACTCAGTTATTCAATCATTTCAACCTCTTCATGCATTGAGGACTGTTCAGCTTGCTTACACCATTATCTGTGGCAGCACCGTACAGGCTTCACAGGAGAGGTGGAACTGGCTGCTGATACTAAAGTTGCCATCAAGTTCAAAATTGTCCATTGCCAAGACGTTAAGTGCATTTCTGGTTCTTCCTCATGCCTGTCTTGAAATATTAGTAGACAGAAATACCACAGAAGCCAGTTTGAGAATGTTTATGTCTGTCTGTTCATTGCGATAGCGTCACAATCATGCTAAATGGAGTCACAAAACTTGAGAAATGTAGTTGAGCTCAATATGAAGGAAGACTGAGTTTAATGATTGTTTTGGTTCAAGCAAGGCCGTCTGAAGTAGGGGGGTAGGAAGTAGGGAATGGGCTACTGGCTTTAGCAATTTACACCCCTGGCCTGATTTGGCTTCACAGCTGGTGAAATCCCATCACAAGATGTTTTCTTCTTGATTTGTATTCTGTTATTGACCCCTAAGGGACAGTGGGTCAAGGAAGAACTCATAAAATTTCAGAGTGTATCCAAATAACAGGACACGTACCCAAATTATTTTTCACTACCCAAATTATTTTTCCTTAATTTTTACGAGGCAAGGCACTTGGCCTTGACAGACATCTGCACTCTCTGAATGCTCTTTTTGTTTGACGTTGTGTTTCTTGAGATGTGAGTCCAATATTCACTCTCTTTTTAGCTTTTTTTTGTCTCCACCAACTCCTGGGAGAAGTAGCACAGTCTTTGGTTGCTTGATGATGCCATTCAATGCAGGGAATGAACCATACAGTGGATTATTTATTATTAGCTTTGTCTCTGGAAATCCTGTTGCATCTGGACAAGAGGTAGATAAGATGAGGATTGAATCAAAACAGTAAAAGTTTGAAGCCAGAAAACCAACACAATGAGCTGAAAGATGCTAATAGCTGAACAGCAACACTTTCTCCTAAAAAACAATGCTCCCATATAGATGAACTGCATTCTAAATTACTTTTGAAGAGAAAACCTTTTGTCTCCCAGATTACAGTTGGAGTTTTTAACACATGGGTGACATGATCTGAAACAAAGCTACAGTTAAAACAGGTGGTACAAAAGTACTTGGTTGTGTTTTGTAAAATATATTAATTGCGGTTAAATTTAGTTGCGTAAGTTGGTAGGTTTTTGCAAACAAAACTACGTAGTTAGGATAAGAAAAAACTCATAATTTAGTTTAAAATGTGTAGAGTCAGTTGGTTAGGTCTATGAAAAAAAAATACATAGTTAGGTTTAGTAGAAGATCATGATTTAGGTTACAATAAGAAGTTTATTATTCAAATAACTTAACATTGACATTTGGTTCAACCTATCCAGCCACCCCGACTTTCTCTGTGTGTGGACTTTAATCAGAAATGTTTTGGAGAAGATTAAATCTGGAATAAAAAATGTTTTCCATCGTAGCATAATTGACAAAGAAGTTAAGTTGCATGGGAACATGATTTTCAGAAGAACAGGCTGTTCATAGAGCTTCAAACAAACATCTCCTTTTACATGACATCATCTTTTGAACCATTGTGCCAATAAAAATAATCATTAGTAAAACATACATTTACAAATTCCCAAATTGGTGGTACAAATGTAAGTAAACGTCTATAATAGCACCAGCATTCTTCTATTGCTTTCATATTTTCTCCGCATGAGAGTATTCAATAACCATGCAATGTTCCCAATTCCACACACATGGCTGTCCTCATTCCTGTCCCATACCTCATGTGTGCTTGCCAGTGCGTTATACCCACAAACAAGCTACAGTATTATACAATGAGCTGTTCTATTTTGGTCGCCTTATCAATAGAGGATCTGTCTCTGTCAGTGTCTCATCTGTGAGAAGTCTTCATGAAGGACTGCAAGGACAATGAATAACTTGATTAGAAGAGATATCACTTCGGATCACATGTATGGAAGAATGCAGCAACATGACCCATGCGGAACCAATGTGGTTTGGCCCTTGTGGATTGTGAACTGTTTAGTAACAAGTCTGGATTTAATGCCGACTTTCTATGGAGACCAAAGGTTCATCACGGTCCACCATGAGACTGTGCTTCAAAGACTTTTATGGGTCATTTCGGGCAAAAAAGGCTGAATGTGTCAGTTGTTGTCTGTAGTGCATGAAGGATCAGAAACAAAAAGCTATTGACGGTAGGGGTGGGCGATACGGCTCTAAAAGATTATCACGATATTTCAGAGTGTTTTTTCCGATAATGATATGCTAGATGATATTAAAAAAACTGAAAAAAATATAGAAAATCATTTTTATGAGCAAAACACCTCACATAACATTTTTCACAATCAACAGGGCTTTCCACTAGGACATGGAGCAGCCAGACAGTGTGGAGAAATAGCTGGCTAGGAGGGTCTGGGGGAATTTCCCCCTGGAGAATATTTTTTCATAAAAGCCCAAATTTGGTGCCTTTCACACATTCTAATGCCACTATTCCATCATATACACTGATCTGAATCATTGTCTATTTTAATTAATTATTGTAAAGGAGAATAAGGGTTCTTCTGTTTTATTTAAGGCGTCTTATTTTGACAGTCTCTTGTAAATTCTGTGGTGGATTCTGTGCTCCTATTTTGAAAGCTGCATTTGTTTAGCAATAGGAAGTAATTGTAGCTTTTTGTGATCAAAACAACTTTAACTGTTTGCTAATGTTAGCTCGCGGCTAACAAACGGCACAATGCAGCCGTGTGTTTGGACCGTTTGGACCTCTGACGGCCCGCACAGGTTGATGGTATTTAGTTCGGCTTGCTAGCATGCAGACGCACACTGAGGGATGATGTGGGGATGGGACTGATACAGGTTCTTGTTTTGAAGCGCAGTGGCAAGGGCAGCTCTAAATTTAGTGCACGTGTGTGTGAATGCGCGCGCATGTCTTGGAGGAGGACGGAGAGGTGGGTTGGGGTTTTGACTGACTGACTGGTGACAGACACTCTGCTGAGCAACGGCAACACAACGCAAAATAACTTTATATTATGAATAGTGTAGATATACTTTTAGTAGTTAGTCATTAGTTAATGACGTTAGCGCAGCACATGAGAGTATAGCGGGCCGCCACAGTCGAGGTCATTAATGGGGAACCCTTACGCCACTACATCAGGAAGTAGGAATGTTGCCAATATCATGATATGCATTTTTTTTACCCATAAAAAAATATACCGGTATAATCGTGAACAATACGATATGGCACACCCTTAACTGACCGACATTTCCTGTCCCTCTGTTGTTTCTCTGTGGCAGATCCCTTTCCATGCCTTTGCACTGCATGCTTGTGTTTTCCTTCCATACAGTGTACCAGTTCAGGTCATTTTAATCTCTTCCGTCCAATGTATGCCAGACTCGATTGCAGCCCCCCTGTGAATATGTACAGGGTAAACAGGATCTTAACAGCACACACTGCCTCCTTATCTCTTGGTCAATGTTTATCAAGGAATCCTTGGTACACATGCTGAGACGGGGGTTAAATCTGCAAAGAAATAATCCACTTAAGATTGTTGACTCTAAGGCGTCGTGGTAGCTCAGCAGGTGCTCGTGAGTTTGAATCTGACTCATGACTTTCGCAGCATACCTCCCTCTCCCCTGTTTTCTCTCTATCTTCATTGTAGGCTATCTAGTGAAGCATGGCTGCCATAAAAATAATCATTAAGGAAAGATTATCTCCGTCTCACCTCTCTCTCGATTTCTCTCCATCTCTCATTGAGTTTGGAATGCACCAGTGCAATCTCCCCCACTGAGAATAACACTCATGTTGGGTAATTTTGTCTTACATAAGGGAGAGTATTGCACACAACAAGACATGTAAAAACAACATCAGGCAAGGCCAGAGGGAGAGAATGCAATCCTCAGCTATTTGTAATGGAGAACAGGGGAGGGGCAGAGGGGTGGAAGATGGATGTGATTTCACATTAATTGTGTGGGTTCACAGGAGTGTGCGTGTGTGTGTTTATGTGTGTGTCCACATGGGGTGGGAGGTGTTAGTGGAATTTCTGAGAGCTATGCTGATTTTACAGGCACAGCAGGGATTGTGTGAGTGTTTGCGCGTGTGCACGTAAGTCAGCATGAATGCATGAGTGGGTATGTGCCCGCATGTGTATTGAAGAACATGCGATTTTTTTTTTTTTTTGCAACATGTGTGTATGTGTGTTTAAATGAGCTGGTATTTGTGCATGTAGGTTTGTGTGTGTGAACGTTGTGGGCCTCCACACTTGGCTGGGGGTAGCGAGTGGAATCTTCAGAGTGTGATGTTAAATTTGCAGAGCCAGAAACAGGCTGGTGAATCTTCCACAAGTCAGTTGCTGCACAACAATGTTTTTGTTGCTACGAGCAAAAACATGCCATGCAGGGAGGTAAATTAGCTTTATTAGCATTTGCCTTTTTATTGCCTTTAAAAGCTTCAATTAATTGCTATTATCTTAAATTAACACTGATTCAAATAGACATGTCATGTGAAAGTGGTACCACTCCACTCTGCAGCTGCTTTAGCCTCTTTAGCCTCTGTAACCTCGTGTTTGAGCTTTATTGCATGCAACATGCTCAGCACAGACAGGCAGACTAGTAATACTAGCTAAACTAGCTGGGAACAATAAGTCAACCATCTACAAGTAGATGTTTTTTCTCAGGATTTGGTGGAAAACAGAAATAGAAATAGAAAGTTTCAGAACTTTTAGGAGAATACTTCTCTTTATGGAAGCCAGCCTTTTCAGATATACCGAAGAGGCTACTTACATGTTTTGCAAATGCAGCATTCTCAGATCCAGCTTGACTTGGTACTCGTCTGTCTTGACCTGGGACTTCAGTGCAAAGAATCAATGACACATGTAACAGGTGAGCACTGTTGAAAGAACTGGCTACTTTTCATAATAGGCAACTCCACAGTTGCAGATAGTGCAGTAATTCGAAAATTGGAGGAGCGATTTTATGTGCAACTGGTTCCAAGGGTAAAAGTCCCATCTAGCATTGGCCATTAGATTTGGGAGCGAATCTGGATCACTGGATGGCTACACCAAATATTTTCACTTTTGTTATCATTATTAGCCACAATGGGACTAAGATCTTTTAGCTGCTCTGCCCCTCGACTCTGGAACAAACTCCCTCAGTACATCTGCTCTCTAACAACACTGACAACCTTCAAGTCACATCTCAAAACACACCTGTTTAGACTAGCCTACCCCTAATATATTCATAATTTTTAAATTACAATTTTTCTCAGTACTGTTTTAGTGTTGTTTATTATTACTGTCATTGTTGTTTTTATTGTTCTAATTTGTAATTGTTTTATTGTTGTTTATTATTACTGTCATTGTTGTTTTTATTGTTCTAATTTGTAATTGTTTTAGTGTTGTTTATTATTACTGCCATTGTTGTTTTTATTGTTCTAATTTGTAATCGTTTTATTGTTGTTTATTATTACTGCCATTGCTGTTTTATATTATTGTTTTGTTTTTAATTGTTTATTGTAAGGTGACCTTGAGAGTCCTGAAAGGCGCCTATAAATAAAATGCATTATTATTATTATTATTATTATTATTATTATTATTATTATTATTATTATTAACATAGGGCATTTGTGCTGTATTCACATGCTGTCAGAATAATCAGCCTCCTAACTAATTTCCATGTTTGCCTATAAAAACATGTTCTGCGACACTATGCAGCCAGTGTTTTGAATTATCTACTGCTTCGATCGGCTCCTCTAGGTGACACTCAAAGGTGACCTTGTTCATTACTTGTCATAACAAGTATTTGTCTGATCTTGTAGTTCCCAGCGCATTAGTTGTTTCTCTCACATACCGCCAGCATAACCACCAACTAGCTATCATGCTGTTCATCAGCTGGTTCAAAGATAAACTATAAGTAACAATCAGTGCATCTAAGACAAGGAGAGCAGCTGACTTCTAAGTAAGTGTTCATATCACCTTCAACTGTTTATCTGTGACAGGCTGTGTAATAAGGCTGATTGACATGGTATATGGTTGATAAACCTGGTAAGATAGAGGATCTCCATTGTTTCTGACCTTTGTGGCACATAAGCCTTTTCTCAGAGATAGGCTTACTAAAAATCCCAGTTCAAGCCACCTGTCTGTCAGGCCCGTCCCCCTGCAGAGGCAGCACTGCTAATGGCATCGAGATGAGGGGGCACGATGTAAAAACACAGAACTCTGCTGGATTTTTCAGGACACATTTTCACATGTCCACCCACATCAGAATGAGAGGACGACATGGCCCTTTAAATGCCAGGTGGGATTTGTCATATGTGGGTTGCAAGTCAATTAAGTATAGCTTTATGTAAGATATTACCATAGCCCAATTGCTTATTTACACTTGCTTACTTGTTTGTGTGATAAACGCTGACAGTTCAAGCCGGATCAGACACAATGCAAAAATCAGTTGGTTGACCCGAATAGTTTTTGACCCAGTAAACACCGATGGTTGACATATTTTTGGACTTTGACGCCCCTGACACTGGCCTGGGAGGTATTCTGCTCCTCCAACACCCATAAAAGGACTATTCTGGACTCTAAACAGTACTGCTTAACCGAAGGACAGGAAACATGGGGTCATTCTTGGAATTACAATTTACAAACTAGGCTCGCCTGGTATTTTAGAAAACTGAAATCAACCTATTAAAGTTTGGCCTGTTTTAGCTACCAATTAGTGTTCGTCTACATGTATAGTTTGGTGCTGCAAATGCCAGATCCCAGCTTTACTTTCTCGATTTTTAAAAAGCTGTCTTGTTGTTTTGGATCACATTCATCCAACTGAGCATAGTGTAATATTTCAGGCTTGGCATAATCTGTCAGCACTCCCTTTAAATCTAACCGGCTGTCTCATGAGATGATTGCGACAAAGTTTCAGCCCTGCTCCCTGAGAAATTATGAAAGCCAATTACAATTGATCATGTTTTCACGTTGCTGCTCCTCTCTCCGTCTCTCTGTTTATCCATCTGTCACTCAATTGCCTTTTCTCATCCCTTGTCTTGCTCTCTCCAAACCAGAGGTGGATCAAAATGTCCAGCCCAGCATGCATAATCCACAACACTGACCTGAATTCCCCTCTTTTTCTTTTGCTTCCTCTGCTTCACTGTTCCTCTGCCACTGCCGCCCCACCCCTTAATTTCCTCTTTCTCTCTTTCTGTCCTCCCTTCAGCTATCCTTCTCAAACTGAACACAACGCATGAGGTGGTTTTGTCACTTTTTTCACGCTGCTTTGTGTGTTACCACCACATCCCCTGCTCTTCACCTGTTTATCAGGATCTCACTTTGTGAAAACACTTGTATGCGGGGTGGGTGTTTCCAAGGTTACCGCAGAGCCACTAAATAACTGTGACAGCTGTGGCTGGGGACTCTAGTCAAGCAAAACGATATCGCCATAGATACAGAGTACTAGTAAACAACATTTATTCCCCACGCTCGAAAAGCAAACAAATTAGTATTATGAACTCAAACAGGCATAAACATGATCCTGATTCCTTAAACAGGTGAAAGCTTCTGTCACGTGTGTGAGTAAATAAACTGCACGATGACGGGCCAGCCAATGGCCGCCAATGCCAGCTCTTTAGGAAGAGACCCAAAACATATTCACAGTTAACGGCGCTACAAATCTGTCATTATATTACATCCACTTTACTGAGAGGTTAGAAGCAGAGGAGAATGCCTGGATTGTAATCTCCACAGTAGTGTGTCTCTGGCCATCTGTGCCGCAGTGTTACTGTGTGTGTCTAGTGGTCTGCGTGACGTCTGTTCTGTGCCCATGCGGCTGGTGCTGCATTCATCTTTCAGTCACCCAAAAGCAGATGTCACCAGGACGATGGGGAGCGGCAGATTGCCGTGGCGACCGACCGGTGGCAGGTTGAAGGTGTCTCCGCCCCGCCGTGCCCAGCAGATGGAAGCTGAGGTCATTATCTGCTGCTCTGTTCATCTCCTTACCCCCCACACCCCCATACCCTCTCTCTCTCTCTCACTGCGTCACCGCACTGCAAAATACCTATTAGATCAGTTACTGTGTGATTGGCATTAAATGTAAACACATTATTAAGTGCTTTACATCATGCAAACACATTAGGCAACTTAAACTGTTTGTTCTGCTGTCAATTAAAACTCATTACCACTGTCTTCTCTGTGGGTGTGATGAATGTTACCTTGTGTGCACAGGCCCATGCAGCATCACAACCCTGATACCGGTAATGGAAAATGGAGGCACAGCAGTAGCCCTAAGTGTTCTCTGCCCCCAATTGTAGAGCCACTCGTTTCTCTCATAAACAGAAAAAGTGAAGAAAAAAACAACGATTAGTGGCCATTCCAAACAAATAAACCAAGTCAACAACTACAGGCAGAAAGTAGGGCAGCCTGGAAAGAAGCATTCTGCCACAGCAGGCAGCAATTCTAGTTTATTATGTTGCCAGAAATCTTCTATAATAGGCCGTGCAGGCAGTATGGAGGACATGGGTAAATCCATGTTTACATGCTTCATGTCATGTCGTTTCTGTGTGCCGTGCTTCAGACAGCTGTCAGTAACAGAGGGTTTCCCTGACCACTGCACCATGGAATATGGCTATCTACTAACCTAGGAGTGTCAGCAATTATCCCTCAAACTGCCGCAGGCTACAGTATATTGAGCAAATTTCACTTCCTGTGTGCCTACCACTCCTGCAGCTCTCCCACTCTCTGCTGTTGGTTTTCTCCTCTCTTACAAATATGAGACACACGCTCCAGATGTGTGATGCGGTGCATTATTGAGGCCATGGAGTATTTGTTTGTGTTAGCGCAATGATGTTTGCAGCTCTGGCGCCTGTTCAAATGTGCAGAGTTATTCTTGTTTGTTTGCTCTCTTGGTTAAAGCAGCATTGTAACCATTCAACAACATATGGGCAGCTTCTCTCCTGCAAGTGAGCGAGTTAGAAGTGTCGGTTGTTTTACAGCCGTGCACACATGTGGCATGCAGACGTGCCGAGCACCAGCTCACTGGGGCGTTGCTGTCTGGCCATAAGCTTCATTTTATAGAGCTACTGAAATGATCAAAGGTTAGGCTTGTATAAGATGCCTTTCCATGCAGTTCATTTTCCACTTATTTTTGTGTATTCAGTTTACCTGTTTGATAATTGTTGTCATACATATACATTAAAGATAAAGCTGAAATCTGTATAACTTTTAATTCAATATATAATTATTATTGTGAAACCTCTAAAATGGCCCATTTGTCTAAAGCACACACAAAAAAACATAATCAACTCTGTGACTGATTAAACATTGTGATGAAATCCCCGCAGTAACCAGCAATGTCCCATTATTTTGTCATAAAGTTAAAATCTTCTAGCTTGTACAGTATAATAACTAGTGCATTCTCCGTAGGAAGTATGTATTTGTATAGTGCAAGATTGTATTTTGTAGGTAATGCTAATGTCTTTTGCTAGTGTAAACTTAAATAACACAGAAACGCTATCTTTCCATCTGTATTATGCTTAGCTGTCAGATAATATTTTTTTTTTTATTGTTTTCAATGGATCAAACTGATGCAGAAGATAGGGCTTAAATCTCCACTTAGCATGCTAATCGTGAGATAGCACATTACGCAGTATGCTGCACTAAAAGTACATTAACAAGAACCCAATTAGCTGATATACTATATTGCATGTAAGTATCTCATATCAAATGATTATGGGCATTACGCTAAGCAACATGAATGTCATCCCTGAATTACATAGTAATGCAACATAAGAAGTGAATAAAGCTAAAACTCCGCTTAGCATGCTAATCACACTACAACAACGTCTGCAACTCCATAAAACACTTACTTTTCATAAAGTACCACACCATCCAGCAACTACACATTGAACATTGATATTCACTGGAAACTATTAGAATATTATTGGAAAATTGAACCTTGTAGCGCACTTTAAAACTCTGAAAGATAGGTAGGCTAAATAGACTTACAGAAGAAAGAGTCAGGCGTGGAAATCCAGAGTGAATTGTGTTACTGACCAGGTGTAGGCCTATCACACAATGGGGCAGAGCTCCCCTAAAAGGCGTCCGATCGGAAACAGTGCAATGCCGCAACACGTCCTACGTAAATAATGATATTTCGAAAAATGAATTAAAAAATCTTCAAAATCAAGGAATAACTGGAATAAAAATGGAATTTAAAGTTTTTAGTGAAACAATGGTATAAAAGTAAAGGTCCATTATCTGACACGGATGTAGTACAAAGAACACTAAAGTCCGTTAGGGTGGGCGGGATGGGTCAAACATACTCTGGACTTGTATAAGTTATTTTGAAATAGGCCATTCTGCATAATGAGTAATCTTAATTTGAATACTTTAAGTATATTTTAATGCTTATACTTGATATAGACTTTTACTTATAACAGAGTATTAATAAATACTTCTTCCACCACTGCATATATGTACATGCTAATACATATTTACAAACACGTCTTTTCCACCTGTATATCCCGGCACACACAGCTAAACTAATTCAAACACCACATGGGGTACAGTGGCTGCAAATTGGCTAACACATGAATTGTAACATCTGTTGCATTTCTTTTTCATGTGTTGCAATATTTATTTTTTGGTTCTGCTCTTTTAAATTAATTAAATATCTTAATCAAGTCAGGTTTATTTATTGTATAACCCAGTATTAAAAACATTGACCCAAAAGCTTTACAGTGTTTACATGCTTCAAGCAACTGCCCACATAGTGACTGCCCACATCATCCGTAAATAATTCTATTAGGGTGGAGAGTGTTTGGTGTCCAGACGGAAGCTTAATCATTAACATAATTCCAGACTGTGAGGCACACTTCAGTCTGCGGTGAGGCTGTGTGTGTTTCCTCCCCCCCAGCGGTGCATCTCAGGGAAGCGTTTTTGGCCCCAGTAGCATTTTAGTGAGTAATCGTGGGGCTTTGGAGCTCTCAGTCATCCATTTACATGTCAAAACCTCCCCAGGCATTGGATGTAAGGGACCCAATTTGGAATGACAAAGCTTGGCCAGAGACAGCTGATCCACAAAGGAGGCCTGGTTAAGTTCTTCCTCCCAGTCACCAGCTGCTCCACTGACCCATAGTACCTCTATTCAGCAAACACACACAGGAGAGAGAGGGGAATGCTGCCACGCGCACTCACATCTAGCTGTGAAGAAACTGAGCATGGTGCTTTGCTCTCATAAATCACCTTTTATTTAGGACACGCAACTGAAACATTGCATTTATGATTCAGCCTCAAAATGAAACATCCCCGCATTTATGTTAGAAACAAACCTGTCCTCCATGGAGATAAAAATGTTGCTCTACCTTGTTTTAACAGCCTGATTTGAAATCTTTCACTGCTTGCTGACTTGCTGTCTTTTCCCCCCTCCTCAAATGCCAAAATGCTTTTCCTACAAAAGCAGGTCACACAAATAAATCCTTCCATGGTTGTGTCTTTGGGGTGTTGGTGACATTACTGTTTACTGATGAATCCCAGTGCATGCAGGCTTTTTGTGTCAACTGCTTTATTTATTTATTTCTCTTTATTTATTTATTTCACAAAACAAAGCGAAGAACATGACAGGTGAAATGAACTGCCATTGATTTTTTTAACGCAGCCCTGCATGTGCAGCATCTGTCACATGGAGCGCCACTCTATTTGTGTCTGCATCTGACACAAAGTGGCTTAGGGATTTGTCACCTCCCTCCCTGCATTTTGCACTGGAATGACAGGATACTGGCTGGAACTTGTAGGTCACACCCAGAATGTTTTTCTTGGATTGGTGCTGCACATCTAAATGGAAACATGTTGCTCCTACACCCATGCTTCCACTTTCCAGCTCATGCACCTGACCCCCAAGTGGTGCAAGGAAAAACCGCAGGCCTGAGTCTGTAAGACAGCAATAACAGGAGGAGATAACTGCAGGATCAGGTCCAGATGGTAAGGTATGGCCAGCTCCTGTTGATGCAAGGAAGAGATTACATAAGTAGATTTAAACCAGGAAAAAGGGGGACGCGTTTCATTAGCGTCACTGGTGCCAAATCTATATTTGGAGCATGAGCCCACAGAAACAGACGTGCAGGGATGAAAATAGCCTTTAATAGCCCAGTTTGGGAGCTTTATTCCATTCCACTCTCCTGCCACAAGGATAGTGACAGACGGAGCACACTCTGCAGAGAGCAGCTCTATTCACCCAATCACAGCGCTCCCTCGGGCAGGGAAGGAAGGAGGAGAGTGTGGGAAAAAGGAGAGGGGTGGAGGAATGGGGGAAGGAGATGCAGAAGGACGAGATGTGGCGACAAGAATGAGCTCGGAGCTGTGTGTGTTGTTTGAGAAGCCATTTAGGAATGATACTACAAAAGAGCTGAGTAGCTTTACTACCAGGAATATTCAAGCGAACAGCTTTACCTTCATGAAATATACAAAGGGATGATAATGTTGCATATGCAAACCCTTTTTTAAATTCAACAGTTTGAATCATTTATCTCATATTTATAACTAACAACGCAACAACTACAGTGTTTTATTTATTTAACTCCTATGCAACACAGGTTATTCTATAATTGTGCCTAATATCTCTTTATGTGCTTGTAAATTAAAGTTATTGGTTATACGCATTTCTCTCATCCCCAGACTTAAGTGCAACTAGTCTAGTCAGTAGTCCAGAAGAGAGTCACAGTCAATGCTGCTGCAGATGCGTGGGGGGCTGGGAGGGAGTGTGTGGTAGAAACCCAATCTCCTCATATTGGGTGCCCATTGCCCCCAGAGAGAAAGCGAGAAACAAGAGGCCCAGCTGTCCTTAACAATGGACCTGCCCCTCACCAGCCAGGACTCAAAAGGCCTCATTCAGTCCCCAGGCTCTCCAAGGGCTGCTTCCAGGGAGACTAGCCAGGACATGCTTGCATTCATGGCAAACATGTCTGTCTCTGTTTTGGACAAGTTTGTGTGTTTGTGTCTGTATGCACACATGCTCAAGCATATATGTGCATATTATTAGCCAACAGAAATAAACTAACACTCAAAAATTGAGCGGTGTGCACTGGAGCCACTCAGTTGTGGAGTGGTTGGGTTTTATTCACACAGTCAGAAAGCTATAATTTAGACAGCCTGAGATATTCATCATTGCTCCAATGGAGTTTACAGCAAAATTGTCACAAAAATATAAACAAAAAAGCCCAACTTTTTGCATTGCAGCTCTGCTATAAGACTTTATCTTGTTGTGTCTGAGCTTTTTAGAGCCAGTTTTGAAGCCTGCAGAGGCTGTTTAATACTCTAATGATATTAAGTGTTCTGGTGTACCCTCTTTCACCAGCCTACACGATCTAAATTGACCCAGTTAATGATTTACATGATACAACATTTACCAGAATCTTTCCTCTGAGGTACCTGGAATTATAGATTTCCAGCATATTCCAAATTAAATAACAGAGGTTTGTGCCCAAATTCAACCGAAAAACATTTCCAGCAACCTTTGGTATCTACTGGGTCGCAGAGATCAGAGGTTTGTTTACCAGTGTATGATTTTGGGAAGCCACTGAGGGGTTTCACTCTTGTTATTGCACTCGCAGGTTCTACTGGCTGCCGTTGTCAGTTAAAGGTATTTCAAAGAGAAATAATAACAGATTTTTAGAATAATATTTCTGAAATATCAGCAAGAAGAGTGGCTGAAAGAACTACAATATGCGTTTGAGAGTTTGAAATCATTCAAAATACTATTTGTCTGCAGAGTATTGTAAATGAAGTGGACATTAAAGAGCGCCAGTAGCATCCTAAGTCAATACACATGAAGGACAAACATACAGGAGCAGTAATGTTCATGCACAGCTAGGTAAGTCAATATACTGTTTTATTTTAGGCAAAGGTTAAAATACAGGAAACTTTAAGAGCAATCCGCTATTAACAATGTGTGCTAAGGTTAGCATAACAAACCGGCAAGCTAGCATGTGAGTCAGTCACACTTTGGCAGGCACAAATGAAATGCCGACTCCAACGAAAAGGTTGGAAGAAGAACTCAAATGTAATGTGTTTGAAGCATAGACTGTAGATAAATACTGGACGTAGTGACCATGACGTCACCCGTTGGTTTGTGGCCTGCCCATTGGAAGCATCAAATTCGGTGTTGTCATCTTTCTTTTCATATGTTGCCGTCTTGTTTTCGGATACTAGGAGCAGACCATATTTGGACTATGGAGGATTCACGTTCCCGTTAACTGTAGCATTAACTGGGATGTTAGTTTTGGCTACTTTACTTACCTGAAAAGTGAACAGCGACTCCTCGGAGTGTCTTTTAGTCCAGCCAAACGCTGAAAAAGATATTTTTAAAAAAACAAAATGTTCTCATGTCATTAATTGAAAATACAGTGTGAAAGGGTCAAAGTTCTGAGATGAAACCGGATGAAAACACGGACAACGACAAACAACTTCATGGCTTTTTAAAGTCCACAGTGCCGTGGATATGCATTGCTTTTCTTCTCTCATGATGACGGCTCGCCTTGTTGGCCAACTGTCAATCAAACGTAGCCATGCCCCATGTCATATGATTCATTATCATCTATTGTATGCTATTGTCCTCTAAATTGGACCATTATTTACACTATCAACATCATATTGTCTTGAAGAAGATTTTTTGATGTCAGGAGATTTTTTTCCAAGGTAATTAATCAAGTGACAAGTTCACTCATTTTATATTGAGATAGATAGGACCCAAATAATTATGCAACCTTTGTAAGCGCCCCCTGTTGGAGTTTTTGGTAGAATGCAGCTTAAGGCTACTGCTCAGACCCGAAGGTTGCCGCCTGGAAGGCCCTTATATTCAGTACAATAAAAAAGTGTGTGAAACTGAAATTCAAATGAATCTTGTGGTTACCATGAGTTTGTTGTGCAACAAGTGGAGACTCCAGGAAGTTACTGCACCGGCCGAGAAATAGTTACATCAAGTACCTTCCTGTAATACCACAACTTGTCATTATTACACACAGTTATAACATGAGGTATCACTGGTTGATAAGTAAGTTTTAGTGGTGCTGGTTGATTCTTTTAACTTAAGAAAAAGCCTGGCTGTCTACTCCCAGTCGTTTCGCTAAGCTATTTGTCTCAAGCTTCTATCTTCATACTACCAAAAGAATGGTATCAATCTTATGACCTACTTCTCAGCAAGAAATCAAATGAGCTTATTTCCCAAAAATGTAAAATTATTCATTTATGGTAAATTCTCTTTGCAGTACATGTACAGCTCGTGTATAAGTGGCAGTTTGCATGATAAAATGCCATTTCTTTCATACTAGTGATGATGTGTGATGCTATCAGAGGAAACATATAGTATCTTGGGAACATGCCAAGTGACCTGTTGTGCATTTATCTTAATCTCATCCATTTGAATTATACAGGAAACGCTGCAGCTTTTTGAAGGTCTTCGTGTTTGATACCATCTGTAGTATCTCAAATGTTGTGTACATTCCAACTCTACTCATCCCAAAAGACTTTACCCTTTTCCACCATGTGGGGGGAAGGGAACAGTAACTAAATCTGTGCTGCCAGAGCCTGGCAGTTTGTCCCACCCATTCCAACCCAGAAACCCCAGGTTCGATCAAGGCCATATGTTGTGATATTTCTTGCAAATGTCACACATGCCTCTGTTTAGTAAGCATCGTGATCTTCGAGCCTGATTCACATGTTGCACATCTAAAAGTCAATTCAATGTGCATTATTTGTGACAAATTACCTCAAACCCAACCCATACTCATACTCCAAGCACATTTTAAAAAAAAAAAATGCTATTATTTATTTGCAAATACTTGATGATCAGCACCTGCTCTCCATGTTCACAAAGCTTTTCTCTCATGATCAGCCCCTTCAGCTGTCACTTTATATTGTGTGCTTGCTGTTGATTGTTGACGTGGATGATGTGACGGTGATAAGTGCGTGCATGAGCGCATGGAGTTTGAGTAAATACATTCGGGAGATAGACGTGTGGGCGAGACAAAGACAGGACGACGTTGTGTGTGATGGTGTTTTGTGTAGGTGACGATCCCCCGGGTATTTCCCGAGAGCGAGGTCTTTATTCCATGCTGCACAAACACAGCCAGCGCTCCACAGGGGAAAGCACCAGTCAGTCAGTTCCAGGGCTTAAAGCGAAGTCTTCCCCTCCCCCCATCACAACGATGATCCTCACATACACACACATGGACATAGGGATGCATGCAAGCCACACATATGCTCAAAGGCATATAGGAGAATGCTTCCACACACACACACATGCACAGGGTTGGCCTCTTTCTCCTTCACACACTCAATTGTCCTCAGTGCCCTCCCTCTGTTTATTCATGGCGACCCCAGTGCTGATACCATCTCATTCTATCTCAATTACATCAGCCAACTCCCCATCCTCCTCGGCAAGAACTGTTTTTCTTCTTCCCTTACGCCTGCACTTGTACCCTCTGTCAGTTTCCTCTACCAGTATTTGGAGTTATATAATAATAGGCTCCATATCTAGATAAATACAGAATAAAAATAAATATATACTGTGTGATAGGCCCCTGTGTCAATAGGCTTCAGCCATGAGGTTGAAGGTTTAAACAAACAAAAACAATAAAACAATGCGGATTGTAGACAAACAAGAGTACAACAACATGCTCCATGGGAAATGATTGGGGGGTTGCATTCAATTGCATCACTGCCTTTGGTTACTCCAAATAATAAGCCGTCCTGGTCACACATTACAAACTCAAAGATTTGCAAAGCGTAGCATGATGTAATTCGACAAACATCAGACAATATACAACAATGCCCGTGAATGTGATTTATCTCTCATGCTCTCGTGTTCATGGTTATGTGCTCCTGTAATTACATGTTTCCCGCTTTTCTCCGCTATAGAAATCATTTCTAAAGCTTGGAAACAATCCTAAATGTTCCTTACCTGCTGAGGTATGTCATTCTCTGTGGCAGTAGGGCCATAAAGTGAGGGATTGTGGTCTCAGTGTGCCATAAATCACTTTTACAGATTTGATTTTTAAGTCCCCATTGCAGCTAAGGGCTTACTCTCACATTGTCTTTTCCACTCACATTTATAAGACACAGGTGTCTTGCTGCTGCAAACAATATTGTCACATCATCCAAAGTGTTGTATTGCTAACCCTTCTGTGTAGTATTTCATCACAATTCCAGTGTGAAGTCTCAGACAAATAGCTTGATGATCCAGATTGTTCACATCCCTGCAGCCTTTTATGATGATTCCCTTGCTACTTTCCTTGCTCTCTGGTCAAGTGCTCCCATTGTATTTCTCACACGGCACTATATTTAATCAAGTAGCTTTTGAAAATAACCTCTAAAGGATCTTCTCTAAATGTATTATAGTGAAATTAACTGTGATAATGATTAAAGCGGGCTGTGCTGTGAAGTGTATTACCCCCTGTGCTGCTTTTGATGCACAAATGATTCGTATAATGTTTACTGAGTGGGGTATTTTGGCAAATTGACTGTGATTGCACATAATAAATAGTTGCACTTAATGTTCACAATGACAGTGGTCACATTTTGTTTGTTTGCTATTTTGTCTGGACAATTATGTTGAGTTTTTACCGGTTTCCTGAATGTGTTGGTTAACTGCAACCTATCCGTTGCAAAATATGAACACACACAGACACACACAAAGGAAAATTGAAAGTCAGCCATTGAACTTCTGCAATGTAGTGGCCGTCCACTTCCTGTGATAGACAATAACAGGAAGTGGTTAACAAGGTCTCCGACAGGCATCCCCAGTAGTGGAATGCCTGGAAGAAGAAAAAACCCAAAAACATGGCTGTTTCAAACTGTTAGAGTCACAACTACAGGACACTACAAAACTTATTTTAGTTCACAAAAAGCAGGATACAAACTGTGAACAGCAGGAAATGGTGAGGTCTCACTTTTGGCTAGAGGCCATTGCTGTAACCGACCAGTGTACAAGCACAACATGAGGGGTGTGACTGTTTTAGGTATTAAACATGTAGTAATAAAAAGCCTCAAAATCAGTTTAACTATATCCTTGTAAATCTGTATTCACCCTTGAGAGATTTTCTAAGCATGCACACAAATAAATACTAAACAGTGTAAACTGAAGCAGATGTTATTAATATAAATCTGGCCTTCTGGATTCATTTTTATTATGGGATGGGATTTTAGTTTATTGCTGCAAATGAACAACAGATCCTTTCAAGATATTTTCCGGGGAGCTCCAGCGCAATTAAGTTTGATCTAAATCATTAATGTCAGAGGATGAGTGTAGAAATAAGACTAAGGGTCTACAGTCTAAAGCGGCCTAAGTGCTAATGTTGGCATGCTAACAGTGACAATATGCTGATGTTTAGCAGGTATAATGTTTACAGTGCCACCATTTAAGGTTGTGGTAATTTGCTAACATTTGCTTACGGGCACTTAGATACAATTAAATCTCATAGGAATTACATTATTTTTGTTGGTATTTATATCATAAACCATAGACTGTATAAACAGAGTGGACATAACCACCATAGCATCACCAGTTGGTTTGATGATTACTGTGTTTAAGCCTTGAGTTTTGAATTCTGGCTGCTGCCATCTTTCTTTCTTTGGAGACAGAAATAACTTAATTTTGGATTACAAGGTTGAGCTGGCAGATACCAGTTAGCACTAACACTAGTTAGCTAGCTAGCTTGGTTAGCAAGGTGCATCCGTAATTTATGTCAACTGTGGGACATGTGTCAACTAATTGGGATGCAAATTTTGGCTGGGTGGAAAAAAAGGCTTTAAACAATACTTACCTACTAGATAAAATTAACAGCTGACTCCTAAGAGTGTCTTTTAGTGCAACTGAACACTGAACAAGACATTTTTAGGTAACCGAAATGGTTACAGTTAGCTTTCATGAACTGAAAAGGGTCAAAGTTGTAAGACGAAAACCTGCACAACACCCAAAAAAAAGATCATGCATATTTAAATGTGCACTGTTGCCACAGATATGCTTTTATTATACATCTATCCTACTTGTCAGGTCTGTGATAGTGATGTCTTGATCACAGGGTAGCTATGCCCTAAAGCATATCCTGATTTATCATCTATTTTAGTCTAAATAGGACTATAATTTACAAAATGAACATCATGCTGTATTGAAGAAGACTTGAAGTTTGATTTTTTTTAATTTTGCACAATAATAAGACAAAACAAAAGGATAAAGAGATAACAAAAAAGGAAGGTAGCAGCAAGAAACCCAAAAGGGCTTATGCAGGGCGTCTACCTTTATTAAAATTCACAAGTTAAATTAAAAACAAGTAATTATGAAATAGAAAAAAATATAAAAAATAATGACACACAAAAATGAAGCAAAATTATAATAAAATTAAAAGTAAAATAAAAAGTGTAGAAATGTGTGTGTGCGTGCATGCATGCCTGTATATGAGTGTGTCTGCTTGAAACCAGATTGAGCTTGAAAGAATTAGCAAAAATGTTAACTGTGATAATAAATCGAGAAAGAAGTTGGGTAATTTTTTAAAGATACATATACAATTGCAGTTCTTTGGAGTTGACCCCTGCTGGCCTTTATAAAGAATGCAAGTTTGAGGCATTTTTACATTGGCTTCACTTTGCAGCCCCGGATACTGCTGCTTGTAATACTGCCAATTTTTTCATTGGCAATAGCCTCAATAGACCATGATTCTTGATTGCTCTTTATTTCCTACTGCTATTTCTATCACGCATTTCATCTCTGTGTATAATCCACAGGTGAATGCAGCATCTAAGACATTTTCTTTTCAAAGATTGTCAAGAGGCAATCCAGGAAAAGCCTGAAATCTTCACCTGCAGTGGAAGCAGATGAAGTAGACTAAACCGTTGTCTGTTACCTTCCATGTCTAGTAAAGAACATCACAGCTGTCAACTGTGTCAGATTTAATTAAGCTTATTTAAGGTGTCTAAATCCTATATGTGATTTTAAAAGGTACCAGAGCAACTATATTATATGACATCCTTAATAAGCATTCATATGTGCAGCTACTGGTGAAGTGATGATACTTCTTTCTCTCTCTCAGTCTGTAATTAATGTTCTTCGGGGGATGTGTAAATATAGTTGCTCAGTCTTTTAGCCAATTACGCAGAACAAAGACGGCGGATGTCAGCAGAATCCTCAGCGCTCTGGGAGCTCCCAGCACAACCAGGACTGACCTTCAGGCTTTCACTTCTTTGCCGCTCCTTATCAGCAAGCATTACTTTGTTATTGTCATCCAGGCTCACTGCAGTCTTCCAAGGACAGTTTGGGGTATGAATCGTGCTCGAAACAAACTTTCATTTTAAAGTTTATCCAGCATAATTACCCTGCCAAACAAAGTCTAGGTTGCTAACCTATCACGTCGACTTATTTGCATGTCTTTCTCTTTCTGATGATCAGTAATTGTATGCTGGTGTTTTTTTTAATTCTGCAAGAATGATTCATGAATATTTGCTTTTCACAAACCATTATCACCCCATTCCATTCAGTGTGACTGCACCTTTTGTCACAATAAAAACCTTACCTGCTGTCGAAATGTGGTTGTATTTCACATATCTTATTCTCAATCAGGTTTGTATAAACAAGCAACCCATTACCATCCTGCAATTTGCATGTGTGTATTATATGAATCAGGATGAGCCTACTTAAGGGTGATGACCCTCAACTTCAGTTCCAAGACAACAATAAGGATGATAGTAGCTTCTGATCCTAAATGTACAATCATCTGTAAATTATGTAAATGAAAAAGCTGCTTTACAAAGCCATTTCTCTAATAGCCTTGCCTTGTCCATATAAAATAAGCTCTCACAGTAAATCTAACAAGGATGCCACATAGGTCAAGTGGCTGAACAAGAGGAGCAAGCTACCTGCTTGTTTCTCTGCTCTGTGTGCCTCCATGGGCTCCATTGTATCGAGAGTGCCTCCTCTGCTGCTCTCAGCTCAGCAGTGTGCAAAGGTGCGAGCTACTTCTCCACTATCCATCTGTAGCTTCAGTATGTCAAAAGTACTTGGGAGCTAACAAGCATGCACATGCAATGGTCCTGCTCGCCGATTTGTCTCTGATCTGGGGCTTTTGCCGGGGAACTCCAAAACCTATCGGCAAGTGAAAAGTCAGGACTAAAGTCGTGTAGTACGCACTAGGCATTAGGAAAACTGGTTGTCTTGAGTCTACTGTTTTGTTGAGGACGTTTCTATTTTTTTGATAAACCTTGTTGGCAAATCAGTGAACCTCTAGTACAGGGATGGACAACTTAAATGCTGGAGGGGGCCACAATTTTTCATCGACACTACCACAGGGCTACATATAGGACCATGCACTTAACCAGATATGATGAAACAGCAGTTTTAAATATGTTTACAGTGCAGTAACTTAACATATTTCATGCTCAAATGCATGTATAACAGTATAAATAGAAATGGTTTGAAGCAAATAAAAAATAACCACTTACTGTGATTTCTTCTTTATCAGCTCAAATGAATGTAGTTGTACTGAGGGCCACTTCAAGTGAGGGTGCGGGCCGTATGCGGCCCCCGCGCCTCCAGTTGCCCATCCCTGGTATAGTATAATGCTAGAACAGGAGGCAAATTAATCAGGCCAACTAAGGCTACATGCTCACTACATTTTTGCAATAAAATTTCCATCCACATGAGTGTTAGAAAACCATTTCTGTTTTTCTGTATCAACCAAGGTTATTATAGTTAACTAAAACTAACGAAATAACGAAAAAATAGAATTAAAAAAAAATTTTGTTAACTGAAATAAAAATAAAAACAAGAGTTTTAAAAAAAAAACGATCACTAACTGAAACTGTATTTTGTGGTTACAAAACTACATAAAACTAACTAAAATTATAGTGAAATTGTCCTTAGTTTTCGTCTTTGTCAACTTTTTTCATACGTTAACCTTTTTGTTTGATATGAAATCTATTTCATCTATCTGGTTTTATGACTTAATAAATGTTTTGGGGCTGAGAGGGATAAGACAAAGGAAATATAAATATTGCATACAACAAATATTCCATTACAAAAAACTAAAACTAACACTAAAAGTAATAAAAACGGAACTAAAACTAAGCATTTTCCAAAAAATAAAAACGAATTAAAACTAGCAAACACACTCTAAAAACAAATTAAAACTAACTGAATTTGAAAACTAAAAATCACAACAAAATTAAAACTAAAACTAATGAAAAATCCAAAACTATTATAACCTTGGTACCAACACACAGGAAGATGCATATGACATGAGCAATCACATACACTGCAGTGTTTCTGCTACATACAGGAGCATCTCAATAAATTAGAATATTATGGAAAAGTCCATTTCCAGTAGTTCAAGTCAAATAGCCCCAACCAAGTACTGAGTGCATTTAGATGGACATACTTTTCAGAAGCAAATATTTCCATATTAAACATACTTTTTAAAATTGGTCTTTTGTAATATTCAAATTTTTTGAGACACTGAATTTTAGGTTTCACTAAATGTAAGCAATATTATAATTAGAAGAAATTAAATAAATTAAGACATGAAATGTTTAATTGTGTGTAATGGATCTATATGTGTTATTCCCACTTTTTGAGTTAAATTACTGACATAAATAAACGTTTCTATGTCATTCTAATTTATTGAGATGTACCTACATGTTGCCGCTGCTACTTCAGAACTATGTGTAATGTCATGAAGTCACAATAAATGACAACATCTGCTGGTACAGATAACAAGGTCAGCAACGTCTATAACATCGTTATCCATTTTGAATTACCCTCCGGTAGTCAAGGCTAATTTAGTTTCTTTTCTTCTGGAAAAGGGTCATGTGATGGGGCATGACGAATCAGAGAAGGACACGTCATAACTGCTAACACCAAATCAGGAAGCAGACGTGGGTGTCTAATCAAATCTCTATAAGGAAAAAGAAGGAAAAAAATCTAGGTTTCCACCTGTCCGCACTAAAACACAGTCCCAGAGTTTCTAAACTAAATAGGGTCAGAGGCAATTTTGAAATCTCCGTTTTAGGGGGTTTTAGGGATTCTAAAAGTATGTGTGGATGCTATACGTTAACTGTTCAGAGGTTATGCATTTGGGCGGCTGTGGTTCAGCTGGTAGAGCAGGTTACCCACCAATCGGAGGGTTGGTGGGTCGATCCCTGACCATGGCAGCCTACATGTGGAAGTATCCTTGAGCAAGATACTGAACCCCAAACTGCTTCTGATGCTGCGTTCATCGGTGTGTGAATGAATTCCCAATGGTGGCAGGTGGCACCGTTTAGGGTAGCCTCTGCCACCAGTATGAATGTGTGTGTGAACGGATGAATGCGCGCAGTCTGTAGTGTAAAGCGCTTTGAGTGTATAAAAGCGATATATACGTGCAGGTACATTTACCACTTCAAAACAAAAATGTTTTAGTGTGAATGTTGCCTGGAAGAGTCAGGTTCTAACCAATGGAGGAGCATTAGGCAGACACTTTAACAGCCAGACGCAGGATATTTAGCCTTTTAGTTTTTTATTTACTGTACGTATTGGTAGCAGGTACATTTTAGTAATTAAAAAATTAGTACTCCAGTGTATTTAGATGTGTGTTATTACTTATGTGCATTTGTTTTTATATTCTATGCTATCACAGTCTACTAGTGTTAAAAGATAAGATAAACTTTATGGATTCCACATTGGGGAAATTTACTTATTAAAGCAGCTCAATTTTTTTCTTCTTCTCACAATAACAATGTGTATTTGCGTTGAACACAAGCATTATCTCTTATTCTCCAACAATGACATGCCTTCTTAGTCAATAATGTCACAATAATGACTCATGTTCTTTGAAGAAAATGTTCCTTTTTGTATCTCACGTACCATGATATATGAGCCACGCTAGAAAGCCATGGATTAGTTCCATCCAGGGCAGAGCCTCCATAAGAAAAGGACATTGTATGAAAAGGAAAAGGACACATGAACCCTCTTTACCCTTGTCACTACTTCACTCTGCATTGATCCATTTCCAATTTACCCTCATGACCAAAGACGATCTCACCACAATGACAAAGAGTCAATGAGCACTGGAATGGCTTCAATCCACGGGACTCATAAAGGAGTGCTGTGACCTGTGATGAGAAATCAGACGAGGCAGCCGGAGGTGTGGCTCATTGCCTACAGGATGTCTGAAAAATGGGTCACACGTGTGGGAGGACTGATCCTTATGTCGGAGTTACAGAAAACAAAAGGATTCATGCTAGGCCACAGTATACACAGGGGCCGTGACTCCCTCAGTGCTGATAGCATTGGGGGCAGGGAACATCGGTGGCCTTGTTTAATTAGATTTAGTCTTGGTTGCATCCAACCTAAGGGGGGGTGAATGTGCTGCGCAAACAAAGTGGACATTCATCAGTGTTGCCAATCACACCGGACGTGATTAAGTTACACACCCTGTGGCCGCAACGCTGGGGCTAGCGTTACACTGGTCGCTAAGGCAAACATCAGCACGCTGCACTCTTGGGCTCAAAGGTCAGAAGGTGTTGGACTCTGTTTTTACATGAATATCCAAAGAGGTCACATTAACATCTAAGTATTACACCCAGGGTAAATTAACATTTAAGTGTGACGAAAGGTGAAACCGAAGGAGCTCCGTAATGGCATACTGTTATTAGAGACATAAAACATTCTACAACCCATAGGCTGTGAAAAATGCATTAGTGCTGAGTTTCTAAGCAACTCACTTCTTCCACTCCATCAGCAGTTACAGAGAAAACATCACATGGATTGATTAACACTGAAAGGAAAGTTTCTGTATTCATGTTTCTTACAAAAAGAGCGATGTCTTTTATCTACAAAGATCTGTAGAGTGAATGAATGCTAAATTAAAATACTGAATATTTCATCACAGTATATAGAATATTCTCATCAAGACTAGTGCAGTGTCCATTGAAAATGGGCCAAATACTTGGCAGTCCAGCATTGCTGCTTGCAGGTTTCTGGAGAACTGCTCATACCAACAACTTCACACTTGAACTGTGCTCCCTCAGGTCCTGAGCAATACACCTGCCATAACATAGTTGTATCACACACTCAAGTTGAGGCTACTCAGATGAAATACAGTCTGGTCTATGGGGAAAAACTGCAGGGACGCCCCTTAAAATTAAGCAAGGTAGGCAACTGCCTCGGCCCCAACAGCTACAGATCTATTACGATATGAAAATATATGGAATTATGTTAATATTTTAACTGTGTCCAAAATAAGTTACAAAAGGCCTGCAATGAACTTTAAAAATGCATTACAACCACAGCTGCAACTAATGATTATTTTCATTATCGATTAATCTGTCGATTATTGAAAACGATTAATCGATTAGTTGTTTGGTCAATAAAATGTTCAAAAATATCAATCAGTGTTTCCCAAACTACAAGATGACGTCCTCAAATCTCTTGTTTTGTCCACAAACCAAAGACACATTCAATTTATTGTCATTAAGGAACAAAGAAACCAGAAATATTCATATTGAAGAAGTTGAGATCAGAGAATTTGGACTTATTGTCTTTAAAAACTGCTCAAACCAGTTATTCGATTATCAAAATAGTTGACGATTAATTTAATAATTAATTATTCTTTTTTGTTTAATTGAATAATTGTTGCAGTTTTAATCACAACTGTGGTTACTTACTGTCAACTTCTATATCAGATAAAGCATTGTACTACTACCGGAGAAGTGTTACTGTTTGTGTTGCAATTTTTAGATTTTATGCAAACTAACAATAAAATACAATAAGAAGCATTAAACTAGCCAGCATTAAAACAGAATGAATGGTTCCCACTTGAACACACATTAAGTAAATTAAATTATATTTTTCTGATATATTTTCTTTTTCTTTCTCTTTAAGTTAAAATTTGAATGCAGAATTTTCATTGTGTGGTTTTACTATTAATAGATAAGCATCTTAATTCAGAAAAACAGTTCCTTTTACCACTGCCAATACTAACAAACCCAATTAGAGAAAGGGTGAAAATTAAAGCAAAACGGCATTTGCCTGAAGCCTCAAACCAGTAAATCCGCCTCTGAAAAACACACCAAAATCTTGGCAACTCGCATACAGAAACACATACATTAAGAATTCAAAATATGCTCCAATGCTCGATAACTCAAGGGAAGTGAAGATAAGTCTGTCTGTAATGTTGTTTATCCAGCATCCAGCGGTAAAGTGAACTACAAGTTGCCTATCAGTCACATGCTTTGACATTTTCACACCGTGGTTTTAAAGTGGGCCATGGATTTAGCGGAGGTATTCACACGACATGCACACGAAGCCCCGCTGCTGCACAGATGCTGTTCCCTTATTTATTTAAAATGTTTTTTAATACTGAACATGTTGCATGTCCAAATTGCACCAACTTCAGCACCGCACCTCCTTGGGACCTGAGCAATACACCCGCAATCACTTGTTTTCTTATGGGAAGAGCCACTCTGGATGTGATGATGTAAGCATGTGCTGAATTCCAGTCAAGCAGAGTTGCATCAGTTGAGTTTAATTGCTTTCAGCCCAAACTGTTTGGATCCTTTCCACTGAAATCATATTTGCATCATCTGAATAGGAGATCCTCCACTGTCTGTCACTCTGTGTGCAATAACTAGTTTGATTCAAATCTTGACATGAACTGAAATATAACAGCTTAATCAGTAAGATTAAGATAATCAAGCATTTGGATAAGCCTCAAGTGGAATTGATAAGAGATGATTTGACAGAATTTTTATAATGCCTACTACTAGTCGTGCATGTCTTAAGGAAATTTAAGGATGAAAATCCAAACCAAATATTCTTCTCCTCTTCTCTTCCAGTTGTAGGCTATCAAGAGTAAACAGGAAGTGTGTGGCATGTTATAAGAGGGGGAGGGGAGGCACAAGCTCAGAGGGAAAGAAAGAAAGAAAGAAAGAAAGAAAGAAAGAAAGAAAGAAGAGCAGTTTTACACACACTTGTAATTTCTCTATATCATTTTGTTTTGTTTGGCAGCAGTCAAAACAATAAAGATTGAGGTGGAAAAGGTGACAGACAAGAAAACTATGTGGCCACGCAGCATTTGACATTCATGTGTTTTAAAAATAGTTCTCCAAAGAGGAAGAAAAAAACATGATGTGCAACATTTTGTCGCTGATCCGTCTGACACATGACACTGAAACATCAGCTCACTTTGAGCAGCACACCCAACACATCAGCAACCTTCTGGAAATCAATAGTGGAGATAATTGAAAAGCTGAGTTAGCTCCGTTTGCGTTGTCTTAGTTGCAGTGTCACAGACCTGCCTGGTATCTGTATGCAACTTGTTGGCACTTAATTGATCAACAGCATGCATTATCCAAAAAACCCTGAAGAAGCCAGGCTGCCAGCCTCCCATCACTTGGCAAAGGCACACCATGTAAATTTCATGACCACAGCATGTTACCGCTGCCACTTCTTTGCTTTGAGTCAGATTCACTGGGACACCCACAAAAGCCTAGGGCATTCATCTTTTATAATGCTGTTTTTGCCTTTATTTGACGGTTTCGATGAAAGATTTAGGGAGAAGTGTAATCCTGAGGGTCTAGTCAGGTAGACGGATACTGCTACTGCTGCTGATGTGGTGATGAGACCTGCAGTGGAGGGATGGAGAGAGGAAGGGTGCAGACTGACAAGCAGACAGACAACCATGGCTGCTAATATAGCGGAGAGGGAGGTGCTGATGGCCTGTTGCCAAGGTGACATGGGCCAGCCGGGTTCTGTCTCATTTGCAGATGCAAACGAGACCTCGCAGCTCCTACCAACGCTTGCTAAGCCTCCTCTGGAGACACAAACTGAACCCCTCCTCCCGGGAGAACAGCTCCTGCATACACCTGAGCTGAGAAGAGAGGGGATGCGCAACTATTTATTTGCTTTTCACGTTTGCTTGTGATGTGCCTCCTTTGTGCGCCGTCTGTCTTGGCTCCTTTGGGAAAGAAGGATGGCTTATAGTTTCTAAGTGTCCAACAACCCCCACATTGACATCTCCCCTCGTTGCCTCCTATTCGATTGATTTCCTGTGTTGAATTGGCCTTTTCAGAGAGGGGGGCTGATAGCAGCGTGCGCTGTTGAATAACAGCCCTCAGCCGACGCAGCACTCCACCCCAGCGACAACAAAAAGGCAGACTCCTTTGTTTGGCTGGAGGTAAACAGCTGGGAACAGATGATGCTGGCCGGGCTGATTTACGTGGCCACAGCTACCGTGGTGACAAGGTTTTGTTATGATAAGGACAAACAGATGAGGGGAGAGGGAGGGAGAGCAGAAAGGCAGACAGAGAGGGAGCATGAGAAGTCAAGTCACATGAAAAGGAAAAAAAAAAAAGGCACAAATTTGGACAGCAATTTGGCCATGTGTTTGTGTTTGTGTGGGTCTGAAATCCTCTCTAGAGAGCACCTCCTGAACACACCTGAGAAAGAACAGAGGGCCTAACAATAGGTGTTTCAGTGTGATGTCACATCAGCCCCAGCTGAAGCAAATTACAAGAAAAACACACCAAAGAAAAATAAGGGCAGAGAAAACACTTCATCCCCATTCTCGTGTTGTGTTTTTCTCCTTTCAACAAACAGAAATAGATTTCGTCTTGAATTATAATGACCAACAACTGGTAGACGGAGCGGAATTATTGCGTGCTGTGTTGTGATAATTTGGAGGTACAGAAAACAAAACAACAGTAATGAAACTGCCATTTAACAAGTGTGGCTGACGCGCACTTATGAGAAACGCCACATATGCCGCGCAGACCAAATCCTGAATGGTTAAATGGTCATGAATAATTAGGGCATTCTCTCACTGAGCAGATGTCTCTTTCTGCCAAACGCTGCTTCTCTCAAGAATGAACGGCTGGGCAAGATAAGCCTGGTGGAAGAACAGAGTGGGGGTGTCATTGGATAGAAGAGGAGAAGGGAGGAAGATTGGATGCTGTGGCCTGTAACACAATATACCATGTGTGCACAATCACACATACACGGGCATATATAATGCAAAGTCTCACAATATGCACACAAGCACTGATCAATGCCTCGAGCCTCCCGACCCTCCCCCAAAACACACAAGCATACTGCACTAACATTATTTACGAGCATTTCCACTTGAAGCCCCTGAAGTCTGGAGAGATGGTGGCAAGGCCCCACTCAGATACATGGTCACTGTGTCACTGAACCTATAAATCACTCACCTTGCCCCTCAAATATTAATAAGGCAATCACCATCTCGCCAATACAGAGAAGACATATATTCTCCACTTTGTTGCTGAGCTGTGTTTCATTAAGGATTGCACCTTTTGGTGAAACACTTGTTTTCAAGCGCAATGACTCGTTGGCTTCATTTGTTTCCTCCCATGTTAAGTTGTTGCATCACACTGTTTAAGATGTTTTGTAGGGAGTTTCTATCCATACTATTGCACAGAGTGGATAAACTCTTCACTGAGGCTGTGGACTATTAATCTGAGTCAATCAAGAAGACAATTTTATTGAGAAAAACACTCAAGTAGCTGTTCCGGTGCCTGTGATCCTATCACAGGATCTTCCTAATTGAGATTAAAAGATAAGGTTCCTGTTGTCAGGGTCAGTAATCATCTAAAACTCTCACATTTTCCACTTCTTGCTCTCTCCAATTTCTGTTTTCTGGTTCCCCCGAATGTTATGCTGCCTTAAATAAGCCTTATAAACAGGCTGAGGGTGTTTCCCTGCTGTCACATTTTGCTGTGACCTGTGTTAACCAATTATCTTGTTGCTGTCCATTTTTTTGTTACTCTCTGGGCTGCTGTCAGTTGTCATTTTAGAGCATAAGTGAGACAACCCACTGCCACCCCTCGACCTCTCGTGTTAATCAGAGCTAGCCCCAGAGTGTGATCGAGCTGCAGCTCACATCCATGCAGCTACAAAGCTACAAGGAAAAATTCAACATTTTGGGAAATGCACTTATTTGTTTTCTTGTCCAGAGTTAAATTAAATTATTGATACTACTCCAATGTTTGTGCACCAAATACATTATGTAGCTGGACCCAACAGATGGTTAGCTTAGCTTAGCATAGACTCTACAAGCAGGAGGAAACAACAAGTCTGGCTCTGTCCAATGTTAAAATAAAATCACCAACCAGCACCTCAACATGCTAGAATCTTGTTTGTTGAAAAATGTATACATAAAGACAAGTTGTGAAGAGTTCCTGCCTGGAGTCATTCTCTGGGCGCAACGACTTCCTGAAGTCACAGTTTTCAGGCAACAAAGAATCCAGGAAGTCCCTTATCAACTTGTTCCAGAACGTACGGTATCTTTCCTTAAAATTACAACCTGTCAGAGTTTCTATGGATTAAACTAACATGCTAATTAATGAGTTCAGTGGTCTTGGAAGGCAGGTTTTGTTTACCTCTGCATAGTCAGGCTAGCTGTCTTTAGTCTCAATGCTAAACTAAGCTAATGCCTCATTTCTAGTGCAGGATAAAGCTCAGTCCTACTCAACTTGCTCTTTTTTGATTTTTCATGAACAAAAGATATCGATAGTACCTGGTAGAAGGTGGAGTTAAAACACTGCTGTCATTTTTAAATAGCTAAGCCGTCAATAGCCACCTTTTTTTTTTTATTCACTGGAGAATCAAGATTTTATGGCAGCTTGCAAAACTAAGCCATACACAAATGCAGACAATACTCTGTTTGGTTGCTGGTAAAAAGATTTAGCGAATGTTGTTTTGAAGATGATGTCTCGGGCAGTTTCATGCGGCATTGCCAACAATAAACCAAGCAGTGAAAATGAGGCATATTTGTCTCCTGGCTGCAACATCATATTTATTGTCCATTCAAGTTCTCATCTACTCTTGCATAAGCATATTTCCCTAAAATGCCATATCCTGACTGTTGTTATTGTGCTTAACTCCAGCACTGGATGAACTCCCTCAGGGATAGTCTATAGCCCCTTACATAGTGCATTCCCGCAAATGTCCCGCAACATTGCCGGAAAGATCTGTGCCGGCTTTTCGCCTTAGGGTGTTCATAGTGATCCGGCCAAGGCGTGATACTTGTGCCCTTTCATAGAGCGGGCCGGCGTTGCAGAACGAGGTCGGAGGATTGTGGGGGGAGACAATAGTGACGTGCGACAGAGCAGCAGCAGTACTGCGCAGTAGCACAGTGCTAATAGGCTACACAGTTAGCTCTGTAGCAGTACAGTATGTATGTGTTCACTTAGTGATCTCCGTTTGTTTACAACAAGCACCAGACACTGTGCACAGTTAGCGATGCCGGTTTGTTTACGATCAGCGGCGGACACCACATGTACAGTTAGCATGCCGGTTTGTTTACAATAAGCAATGGACACTGTGTACAGTTAGTGACGGTGGCAAATATCCCGCTTCACCCCTATGGCCCGTTCATAGTGGTCCCGCTTCCAACAATCCCACCAATATTCTGACTCTGTGACTATCTCTGGTAGGCGGAAAATTGGTGGATCATTCGATCCTGGCATCTCGCTTCAGGCTGGTTCATAGTGCATGCGAGACATTACAGAGCTGTAAATGTCCCGGCATGAAAAAGGGAAAGATCACACCACCACATAAAAAGTTGGAGTTTAATCACCCCAGGACTCATTTAGTTTGTGCAGTGTATAACACATACATTTAATTTATAACGGTCTAAACCTTTCTTTCAATTACTTTCTCTTCGTTGAACGAAATAAAAGCAGCTCTCAGATCTGTTCCCAATGACCAGCTGCATTTTAGCAGCCATGGCCCAGTGGTTTTATCATGTATAAATGCATTAACAGTATCTAAAGGTCATGTCATGCCAGGCAGAATAAAGTGTATTCAGCGGCCCGGCACACTGATTTGACTTGACTGTTATAGGTCCGTGGACAGTTATAACTGTCAACACCCAGAAACATGACTGTGACGGCCAGCAACAGTGGCTCACGTGTAGGCGTATTGCCACCATCCACTCACACATATTCCCACACAGTTATGTATTCAACCTCACACCTGTAAAAGGTCAGCCGAGGAAAACAAGCGAGGCATCAATATATAGATTTGTCTCTTTGGAATCGAATCAAGGCAAGGGGACTCGAACTCTGAGATTTCAAGCAGGGGGAAACAATAATTGGTTGTTATTAGGCGGATTGAATAACAGAGATGTAGATTCCACTCGATCAATAGCTTGCAAACAATTTAGCACTTGAAACGTATTGATTCCCACAGCTTCCTATACATGCTGTAGGGATTTTGAAAAGGCCTTGAAGGCTTCAGGTATGGCTGTATTATAACAGGGAACAAAGCAGTGAGTCAGAAGGAGACAGTGACAAAGACTCCTCTGCTATGCTGTGAAGAATTTATTTTCTCCTGTATTGAATTCAGTTGAGCCAAGAAAGCTGCTCTAAACTGTAGCTCTTCTACTGCCTCATTGCTGCAAAAACCTCTTATAGAAACTAAATCAGCTGCCAGTTTTGGAGATGAAATTGTCTGACAGCGAAAGCTTAATGTGGAATGCACTCCTGTTTGTCACAGTAGAGTTGTCGTGACTATAGATAAAGGAAAAGTATTTTGCAGTTACAGGCTTCATTTTGTTTTCTGTCAAATGCTGCCTTCCTGCTATCCTCAATTGACTACAGAAACTGTCACTTTATCAGTCACATAAAGCTTGATGTCTGAACAAGAGAATAACTTATGGGAAGCCTGTGACTCGAGACAACTGTGACTGAGATGTCATTCTATGAATTTGTTCATGACTCATGTGCATCACAAGTCAAACAGTCATGGGCTCAAACTGTAATAACTGGTGCTTTGGGAGATGTGTTTCGACCGGCTGAAGCAGGATATAAGTCCATAAAATAGGCAATGGTATTTATGTTTTTGTAAGGAAGTGTGTGTCCTGATCACCACATTGCCAGGAAATCCCCACAGGAGGCAGCTTGTGGCACCTCATCCCATTTCAGAGATAATGCCATCATTGTCCTGTTGGTAAAAGAGCTCTGTCAAGTAAGGATGAGTCTATTTTCCATCACGGATCACCAAACCTATTGTCTCCACTTCTTATCATGTACGGGTAATGATTTTGGCAGGGCAGCATGTTTATGAACCATTAAAAGACAACAGCAGCATTTAGCAGTGGTTTTTCACAGCTCCAAACTGCTAAACATTTAAAAGTGTTTTTTTGAAATTGCTCTAACACATCAGCAGTGTTGTTAGGTTTGTGTAGGTGTTTCAGTTCCTCGTGGCAGAATGGCACATCACAACAGGGCGATCGCAGTTTTTTCACAAGGAAGTGGAGTTACGAAAGCTGACTTGGGAATGGCTTCTACTTGTATTCTTCCCCTTGGCAGGAATGGCAAACTGACCTTGTGTCCCCATTTTTTTTCAATAAACTTCACACCTTCCAAAATGCAACTGGAGGTGTGAAGTCATTTCATCTTCTGCATTTCACAGAGCCAGCTGGAACAAAAAGTAAAACCGGTAAATTGTTAAGTAGAAAGTCTTTGCTAGCCAGTGACTGATTGCTGCCCATTTTGATTTTACAAACAGTTTGTACCAGTTATGTCTCCAGAAGTAATCATCGTGAGAGACTTTTACCCTGAGATTTAGGGGTGAAGAATAACTGAAAGTGTGCAGATTTTTCCCATTTCCTACATGCAAAAGAAAGAGCTATATCAGAGAGGCAGTGTGACACAGACAACCCATTCTCACTCCAGACTCATCAGATACTGACACTTGGTCAGTGCCAGCACCACATACTGACAGACAAGGCAGCCTTTTGCATCTTTATGAGACCCACTGGGCTTTCCATTTACCCCAACATAAACCCATCTGGGTCATTATTAGACATTTAGACCTAGCCTGTCCTCCTGTCAAAAACGTCAATATAGGTTGTGTGTAGAGGCAGCGAAAAAACAAGCTAGATTTACAAAATTTACCGTCTGCTGTAATGCGGCCGCCGCCATCTTGCCAACGTAATAGTGATTGACAGCGAATCAAAGTTTAAAAGGACGGATTCCCACAATCATTTGTAGGTTGGGATGGTCGATGGGTCAAACAAGCAATGGACTTTAACCCGGGAGAGCAGGGTTTGCATCCTGTGTGAAAACAAAATTAAACGATTTTTAACTTAAGTTACGTGAATCACGTAAATTGCGGTATCGTCCCTTGTAACTACTTAATTTCCGTACATTTGTTACTGTTTAAACTGTCTTTTATAACGCCTTACCAGAAGTTTTTGCCCTAAACCTAAGGTCAGTGGTTTTACAACATAAATCCACAGAAACTGCAGTCTTTTTTTTACAACCGCGGACCGTACGTGTGTGCTATTTTTTGAACACGCCGTTGTACCGCAAGTCCGCAAGTTGCGCAACAATGCCTTAATACGTGCCTACGTGCCTACGTGCTGTAATTTGTGGAACTGACACAAAACCTCTTCTGTCGTTTATGTTGTAGGACTTGTTGTCAGACCAATGAACATAACATAAAGAGTGCAAAGATCCATTTAGGGTGGACAGTAGAGGTGGAAGATGGAACAAACCCCTGTACAGTTCATGTGCAATCTAGTCAATGTTGTTATTTTAAATTAACCTGTAAGTTCATTTCCATATGTAGTTACGTCATCTACCATTACAGAAAAATAAAACTGATTTTGGTAATTATTAATGTTAATTTAGGATAGATGTGGCATAAACTGGTGGTCTAATAAATGTGTTAAGCATTGTACATGTAGCCAAGAGCCAATAAGAATGACCTTGCTTTGTAATGGCCAAAGTCTCCAGTCACCGGCTAGATTTCTAAAAGAGCAAAGAGAAAGAGCAGAACTCTAGTTTTCTCTCAGACCACTTGAATAACTGTACATTACGCTGAAAGGTTGTTGTTGAATTTTTTGGTCATTCTGTCTTCTCATTTTGTCTTTTTTGGTCATTTTGTGTCTTTTTTTTTGGTCATTTTGTGTCTTTTTAGTCCTTCAGTCCAACATAAAATGTGATTTAGAATCTTTTTTTTCGTTTCAAAAAACACTATCATGCTCAATAAAGAATTTTAAATGTTGCTAATGTGTACATCGTTTTATAAAAAATATATTTGAGCTTGTCTCCAGTTTTACTTGGTATATCATCATCAAACTGAAACTGGCCTCATGGAGTTTACAGCCAGAACTTTAGAGGTAAATTTACAGTAGGGCTCCACGCTGCTTTGTTTTCTAGTCTGGATGTCATGAAGAAGTCATGCTTTGGCACTTTTGGAGACTCCAGAGGGTTAAGGGGCTTTGAATAACTAAAAGATAACAGCACAGGGAATGAGTGAACGTTTTCATTAGTTTCCCAAAGTTAACATTGCTAATAACATCTGAAAGAGGCTCTGGCTGAGCCATGTGAGTCGCTGCCAGTAGCTTTTCCCTCTTAACTCAGACATCCATTGAATCTCTCAGGTGTGACTTTGAAATGATAGGGTTGGTAAATTGCTCGATTAGACCATTATAATGTTGAACATACTGTGCTGCAGTAGTTCAACATAGTTTGCATTCAAGTAGTGATAAGGATTTCTGAATACTTGACTGTCTGAAGTGGTTATACAATTTCTGCACAGCTGTTATAATAAGAATGTGTGTATCAACACCACATTTTCACATTAACCCATGATTGTCTTCCACTGAGAAACAATCTGAAAAACCAACAGGTGGCTGCTGTGGGAAGAGTTGAGATACTAGATTATTTAAAAGCCAATGATCCATATAATGCAGAATTCTTTCTCTCTTTTCTTTTTTTAAACCACTTTAAAAGGTTTTTTCTTTTTCATTCCCCATGTGAAAACAGTTACTTGTTGTTTGTCAGTATGGGGAGATTGACCAATATGTAATTTCATGCCTCACCACATTTCAACATCAGTAAAAGAAACAAATTTGACTATATGGTTCCTATAAGTCGTTTGTTGGTGTATGTTGACTCACAGCCTGTTGTAATCTCTACAGTTGCAACATCAGAAGTCACCTTCATGGTTTCATACAGCAGAACCACCACGAGTAGATGATGTGAGATGAACACGTCAGTTTGAAGTTGAGTGGTAAAAAATATAAAACGTCTGTATTGTACACAGTTATATGACTGAATTTACCCAGCAGAAAGCAGAAGGTCGTATTCAAACAAATGGCTGACGCATGACGTCTGTGTTGCTGATAGAAAATCTATACATTTAAAAAAAAAAACATTTGCATCTTTGTGATTTGTCCCTCCTCAGCGGTCTTTCAAAGTGCAATGAAGGTCGATAATACTTCAATGGCCCACTGGAGCTAAAATTGACTATATACTAGAAACCAAGTCAGGCTGCAAACACACAGGCATTTGTGAACTCTGCGCTTCAGGGCCATTCCCTTCATAACACTCTACAATGAATAGAAATCATGGTTTAACTGTGTCATAACAGGAAAAACAGTGAGTGTTTTTGTTGTGCCAGTTTGCACAGTTAAAACTCAGGTGCTTCTCAACAAGTTGAAAAGTCTTTTGGTGAGAAAATAAATATAAAATAACCCTGAAACACAAAAACCTGCCAATTATACACTGTGTAACTACTGATAAATAGAAAGTGATGTTTTCCTGGGGACATAAAACATGTGAATAATTGACATTCAACACATTATCTTCTTATATTTACTAAAGACATGTATTCAGTCAACCAGTCTCCATCAGCGTGTTAATGCATTCATTCCTAATATAGCAGCAGCTAAACATGTTAATCAGGTGTCTACAATCAAGTCGTTATGCACTGGTGTTGAACTAGGCAATTTAGAATGAAAAGGGTAAAGTGCAGTGAAGCATACTGTACTGGGGAGTATTAAGAGCTGTAATAAAAGATGAGTCCAGCCACCAAACATGTGAATTGAAATTGAAAGTTATTTTGATCATAAATCAGCTGTTTTTCCTGTGTAAACATGCTTGATAAATTGCTGCAGGAACACTGCCACAATGAGCGATTGCTTACCATGTAAGACACACTTTAAGTTTTTTTTTTTCCTATTTAAAATGTCAAACCATGTTTTAGGTCAACGCTTCAATAAGAGAAGCCTGAACAAGCAGCTCAAACAGCCTTTTGTAGCCAACGCATTGCATTCAAAACTTAAAACTGTCCCTTACGCAACAGTGTGATCGCTCTATTTGAACACAGGCAGAATGAAAGCATTATCAACTTTATTTTTCTATGAGAGGAGTGCTCTGGAGAATGTTTTTAACAGAGTTCACTTGTACTTGTTCCAGTCCCATGCTGTTTTCTCCCCTGACTAAACACCATGCAGCAGGGTGGAGGTCAAGCCAGAGGCAGCAGATAAGAGGGACAGAGGAGAGGAGGGAGAATGGAGGAGGGAGAGGAGGGCGTACTCCCTGACCGCAGAGCACAATGTCTTATCTTGTCCTCTGTCCTCCCTGTCGTTATCTCCTGCACATGGACGTGGAGACTGTACACAGCTGTTTGCTGCCAGTAGAAATGTACATAGGAATGTAATGTTTTATATGAATAAAAGTGTTGCCTCTAACTGCCAGAGTCTGTTGAGAAAATAACTCACGTAAAGGTTAAAACTACATATGGCCAATAAATACTTGAGCCTGCAGTTGCTCTTAAGTAAAAACCAAGATGTCACAATTGCTCCGAATATTCCCTCTCACCTCCAAAATGCAAAAAGTGTGATTTGGTTTGGCCAACAGCCAAGATACAATATGTGTTATTTTAAAAGTCGGATCCTATTGTACAGAACAATCTAAAGGAAATAGCTTTTCAGCCAAAACAAATAGTTTTTTGTGAAGCTAGAAAGTGGCACATTCAATTTATTCACACTTCCATACAAAATAAGTGGTGCTGAGAGCTTGGCGACATAATGACTAGATATGCTTTTATTCGCTAACTGGACAATAATGTAACAGTTTGTTTTTAACACAGGAAAAGTGTCAGTTAGGCCGTGCATAACTCCTTATCATACATTAAAAAAAATAGCTATCTAATAATGTGCTCCTTCCTCTATTTGGAAATAATGCTGTTAGTCAGCAACTAACACCGTAGAGAGTAAAGCCCCTTTCATAGTGCCGTTTAATGCCAGGACATTTACGGCTCTGTAACATCTCACTATGAACAAAGCGGGATGCTGGGATCAAATGATCCCACCAATTTTCCACCTCCAGAGGTCACAGAGGTGGAAAATTGGTGGGACTATGAACTATGCCTATGAATGGGACATTTGACGTCGCATGTGACATCTAACACCCGACAGTCATGGAATCACTGCTCACTGCGGCCCCTGTCGCTAACTGGGCACAGCGTCCACCGCCAATTATAAACAAACCGGCATGCTAACTGTACGTGTGGTGTCCAATGCTAATCGTAAACAAACCGCCGTCGCTAACTGTGCACAGAGTATCTGGTGCTTGTTGTAAACCAACGGAGGTCGCTAAGTGAACACATACTGCAGCAGCACATACACACTGTACTGCTACAGAGCTAACTGTGTAGCCTATTAGCATTGTGCTACTGCGCAGCACTGCTGCTGCTCTGACTATCGTCTCCTCCCACTATCCTCCCACCTCGTTCCGCAACGCCGAACTGCACTATGAAAGGGTCCAAATATCACGCCTTCGTGGGGTCACTATGAAAGTCCTAAGGCGAAAAGCCGACACAGATCTTTCCGGCAATATAGCGGGACATTTAGGGGACCGCACTATCAAAGGGGCCACTGTAGAGAGTAAGCCAGCTAGCTGAGGTTGCTAACATTTGCAACTTATGTAGAGCAGATAAACACAAAATGTAATCAATTCACCACCTAAACATACCTGGTAAAACACAATTAACATTGTAAAACAGTAACAGTTTGGTTTTGTTAAAGCAACAAAACATATGGTTTTTAAGGTTATGGTAAGCAAAAAACGTGCATGGTTAAGCATAGCAAGAGATTAAAAAAAGTCAAATAAATAGATTGAACTACGAATGAGGTTATGTAGATGGCATAAGATGTGCCATAAAGCTCAACATGGACGTACATGGAAGTTAAGTTACGTTATTTCAAATATCAATATTAACTTTTGGTTTAACATGGGACATGAACACCGGTCTCCTTGGTCAAAGTGAGTTTGATCCATCTAATATCTGTCGCAAAAATCCTAAGTGGACTTTGTAGTTCTTTGTACTTTAAAGAATTATTGTTATTTGCACTTAAAAAACATACAATCATAAAAAAACAGTACAAGAAACACATATTTTTTTAAAAGTGCAGGAAAGATCAAACAGTCCAAAGGCCTTATAAGCGACCCTCCCTCTCAAAGCTATAAATAACTATACTTTACTTAAATTACATAGCTAGATGAAATAATACAAACAAAAATACAAACAAAACAATGATACAAAGGTGATTAGAACATCTGTAGGGATTTTTTAACTTGGTCTTAAATGTATTTAAAGAGGAACATGATTCTGTTAGATTTTTTATGTCATTCCACAGCTCCGCACCTTGTCAAATAGTCAAATAAGAATTTAGCTTATTTTCCTTACTTCCGCCTTTGCTTTTACACTCTGCAAGACCTCTTCCGACCTTGGCGTCTTTTATAATTACAACAGCCAGTAGAGGATACCGCTAACTACAAAGGTATATATGGGTCATTATAAACTGCTGTACAAATGACTTGAGATATTTTTGGGGAAGGAGTCCTCCTAATTTAATGTCATCCTCCCTTCTCTGAAAGGTCACCATTGTTGAGACAGTTTCTTTTGGTCAATGACGCAAAGTCCAACAAAGTTGACCTCTGGGCAAAAGCTCACTGACAGTTCAGCTTGTCCAAAATGTCTCTGTTATGCTTCTCTCTGCCAGTGTCTGATGTATGTATAGATAATAGTTAAGTCACACCTGCACTATATTACATTCACTGGATAATATTGATATTAGCAAAATGCTTGAACATGCACTTCAGCCGGTTATTAAATCAGAATCTGAAAATGTTATTTGACAGTTTCTTGCAGTGGATGGATATTGTTATGGATATATGACTGCAGCCTTTTGGTTTTTATTCTGTATCCTCTGTTCTTGATTCATGGTTTCAAACAGCAATATCCAGGGATGAGCCTAGAGTGGATCTTGGATAAGCCTCTAGCCCTTGGCTTAGGTCCCCACCCCCATCTCTCTAGTGCTTGCTCTCCTTCTCTTTCTCTCTCTCTCTCTCTGTCTCTCAAACACACACACACACATACAAGGACTCCAAAAGCACTACAGACACTCTGCCAATTTAATAAAGAGAGACTTTGTCATGCGTATCTCTCCCACAGCTTCCTGGCCAGAGTGACAACAGTGTGGGTGAGTGGAAAAACAGGAAGAGGACAGGCAGACAGCTCTAGCGGGCAGTGCATTGGCCTGAGTGTGTGTGTTTATGTTCGCGTGTCTGCGCTAAAGCCTGTGCATGTGTATGTACAGCATATGTGTTAACCCGCTAAGACATGTGCTCACCAGGACATTGCTCAACATTTAGGAGCAATGGTGGTGTAACACAAATAGGGCTCCCCGGTCAGGAAGGAGAACTAGCTGTTTCCTGGAGGGGACGTCTGGCTGTCAGCGCCGGGGTAGGAGCGGGATATGGCTCCACCATTAACAGACCTCATGATGGGAAGACCAATGGACAAAGGCCACAGGGGGAACTTTACTCAGGCACAGAGCTTTTGGGGGAACTCAATAATGCATGATTTGTGTTTTCTTGGTAGTACAGCATGATTGCTCCTCTGAATGTCCCTCTGGAGGATGAATATCTCTGAAAATGTACAGATCGCTCAACTGAATACACTCTGAAAAGATGCAACATTGTGCCTTTCAGAGCTTGGCTGTGCTTTTACTGCCACCCCAGAGAGCAAAGGTTGCCTATTCTATCTTGTTTTTTTTTAGGATATGAGCAGTGGACCACGGTAATTCTGCAATATTTTCCCTATTCACTCACACTTTACCTCCTAATTATTTTTGCTGCTGTCAACGATGTTGTAACCAACTGCTTGAATACTAACTGTGTGTCCAAACAGATTTCTGCTGCGAGTGAGTCATTTGGTAAATATAGGGAATGACAGCACTGACTTTCAATTTGGGCTCAGCTGTTTAGCAGTCTAGTTGGAACACACAAACACATGAACATGATGACAGATGCACACACACACATACACAGCTGTCAGTGGTTTGGGTGTTCGGAGAAGACATTTGAATTCTGCAGTGCATACATGTAGCAGATGAAATTGCACCGTGCAAACATGGCACGACATGAAACCTTGGCGTGAAAATAGGTCATATCATAGGTTGTGTACAGCATTTGAACTGCCTCAAGTGTTATTGCACCGATGTATCAGTAGATGAGACCTGTTTTAGCTTGACAGCCACAGAAGCTCCCCAGATGGTAAACAGAAAAATGAAATTATGCCCAGACCAATCCAGATTGTTATTGTCCACAAAAGGCTGTTAGTTCCTGTTGTTTTTGTGTGTGGAGCTGCGCTACGCAGAGTCCCTACACCTTTTACAAACTCAAAATCAAGCACTTTTCAAGCATTTTCAAGTTTTACAGCACCTTGCAACTGTGGGAATTAACAGATTTATACATGGTACAAACAGTATAAACAAAACACACATTTTTCACTTCTTCATTAGATTAAAAAGGACATGTTTTCTTGTTTTCAGGTTCATACTTACATATTTAGATCATATTGTCTGTCTTAATAAACTTGTATTTATCCTCAGTCAAGTGCTCCGCTAACTTGGTTGTAAAATGGTTATAATACAATTTAATGTTTCAGCTCTTCTCCATTTCCAGTAGTTATCAGACCAAATTGATGTATCTCTGATAGTGAATTTAATTTATTTTTTTAATCAAAAATTCAAAAAGATTCTCAGCTGATTTACAAATGTTTCTTTCCCAGTGTAAGTCAAGGGGAAAAGGCATTTTCAGGGCCCGATGGCATCATGTGATGTACCCAGAAATTGCACTACCACCGATTCACCACAATGTCAAATAGGCTTTACAGCCTGCTGCTCTTCCTGGGGGTGTGGTAAAGGCACTATTTACCTCTATATCATACAGTTATGACATCACTGTCTTACTGAATATGGGCTGTGTGCATTTCTCTGTGGACTAAGCACTGTGACACTTTCACAGTGTATATTGAGTCTGTAGACTTGCTTTATGGTTAAAAAAATACTTTGAAAGCCTCACTTTTACAATATGGGACATATAAATTACATGTTATTGTGCTTTAAACTAGCAGAATTATGTTATGTGACAGCACGCTACAGAAGAGTGACAAATTAAAACAAGACATTTCAAAATACATCACCTTTTGTCAGTTATCTTGGCTTCTGATATAACCTAGCTGTTTTAAGCACTTTATTCAAAATTCAAGCACTTTTCAAACCCTGAAACCACTACATTTAAATTCAAGTGTTGTCAAGATTTTTCCAGTACCCGTAGGAACCCTGGCTACAGTCAGAGCTACCTCACAGCTTACTGTCATATTTACACCTTGAGATTTATTTTGGAGAAGTGAAAAAAAGAAGCCCACCCCTAATCCCCCCCTGCCCAACACAGAGACATATCTGTTTACTGAAGAGGTGTGTGTGTGAGAGAGAGAGAACAGAGGGTAAGGCCACAGGTATACATCTGCATGTGTGTGTATGCGGGCGTGTGCACAATCCTTTGCCTGCATGCATGAGTGTTGTGTTTGTTTGTGGAGGAGAAAAGTGTCACCGGGTGCTTTAGCCCTGCCACAAACCCGACTCCTCCTGACATCTGTGAGTCAATTAGCTGACTGAAGAGAAAACATCCCTGCCCCCTCTCTCCCACACCCTCCCCTTCCCTACATGCATCCCTTCCTCCACCAAACAACTCCAACCAACCAGCCAGCCAGCCAGCCAGTTAGGTAGTGTTGCATAGCAGCTCCTGTCTGCCCTGCCTGGTGTGAGGCACTGGGGGAGGGGCGCTAGTCAGGGCCAGGGGTGGGAGGGTAGTGGGGGTGATGAGGTTGGATGTCAAGAATGTGGCTCATGGTCTGCTCTTTTGTGTGTTTTGTGCAAGATGAATAGGCCCATGGCGGGCCGGGGTGCTAGCCGGCCGCAGTTCCCCGTTGACTTGTGTGTTAGAAAAGCCTGAAGGCCCTGGCCTGCCCCTCTTGAAATGAGACAGACGGATAATGAAGGCTGCTGGGTGAACAACTTAAACGCCCACTACATATAGACATAACTATTTCAATGTGTTATTTCCTCCATGGCTCATTCTTCTCTCAATATTGCATATAGCTTCATTATCTCTCTTCTCTTCTGTCTATCTCTATCTCTCTGTCCATGCCTCCCAGAGCCCCCTATCAGGATAGTTATTGTTTGCTAAGCTGGTGTGGGGGCTGTTCTTTTTTGTGCCTGGTGCATCCCATATTCCCTTCCCCACTCGTCCCCAATGCCCTCCACGTCCTCAGGCTACTGCTATGGAAATATGCTTCAGTCACATTGCTAATTATTTAAGAGTCGTCACCTCATTAACAGTGCTGGGAGATAATGAATGATTAATAGGTCATTCTTCACATCGTCACTGTGTTCTCCCACTCTCTCCCACTCCCTCCTTTCACACAGCTTCTTGTTTGACAGGTTGTGCTGGCTCTTGTTGTCCATCCAGTGTCTGTGTCCCCCGTGCTCCTGCGCTGCATGTGCACGTTCCTGGAGGTAACTACAAGCGTCATCAGTGGCTCTAAGGCAGGAAGTGCAGCGAAGGGGATATGATTAGTGTTTGTGTCGACAATGATCCCTCAGGCTAGTAAATGCTGAAGGATGGTGTTGCTTGAAAATGCAGGCAGTGGGCTTGTGGTGCTGACTGTAAATGACTGACATTGCTTGGTAATGAGCCAAGACTGGATACATGAAACCAGGGAGTCAACTCCAGTTGTATTTGTATAGCTTGCATTAGAACAGTCAGCGATGGGGTGTGTGAACACCTGCAGGCACTAATACTTCTTATCATGTCTCTGCTATCACGATAAGTACACTGGGAATTCTCAGCTGGAGCGGGGAAGTTGTTTCAGTGGTTATCTGGTGCCTCAGACATCCCTTCGTGGTCTCCACTTTCTCAGCTGACAGGAACTTTGCATTCTTTGAGGCATTATGACAACTCTTTTCCTACTTCCACTGAAGGCCCCAGTTTTCTTCAACAAACTATATACTACTATAAAGGCAAAAGTTTTAATACCTATTTTGAATGGTCACACTCGGACTCGGGGGCCTGCTGTCACAGGGAGGGGAGGAGTTGAGGAATGTAGGGTGAATGAGACAAATGGGGATAACAGAGCATATTCAGAGCGTCTCTCCTTTGAGGCAATCATGGTGTTGTGTGAGTGGTTGTAAAGAAGTAAGCCGTTTCCTAATATGAACTGAAAAGGCAAGGAAAGGGCAACCACAAACAATGTGCAGACCGGACTCTCAGGACATTGTCCGGACTTGCCCTTACACACATATAGCCCACAAGAGATTGTCTGTATTCAGATCCTGTGTTACTTTTGCCAACTTTCCACAGTCTACTATTGCTTAGCTACTTTTCTGCATTTCGTTTTCTACTACAGACAGTAGTTCAGTGCAGCCCTGTCATTATCTACAATGCAATATGAACACGCACAGTCATGAACAATAATATAATATAGATAACCAAAATGATTATCAAGAAAACCATGGAAAATGTCAAGATATCAGCTCTTAAATTAAACTCTTATGAGCTGTTGTTGTTGTTATCATTATATGTGTCAAAACAAATGTACTTTTAATTGTACCAGGCACTGAAAATGAACAATTAATTGAAAAAAAACAAGGGTGGTCTAATAATTTTTTCCATGACTGTATGTGTTCTCTCGCTGAATTGTTTCATCTGCAACCAAACAGAGAAACCTCTTGAGGGAATAAAAAAATGCTGTAGCTATTGATTTTAGAATGGCAATTTAAATATTTAGGTGGATTTAACTACACCTTTTGGTGTCGGCTCAGCTCACTTGGAAAGGTGATACTGAAAAAGCACCAGGTACTATCCACATCTTTTGCCAATGGAAGATTTAAAAATGAATGGTACCAAGCAAGTGGAGAAGAGCCTTGCGTGACACCTCCTAACACCGTGAAAATAGCTGAGTAAAGTTGGCAGGATTGTCACCTTATCTGTTAAAAGTAGAACATTTTAGAGAGAGAGATCTTCTGTCAATGTCCCAATTTACATGCAACTGAGAAAATCGAATAACTGACGGGAACGTGTCGTCCTCCCCAACACTGGGTGGCGATATGCGTCATTTCAGCGGGTTAATATGGCCCTCTTTTCATTTGACCTCAGTTTGTGCCGTCGCTACTGACCGGTGAAAATCCTATTCCAATCGCCTAATCTGGGTGTCTTAATCGGAGTTGAAGAACTCCGACATCAGTCGGACTAACACGTTTACATGCACTTCAGTTGTCCAGTTGTAGTCAGATTAAGGCTATAATTATTTTTTTTCAAGCGTCATGTTAACGTAGTGATTTATTAGTAGTGTGTTGTGTACAAACAGACCCCGATTGACTGTTACACAGCCTAACGCCGGGATTCCACTGGATGCGTAACGACTCCGACAGGGGTCTGTCCGCAACGGCTGCGTATCTACGCAGTCCGTCAACACCCACCGGATCCGTCTGTGTCGGAGCTGTTGCGGACAGCAGAGTCCCGAGGATGCACGAGATCTCGCGAATTCACGCCTAATCAATTGATATAACTGGAAGATAATCAACATCTCCTCGTTAATGACTGGAGACAAATCCAGCGACTCCGTCTTAACAAGCGCTAACGAGGTCGGCCGGCTTGTTAACGAGCCGGCCGACCTCGTTAGCGAACCCGAGGTATTTTATTTTGAAAATATACCGGTGTTTTATTTTGTGTCTGTGCAAGACTTCCTGTCCCGAACGATCTCCTCTGTGCTGAATTTATGCGTAGTGCTCCGTCGTACGACAAAAATAGAAGCTCTGCGCAAGTGTTGCGAGGGCTGTCGGATGGCCATGCGTTGTCGGACTCATTACGCAGCGGATCTGCAGTCGGTGGAATCTCACACATTGATTATAATGGGTGCGTAACGGCTCCGACGACCGATCTGCAGCCGTTACGCATCCAGTGGAATCCAGGCGTAATGGTGTGCTGGGTACAGCTTGCTCTCTGTGGCTTGCTTCAGTACATTTAACAAGAAATGAAAAAATACAGACCGGAGACATTACATTTATCGCGAACTCAAACATTTCAAGCATCAGTGATGTAACTTTCAAAAGGAATGTTTCATACAAGGAAATAGCCTGATCCCAAGAAGCTAGCTGTTGTACTCCAGCATTGCTAGGTAACGCAGCTAGGTGTATTGCTCAGGATCCAAAGAAGCTCAATGTCAAGAGGGAGATTGTTTGGATGAGCAGTTCTTGATGAAGCTGCAATGCTGGAGGCCAAGTAATCTACCTAAAACATTGAATCACAGCTAACTGCACTGAGCCTCAATTTGATTATTTTCAAATTTTACAGCATTGGCCATAATTCAACATATTTTGCATAGAAAAAAGTATTCCTATTGTGTGATTTTGATTTAAAATGTACTGCCTTACATAAAAGGATTGGCCTAACTTTCTGCACACCTGACAAACTATGAGCCCTTTTCTGGTAATTCTGATTGGGGTAGTCTTGATTTATACTTTGTTTGAAGTCAAGTTAGGGATCAGGCCTTTAAGAGCTTTTCAAGTGTGTAAAAACAAGCCAAAAAGTGTTTCACTGTCAAACGGTGACAGACCAAAGTTTTTTGAAGGGAAAAAATGTTAATTCAACTTCAAATGGAACAATAACAAAAGTTGTTGGATAGCTGCTTTCATGTGGTCCATTCCCACCGCCCCCCACTCCACCGAATCACTACTTTCACTCAAGCCTCACCCCCACTTGTGGCCTCAGGTCCATGAGTGGCAGTTACCAGGTTTCTCCCCCTCCCTCCTTTCCAAAGTCCCTTACCCACTTCTCCGCCACAGTATGTTTGAGTCAGACCCTCCCCCGTTAGCCTTGACTCAGGCTTATTGCTCCCTCTCAGCTGCTCGGCTGAACAGTGACTGTTGATTGGTGGTTGAGGCGGAGAAGGAAGCCTTGGGAGTATTTATAGAGACTCTCTCATTTACCAGAACAATAACAACCCTCCCCCACACTGAGAAAGAGAGGCAAACTGACTTTTGGTTTCACATCTCAGGGGAAATGTGCATACTAGGACACACTTTGTCCTGTTGAATAAAGTGACTGTCCAATCACGTTGATGCTGTGTCGCAATTATATCAGAATAGGTTGAAAGTGACTCATAGTTAATTCATGGTTTTAATTTAGAAATATAGATAGCAAACTCCTGGCATGTTTTGAAAAGTGTGCCATTTAAATGTTATGTTCCAGTATTATTATGTTAGTCTTGTTGACTCTCGTGAGTGCTATAAGTGAAAGGGCTTATATTCATAGATCAGCAGAAATATGCAGTTTAAAGTATTTATATGTCAATTTCCTGCTGGAGCACCATGTGTATATTTTAATAAAGCACACAGCACATATAGTGGGTATTAGTTCTATCTGAGATGAGCCAACACATTGTATATAAAGAATGTTAATACCAGCAATCCACTGATGCAAGTGAAACCAATTTATTTTAAGGATGTGGCAGCACTTCCTGAGTACTCAGCCATATGGCTCCACCTCTCTCCACACACATGTCTGTACCAGTCATAAGGCTCTATACATTACTAACATCGCCAGTAATTACTGGCAGAGACAGCGCTGGGAGGATTAGTCAGGTAGGCAGGATTGAGTCAGCTGGTCTTACTTGATGGTGACAGAGATTAAAGATGACTTGGGTGATCAGTTCAGTGTCCACTGGCTGGTGATTACTGTAGCTCATAGAGCTGCCTATCAGTTTGTCCATCTAATCTTCTGTACACACAGAATAAGTCGCTCATCTCAGACTGATGAACAAATAAGTGTTCTGTGTGAGTGAATCTGCACAGATACAGGCCTGAGTTCAAATTTACTATCATAAACATACAGGATTTGGTATAAAGTATTGCAGAAGTAATAATACTGGAATTAAAGTGTGTCTACTTCAGCAGGTGGCTCTCATTCACTGTTCTTACTTATACCTATCAGTAATCTTGAGCCATAAGCCAGAACAGGCAGGGCTGCCTCAAAGGAAAATGTCAGGTGGCATAGTATAAAGAGCGACAAAGCCAGCAGAGGGAGCAGGTTGTGGTGGAAGGAAGGATTCATACAAATACATGACTTTAACCCAGGAGACTGCTGCTCTAGTTCAGTGTTAAGTAACTTATGTAATTAACTAACGTAAGTTACGTAACAAACTCAAATCATGATCTTTTGCTAAGCCTTACCAAGTAGTTGTGTGTAGCCTGCCTTAGCAGGCTTGCGCAACCGCAGCAATGGCTGGACATTAGTAAGATACTGCTAAGAAAATGTAGCACAACTGTTTTGTAAGATCTCATATAAACCATTGTATGAAGATAGTTTGACTTCAGATAAGTTTTAGGTTTCAATGCTGTGCAGAAGGATCCAACCGGGACCAACCAAACAGAGTCATGGATACTAAATGGAAGAACTTGTTCCTACATTATGTCATTCTTTAGAAGGGTGTAAAGTTTCCACAAGCTTTTTCTCTACCAAGTCGCTGAACCAGAAATAAAGCTGGTAGTGAATGCATCATCCTGCAGGCAATTCCTCTGTGCAGAACATCGGACTCCACTACACTCCAGTGAGTGCCTTTGCTCCAGGGGGGCTCTCCATACACTCAAAGACCCTGTTGAAGAGCAATAAACATTGGCCTCTACATCTCTACAGACTGTCGGCCCCCTTGAAGTCTAATATATACTGCCTGAAAGCAGCATCAAGATGTTTTGTGATCTTTATGGCCAACTTCATAACAGCTAGGAAGGCTGCTGAAGGTAGTGCAGTCACCTCAGACAGTGGGAATTACAGCGTAGAAGCAGTTTAATGCCCAGGCAGATGAAGCACCCACCGACAGAGTAGGCTGAGTTGTACACAGTGTTCTGACAAAGCAGTTATTAGCTATGTTGTTGTCTGCTGTCACTAAAGAGAGGAGTCAACAAAGAATGCTGAGGCTTTTTACAGGGTAAGCGCATCAAAGGTTGGAATAACAAATGGGGATTTGCGGAGAACACAAATATGGCTGCATTAACACCAAACCAAAGTTTATTGTATGTATGTTTATGTATATGTATGGACAGGTTGACGGTTAATTCTTCCATCCCTGTCTTCCTGTCCTGTCCACCCCTATTGCCTGTTAACGTATATAAATTAAATGTATTATTATTACTATTATTATTAGTAAATCGGCCAGAGTGGCTAAAACACCTGTCCTCCTATTCATTTGAGTGGGGTTAGTTTGTTTAGGATGCACTAGTGGGGACCATATGGGATGCTGAAAAACTGCAGCAGCCTGTGGCAAAAAGTTAAAACTGAATCAACTTTTGGAGAAACACAACCCGATACCACGCTGCAGTGGCTAATCACATAACCAGAGAATCCTTTAGAGAGAAGAGTAAAAAATGGCTTCCTCTTGCTGCTATGGGATGGGAGTTAAAACAACTTTAGAACAAGTGTCTGTATCTTCATCTGCATCTAATATGAAGATAAAAAACAAAACACAAGCAATTACTGCCAACTTTCTGTGAGTTAACAGATGTAACAGCTGAATACATTGATGATCACTGGAGCCATTGTCTAGCTGCTGTGAAATGAATGAATAACTTACAGTTAGATAGATGATGGTGGTTCGTTCATAGAGACACCTAAAACTGTTGGATGCTGCTGTTTTGCAGATTGTATTATATTTCTTTTTATTATGTTCTTTATTTATTATTATTTTTACTCCATACCAAAAATATTTTGTTTGTTTTTTTGTCCAGATGTCAGTAGTTGGCATTAACAAAGCACATTTACTTGTTTGCTGTATTTAATTTCAATTTTTTCAGTACTTTACTTGTTTTTTTAGGTGTGTGTGTTTAAATAAAAAAAATTAAAATGCCAATAGCTGTCCTTTTTTAATTTCTATGCTTAGGTTTTTATAGACATTTTCTATCTGCTTTGTGTAGCAGAGTTGTTCTTCAAGCCAGTTACAGAGTTAACAAGGGATTTTACAACTATAAGTGCAACTGGCTACAGCAATTTATTGAAATTTAAGTGATATATGTGTTCAAACACAAATCACAACTCAAAAAAGCTCTAAATTTGGCTGAATTATAAAGGGTATAAGTTATACCCTTTATAATTCAGCCAAATTTAGCGCTTTAAAATTTAACGCTTTTTTACTGTATAAGTGGTAAAATGAAGAGCGATTTGGGAGCCGAAAGAGCCGGCTCATCTAGCTGAGCTGAGCCAAATGATCCAGCTCACTAAAAAGAGCCCAAATTCCCATCACTAGTCAAGATCATAAAAAACACTCTGACGGAAAACATCAATTGTGAAATATAGTCTACTTGTGCTACATCTGGGGATTAAAGTTTATAACATGACATCATAGAAATGGGGCGTTTAAGTGACACTCCTACACGGCAGCACAGCCCTGCATTTTAAACGAAAACACACCGAGAACTGACACAAGGAATGATGTAAAAAATGCATGAGACAGTATTTTTTTGTTCAAGCCATGCAAGGAACTTTGCTTATAGCCATGCTTGTAAATGAAAATAATGTTACACATACTCACAAAATAGTCCTTTTCCACTCTGCTTTACTATTTCTAGCTTGCCGTAAATGCAACACATTCAGTACATTCTAGGTGAAACCTCCCCCAGGTTTCCCCTCAACCTGTGCCTGCGCTCCCACCAGCCATAGCTCCCTGACAGGTTCAGATATTTAGCCTGCTAGATATCTGGAATGTGTCTGCGATGCATCAGCAAGACTCAGCCATCACGTCTTTAAAAAGTTCACACATATCGCTCCAACACCAATTTGTGAGCGCTACGCCAACATGGCATGTCGGACACTTTGACATGTAGACTGCAGGTTGCAGGGATCGAACCGTTGACCTCCCAATTAGTGGACTACCACTCTACCTCCTGAGTCACAGCCGTGGAAAATGAGGGCCAGAGTCATGTAGTGTGGACTACACATGAGCTACTAATTCTGACAACCCTGTTCAGAGCGTGAAACCTGTGTGAAATGAATCAATCCTCCCAACAGCAGCGATTTTATTGCATGTTTTACAGTTTGGCACAGGGGTGTGTCCAAGCTGGAAAAGAGAGCAACACTTCCTTGCTGCCTATTGCTCCTATAAACACAGTCACATGTCCTCTTTCTCTTGCTCTTTATCTCTGAAATAAAAACACACTTGCTCACATAAGCACAGAAGTCAATAAATGGCTCAAGGCATGGTGTTTGTAGGCTCCTCTCCCAAACCATAGAGGAGATGTGAAACATACACAATGTACAGAAAAGCACCCTTTAAGGAATAAGACTGCAGTGTATCCTTCCATCTAATTACAACAACACAAGCCTGTTCAATGGATATATAATTACAAAATGCATATCTTCCACTACAATCATGGCTGATTGCGATTTCATGCAAATATCCTGGGTTTTAAGCAGACGCAGTGATGTGATTGGTGAGCTCCAGAAGGTTTGGACACATTTCCTGCACTCTCTAATGCAAATGACACCATTAGGAGCATTTGGCCCTGGGATAAAAATAAAGACTCTTTTGATGCATTTTAAAACGCTTGTTTGTCATATTGTCACAGACTGCAGTAACCTTGCACACAGAACACTCTCTACTAAAAGCTCATCGCAGCTCAAGAGAAACTTATGTTGATTGTGTGTTTTCTTTGGACTGACTGGCTGGGTGAGTTTTTGTTCCTGATAGTGCCCACACCTGGGAGTGGCTTATTAACACTAGCTCAAAGTGGCTGGACAATGTCAAACAATGACAAACGCCTGCCAGTGGTTGCCCATTTATAGTTGAATTCCCAGGACAATAGATTGGCTCGCTCTCCCAAAGTGGTTCCATTCATTTGCAATTGCAGGCAAGAGGTCGTTGTCCTGAAGTGGGCAATCAAGAGATGTGTGCATCTGCAGAGAGTAGGCACGCTCACACACAGGAACATACACACATGCCTGCATCCACAGTCCACACACGTAAAGCAGGATAACACACATCCGTGCACAGCAGTAGTTACTCTGCCGCTGCAGCTAGTGTGGCCTAGAATAGCACACAGGCTACATTCCTCTGCCCTCCCTCCACTGCCTCGCTGAGGCGAACACACAGCAGACTGGTGGGTCACATGGACCAACAGTGATCTTGGAGATGAAGTGTACGAGCACAGAGCAGGATAACACTCTGGCTACACATACACACAGGCCAAATAGATAAGTAGGTGCAGACAAGTTGGGAACAGGAATTTTTACAGTAATGTTATGCTGTCTGAAACACACTGGGAGATATGAGCATGCATGACACCTAAATACATAAATAAATATATATATATAAAGTATAAAAACAATACATGTATGAGATTCCTATCTATCTATCTATCTATCTATCTATCTATCTATCTATCTATCTATCTATCTATCTATCTATCTATCATTATTTAAACTTAATAAAAGCCCCATTGTCAATATTTCACCACCAAAACAGCAGCAGTTACTTATAAAGACAAACAAGATGTCCAAATATTCTTTCAAAAAGAAACAGTGGGGAGGAGGGTATTTAAATTGGCTACTGTGTCACAGCTCTCCAACAGCCCCTTTTTCTCTACGCCCATGCACAATTATATTAAGTAGGGCCAATAGGAACAAAGAAGAGGCAGGACCGAGGCTCCACCTCTCCCCGACTGCCTTCCTCTGAGCTTTTTAGATGTACATAATCCCTGAGTTGACCCAGAAAATAGGCAGTCGTTTCAAGATCTGATGCGGCAGTCTTTGTGCACACCGTCCCCGCTTGAGCATGAAGCGTAACCCTGTGGAATACATACTGTAATTTCAGAGGAGCTTTGCCTTGCAGAGGAAAACTGTTTAAATAGACGGAGCCGAAGCAAAGTCGCGCAACTTTGTGAAAACGTAGCGGATACGGGTAAGTGATTTTTATCGGATTTATTTGTTGGAGAAATTGGGGTTTTGGTGTGTGGTGGTCTACGGGGCTGCTGCTCCATTGTTTGCATTCCCTTGTTTCAAACTCGAGGTTAACAAAACGGATATTATTAGGCTACGATGTGCAGCGTAATTGAATATAAACATTTTAACACATCGGTGGAAAGTAATCGGAGAAAACCGAAGCCTTTGTTGGATTTGATGCCTTGTTAGAAATGTGGTGATTCAGCTGTTGGGGAGATGTTGCATGATGTCAGTGTTCTTTGTTGCAACCTTACGTGCGTAAAATGTAACAGATTTTTCTGCCTCAGCTGACATGCAACATAGATGGGATTTAAGGAATGCATTTTGCGATGCACGCATTTTTTCTCCGTTTTTGCCGATCCAGTCGTGCATGAATTATCCGGCTGAAAAATGTACCCAAACAATGTATGTTAACCTGTATTTCCGACCTGGGCGTTCATTCCTTGGCACAAAGAGGGGAGGTTTTAGGAAGACTAAACACACGAGTAAGGGTTTCAGTGCTAAACAACCGTGCATATATATTTTCCCCCGGAAGCTTGTCGGTGGTTTAACTTGGGGTGGAATTGAGACATTACAAGGGAAATTGAATCTTTTTTTCTTTTCAATGAAGAAGCATCGTGTGGTCAATGTAAGAGAAGTCAATTGGCTGGGATTTAAACTGGTTTTAACCACAGCAATGTAAAATCCCTTACATTGCAATATCCCATTTAACACAAATATTGTGCATCTTAATATATCTGGTGCAAATGGATAGCTACATATGTTATTGTCATGTCAGTCTTGATCCAGCGTCACCTCCCCTTAAATGTTTTTACAGCTCCCAAACATCTTGTCTGCCCTTTGCGCTGTTCTAACACTGTCTCCTCTCTGTTCATAGACAGGAGGCATGGCAGACCATCTGATGATGCCCATGAATCACAGCTCAGCGGGCGCCAGTCTCCACGGTTACAGGATGGGCATGAATGGCGGCCTGCAGGCAGGTCACCAGCAGCATCCCAACCAGCAGGGCATGCGGGCGCTGCCCAACGGCCAGATGATGCACTACGGTGGCGCCCAGGCCAACATGGAGACCGCCATGAGGCAGCGGCAGGGCATGGTGGCTGGACCCATGAATGGACAATTGAACGGAGCCCAGATGGGCCACCACCAGATGACCTCTGGTAACATGATGTATAATGGTCAGCCCCAGCAGCAACAGCATCACCCTCAGCAGCAGCATCACATGCACCCGCAGCAGCACCAACAACAGCACCAGCAACAAGTCCAGCACCCGCAGCAGCAGCAACAGCAACAGCAACAACAGTTCATGAACGGAGGCTTAACGTCCCAGCAGCTTATGGCCAGCATGCAGCTGCAAAAACTCAACACCCAGTACCATGGACACCCACTGGGGCCGATGGGCGGGAACCACATGGGGCCCACGACCCAGTACCGCATGAACCCGGCCCAGTTGGCCAACATGCAGCACATGGCGGGGCCGGCCCTGGCCCTGAACGGCATGGACGCGGATATGATTGACGAGGAGGTTCTGACCTCGCTGGTCATGGAGCTGGGTTTGGATCGGGTCCAGGAGCTGCCAGAACTCTTCCTGGGCCAGAATGAGTTTGACTTCATCTCAGACTTTGTCAGCAAACAGCAGCCCAGCACCGTTAGCTGCTGAGAGGACCTGATTTGCAATGGGGCACAAACGGAGACAGGAGAGTGAGAATTGTCCAGGGTGGATGAAGAGTGCTCATCTCTTCACTTTTTATTTTGTGAGCACCTCCCTGTACAACTCAGCCCAGTTGTGGCACAGGATGCACAGCAGAGAACTCTGGATATCCACAGGGAACACAGTGCTCCAGTCTCACATGTGCTAGTGGCCAGAGGGCGGCCCAGTTCCACCTCTCCCATTTCCTGGACATGAATGTAATAAAGAAATGCTGAAATTCTTAAAAGCCACTCTGAACAATGCTGTGACACTGTGTAGCCTGCAAGCCTGGACTCCATGACAGTTTACCAGTAAAAAGGTGTATTTATTTATTCCTATCTGAGAAAACTGATATAAAGAAGAACCACCTTCTCCATTTTGGGAACCAAGTGGTTTTAATGATTTTTTTCCGAGAGTAGGATGGGAGAGAAAATTTAAATTAAGTTCTCCGCTCATGATTTTTTTTCCCATTCTATTTGGCCTAGTATTTAAATAAGCTCAGATGACAAGGTCACCTAAAAGAGCCTGGATTTTCTATCATAACAGACACGATAGAAGTACAATGTTATCTCATTTGAATGGGAGCCTCATCCAGATTTTAAAAACGGTTCACTTTTTGCTAAAGTGCTGCCTTTTTTAGATGTGATGTTCTCAAAAAAAATCTACTGCTTTTACTGTATGAAGCTGTATAACTCCAACATGTCCACACTGTTGTGTTCTATTGGAGATGTAGAACCGCCTTAATCGCGCAGATTCTTATTTATTGGTTGTTTATATTGTCCCCTTTTTGTGGTCAAGATGGGGGGATGGTCTTTGTGAAGGGGGTTTTGAGGATCAATAAAGATGGCCTGGATAGAAATGTGGCCTGCTTTTCCATTCATTGCACAGTTCTTCCCTCGGGCAGCGGAGAGCTTGCTAAGTGCTTAAGTTAACCTGTGGGTGAAGGGAAACCTCAGTTTCTTTTCAATCTGGGTTGGAAATGTTTAAACAGATACAACATTCATGCTATTTGACAAGGATATATACTCTACCACAAGTCTCCTGGGTTCTCAGCATCCTTGCCTTTTCTCTATTGTGCCATTTTAATTGCTATTAATGCCACTGATATCACTGATGGCAACATGATTGACATACACTGATAATTACATGTGTTCCTCTGGTGACATCGCAGGTAGTGATAGTCAAATGTGATTTGCTATTCAACACTTTTCTTGATGGTTATCAATGCAAATACCATGCAGTGACATTATAGGTGGTACTAATGTTTATTATAATGGCAAGATATTCATTCCAAGGTTGGCAGGCTTACAAAAGCAGCATTTGAATAACAGTGGTTTCTCTGCAGCACCACAAACATTTGTTTCTTTTCTCTGTGTGTGTAAGCAGTAATGAGTGTGTGTGTGTGTGTGTGTGTGGTTGGGGGAGGTGAAAAGGACCAAAGAATGCTTACCTTGATGGGGGTTTAACTGACTTAAAGCTTGTAAGCCCTGACTCAAAGACAGTGCTGCTTTTTTCCAGCTCTCCCACTGGATGGTCAGAGAAACTCACCATTGGCTCTAAATAATAACAAAAGACTTATGCAAATTCAAGACAACCCCTCTTCAGTCTAAGTCACAGCCAGTTGGAGAAGTAAAACAATTTTCCTCATATAATTGCATTCATTATGAAATGAGGGTAAAGAGATTCTCTGCAGTGGCTGAGTTTGTTGGATTGTTTTGTGCCTGCGGGCTATGAAAATGCTTGATTGAGGTCATGTTGGGAATGTCATCACCGCGTCTAGCTTTTCACATTGTCAACAAAGGCATCTTTAGTGAGTAACAAGGGGAAAATGAGAGCACTGTTGTTGCCAACCAGGAATAGTGTTTGCTGATTGCTCAATTTTTTGAGTCAACTCTGCTCCTAAAGCAGCCTCGTCTACTCTCATTTGTCCAATTGTGCTAAAAGGGTGCTCAGTTCTAAACACGGTATCATGGATGATCCAAACTGAAATATCCTGGCCTGAATGCGGGCTTGTTTCAAGTAACAGAGACTAGCTTAAGGGTGTGTGTGTGTGTGTGGATTTTCTTGGCTTTGCACTGTCAAGAGAATGGCTCATAAGTAGGCCAACAGCCTTGGCACAGTGCTTAGTAACGGTTGCAGGTCCCTTGCCCAGTGCCAATCTGGTGAGATGGTCTTCTGGTGTGTGGCACATGGGGCTTGTTGGCATACTGTCAGAACTCTGTCTCCTCATATATCTCATAATTGTATGCTGCACTGTGAGCTCCTTGTTTAGCCCCAATTAAATGCAGAGGGTTTGTTTCTTGATTGTGACTCTATAGACGAATTGTTAACTACACTAAACAGCCATGTTTGCTCTCCCAATCCCTTGTTATGACTGACGCCCGCCTCACAGAGGCCAGTCTAGACGCATGCTAAGCAGGGTGGGACACTCGGAGACGTTTACAGTTACTTCTGTTTTTCTTGCTCTCTCTCGTTTTCGGCCCACCCACATCAACTGCTCAATACGACGCTGTGTCTTCCTGTGTTTTCTCAATTTAAGTCAGACGGCAAAAGCCACATTCTGATAGAGAGGCAGACAGGCAAAGTGAAAGACGCAAGACATGAAAAGAGGGTGAGAGAAAATGTAAGGATCTCTCAAGTTTGCAATCAGCAACTAGGTGGAGGGATTTTTTTGTTTAAGTCCTCGGGGATTTCTTTGGGTTTTCCCTCAACACTTTTATGATTCCATTTAAAACCCTGCAATAAACAGCATGCACGGTATGCTAAATGCAACCCAGATAACATTCCTCTCTTCTGCCACATATCTCTGTATGAACTGTATATGTCTATACATTGAGCACTGTCTAGTTTTCCAGGCTTTGGTCCAGCTGGTGCCAAGCCTGAGCTGGTGGTAATCTTGAGCCCTAGTGCCAGTGATGGATAGGTGGTCATTTGCTGTTGTCATGCATGGCCAGGTCTACACATACACACACACACACTCACAGCATCAGCACACAACCTGATCAAACAGGCTAACTGGGATACCCCAATATCAGTGTAGAGTCAGGGGAAGATAAAGGATTTATGTCTCATCTGTCATTGTGATTCTTACACCTACACTATGTTGGTAGATTATGGTGGATCTGGTGTAGGTGTAAATGAGTGAAAGAACATCCAGGAAATACAGGGTGCATTCAAGGTCTTGAAAGTAAGATGCTTAATTTTAGCTGTTGTGTTTTCAAGCTTTGGGATGTGTTTGAATTTGGATACACTCACTAAAAAACGTTTTTCACAATAATCTGTTGTTTCATTGACACAATCAATCGTGTATCATACTGAGTGATTGTCTTTTAATATTTTGAAATTATGTTGTCTGACATTAACTGAAAAGGAAGTGTGTTTCACAGTTTAATTCATAGGTAGAACTTAGATCTTGTGATAAATGCTGCAGGAGTATGGGCGTTTTTGGTTAAATTACCTTGAAAATGCTTTGAAAAGTGCTTGAAATTTACCCTTTAAGAAGCTGTATGAAACCTGTACTTGAAAATGCTTACTTTTAAACATTACCTGGTGTTTTTTCTACACAATCCCTATTGTAAACCACATTTTTTTTAGTATTTGAAATGAAACAATCCTTTCTTTCACCTGACATTCAGCTAGAAATGTCCTCCGTCAATCCCTTACTCTGGAAATTAGCAAGCATTAAAAAGTCATGATCAAAACTTACAATTAAACTTAATATACAGCTGCACTGCAAAAAAAGGGGTGTCTAAAAACAAAATAAAAACACTAAATCTGAGGGAAATGATCTTGCTGCATGGACAGATAATTTCACTTGACAATATTTCTTGAATTAAGATTGTTAAATCTAGAAATAAGCATGTTGAACACTTAAAATAAGAAATTAAGCCTTAAAACAAGATAAATATCTAACACTTCTAATGTTTTTTTCATCTTGGTAAGAAACAAATAATTTGCAGCGTGGTAAAATAAACTGTCAATATGCATTGATTGCTGTGGAATTGAAGAGATTCTGTATATTTTCTTTTTTTTGAGAGTCTGGAAATTTCTGTTTTAGGTACCTTGAAAGAGCTTTAATTTTCCTCTTAAAAAGATGTAAAAACCCTGACAATATGACTTAATGTAGTGTAGTAGAAGTGGTGGAAAGTTCTAATTCTGAAAAAGTATGACTAATCTGAGCATTACCTTTTATTAGAGTGCCAATTCTGACATTAAAAAAAAAAGGAGTCATGTCAAGAATCCCCAAGTGAGAATAACTGAGAAGCCAAAAGTGAAATCCACAGTGAAATCTTAAAACAAAGTGAGAAGAAAACTTCCCAGATGAGTTATTTATTGACAACAAGGGCCACGTTTCTATCTGTGTGTGTGGATATTGTGTGAAGAGGGCACATGTTTGAACTTGCCTGCTTTAACAAGAGTGTATGGAGTTTTTTGGCACGTTTTATGTTAACCTTGTGTGTGTGTGGCTGTGTGTAGTGGTGGAAGAGTGTGTGTGTGTGTGCTGGCAGGGGGTAAATAAACAGCAGATCCCTCAGGGCAGAGTTCATTCAGTGGACATGTTGCACAAGCCGAACTTCCTGATTTTCTAGCTGAACAATCACCTCGTCTCACCACCTGACATGCAGTCTTATTGGCCGCTGCTCTTCCCTCCCCGCGCTCCCGAGTTCCCATCATAAAAACACTAACATATCACAGATATTTCAATGCAACAGGCGCTCTCTGGAAAACATCAGTTGTTGCACTGTTGGATTCTGCTCCCGGGCTTTTTTTAGTAAAGCTCAGCATCTTCTAAGCAACAAAACCTTTCCTTTTTTCTCACACGAGGGAAAAAGCAATATAATCACATCACACTTTTCTTTCCCAGGGCCACATAGTTTAGCTGTGTCTCAGTAATTGTTTTGTTTTCCATATGTATCCTGCTGAGGAGGCTTTTAAATGCAGCCGTGTACCTCACGAATGCAGCCTCCAGAGGTAAGTTGCTGATTTTGGCATGTCGGGGCAGGTGACATAGAGGTTGCCTAGTGACTAGCAACTCCTCCTCCGACCCCCCTCCCCAAATCTGAGGCTGAATGGTTTGCCAGCTCTTTGAAGTAGAAGGAGGGGGTGTAAATAATTTATTTTCCTGCACACAGCTGACAGTTCTCCATCGAGCCGGCTCAAACACACCGAGGTGTCCCAACAATGTCTAACGGTGGTAAATATTTAAGGGTTGTATGATTTACACAGTTGAGCCAAACTGAGCAGAGCTGCGGTTTCCCAACAGTGGCAGAAAGTCAACCTTGGTGTCAGCGCTACCCAGTAGAGCCGTAATATCCCTTGTTAAAATCTTGTTTTATTTGTTCGTTTTTTAACTGCACGGATTGCCAGATGGAAAGGCTTTTATCATGTAATTCAAACTGATTCAGCCGTAGAAATAAGCTGAAATTACCTCTCAAACTCCTTTATTGTCTTGCAGTGTGATGTCTCAAAACCTGCCAAACAGATTACAAGGAGATACTAACATTTAACAGCAACATGTGTGTAATGTGATGCTTTCTCTAAATAAAAAACTTAACCTTCATTTAACCAGATAATACTGAGATAAAATATCTTTTCTAATGGAGGCCTGACTGAGAAAGCACAAATCAAGTACAAGTTGATTACAGAACAGAAACCAATGTCCACAGATATATAATATAATTACAAAATCACAAAAAGCCATTAAAGGAATTACAAAATTGCATTGCATTTTAACAAGAACAGCTTGTGGTAAAACATTCTTCTGATAGCTTTTGTCTAAAACTATTCAGAGAGATAAAGGAGTCTAGTTTTTGAAAATTGCCTGCAGGTCATTCCAAGACTGAGAACCGTAATAAAACAGGCTCCTTTTTCCAGTCTCAGTCTGCACAGGCTGCACATTTAGGCATGGCCCAATATTGCATGTAAGACTGTAGGTATTTTGAACACGTAAAACATATGTGCAGGAGGCTGCAATCTGCACAAAGCCGGGCGAGTATACAGCGTGCAGTGATGAGCCCTGTAGCCTGAGTCTGAAATATATCTCAAAGCAGCATGATAAAGAGGGTCAAGCAAAGCCAGAGCAATGGAACAGGAAAATCGGTAAACTGTAATAGTCTTGCTGAGAAAGAAATATGCCAGTACTGAGATGTTAACATATATTAGGATGACTTTTATCCGTTTAAGAAACTAAACATAATATAATATAATCTAAACAAATGCAAATATTTAGGCTTAAAAGGTACAGTTCTCCCTGAGTCAATATTTGAGATATTTTGCATAGAAATGTCGGCTTTATTTAAAAGATTATTGAACTATATGGCACTTTGTTTGTTGTGCTCAAAATGCAAAAAGGTACAACAAACATCTCTTTCCAGGAATCCTGACCCAACTGGGTCAGACCTCGTTGTGGCCGTTTCATGTATAAGAAACAGGTCATGATTTCTGGAAAGAGACATTTGTTTGTTTTTCAAATGTTTTCTTGGCGCTTTGAGCACCAAAAGAATATCTAGAACATTTACCATTTCACACCAAAACAATCTAAACTCACACATAGCACTACAGGTCAGAGAAAAAAAGTTTTTTTTTTAGTTTTGGGTGAACTGTCCCTTTAAAAGGTTACATTTCTGTATAAAGAAGACATTCCAGTCGTGACACTTTACTGCACTGTATAACATATAGATGAATCGACAAAAATAGAACATCATAAGCTTCACAAAAGGTGTTATTTTGTTGCCAGGCTTTTTCAGAAGTTCATATTATTGTGTTCACATCCTGTACTGGCTATTTTATTTGACTCCGGCTCGCTGAATGTGAGCAGGGAAATGATGTGGGCTTGCCCAGGAGACTTACAGGTTAGAATAGAGGGAAACATTATTAGCACAGGCTATGTTCTGTACACAGTGTCTTTGTGAGCAGGGCTTTAAGCCTGCGTGCTAATCTGGTGACAGTGGCAAGCACATGCTACCAAAGGCAGAGTAACAGGCTATAGGCTGGGGGTGGTTTTAATACAAGAGAGCAGTTCTTGTGAGGCTTTACAAGTATTATCCTGCCAGTGAAACCTCCACTAATGTGTCAGTGCCAAGGAAAATCATATGCATGTCATATTCACCTTTGTATTTGTTATTTCTGTGTGATCCGTGTGGTTTTGTTGCACTAGAGAATTGATAATACCCACGATGCCGTGTGACCAACACTTTCCTCGTAGGAAAATCCTGACATTAGCCGGCCCACACCATCTGTAGGCACGAGGCTGACAGGGAGAGCGTGTCGGGGTGAGGACTGTCAAGACAGTGTTCTCAGCAGACATTATCTCCCAATCAAAAGTCGCTGGAGACGAGCAAAGCGAAACAGGTCAGCTGCCTCATTTATACAAGGTAATGTAATCAGATTTTAGGAAAAAAAGACGTGGCTGTCAATGCCATGTATAACAATCATATTTCATATTGTTTAAAAAAAGCTTCCGGTGTTCTTCTCTGAGATGTCGTGGCTCCTCTGAGTTGTGATCACATTTTCCTTTCCCATCCCTTATTATCCGGTTATATAAACCCTCCTCGTGTTTTGTTATATGACTGACAAGCAGACAAAAGTGTCCAATACTGCAGTGTTGTGTTGTATGGAACAACTGCATTGCAAAGTAATAAAATATTTATTCAAAATGTATAGAATGTAGGCGTCAGTAGCTCAGTCTGTAGGGACAAATCCCTGGGAATAGTTTCCCCAGGTCGTCTTCTGTACATTGGTGAGGTGTTAGGTGAGACCCTCACTCCAACATGTCTCAATTCATGTATGTATCTTGTTTGTGCATGTGTGTATATAAAAGTAAGTGTAAAAATAAAAACTGAGTGAATAATTTGAGGGGATTTTTAGGGGGGGATAGCAGGTCAACAGTACAGCTGCATCTCAATACATTAGAATATGATGGAAAAGTCAATTTCCAGTAGTTCAAGTCAAATAGCCCCAACCAAGTATTGAGTCATATAGTCAGGCGGCTTAGCTAAATAAAGGGGACACGCCGGACAAAAGCACCAAGGTTTTTCCACATGCTCTCTTTCACTATAGGTTTCGATTTTTGGTAGGAGCAACTTCATCAAGATTGCGGATCGGAGATGGCACCCATATAAAGTCTATGAGAACTAATATATCTTCCAAGCCATTTATAAGGTCAATCTTGGTGTCAAAATATAATTTAAAGCTATTGAGAATATCACTAGATGATTATTTGATCAAATAGATATGTTCATTTTCACTCAGACTTGTAGGCAACTCGCTTCAATTGCTGCAGCAGGGAATCCTGAGTTGAAAATGTTTGGAATCAATGTTCACGGGAGAGTGGGATTAGCTGCCGTGTACACTGCTCAAACAAATCAAGGGAAAGCTTTCATCTCATGTCAGATCTTGTATATACATTTTTCCCAACAGAAAATGTATATTTTGACACCAAGATTGACCTTCTAAGTGGCTTGGAAGATATATTGGTTCTCATAGACTTTATATGGCTACCATCTCTGATCCGCAATCTTGACGAAGTGGCTCCTACCAAAAATTGAATCCTATAGTGAAAGAGAGCATGTGGAAAAAATGTGGAGCTTTTGTCCGGCGTGTCCCCATTCTTCTTAAAATCTGGTCCAATGCCGCCTGACTAATATAGATGGACATACTTTTCAGAGGCCAACATTTCCATATTAAACATACTTTTTAAAATTGTTCTTTTGTAATAACACATTTTTTTGAAACACTGAATCTTCATGAAATGTAAGCCATAATCATTATAATTAGAAGAAATAAAAAAAAAAATAAGACATGAAATATTTCATTCTGTGTGTAATGGATCTATATGTTATTTCAAATGTTTTAATTGAATTACTGACATAAATAAACTTTTCTATGATATTCTAATAATTCTGATAGAAGTGGAAGATGGGAACCTGAAGGATAAATTGAACTGAGGTTCAGAAGTGTGTGTCAAGTTTTTCTAGTCATGTCTTGCCATGCTATTGTACCATGGGGACTAACGTCATCACACAACGATAAAATTGGGCGTCTCAGCTCTCCAATCCAAATTCATGCAATTCCAAGACGGTTTAAGGATTCCAGTATGCAGAAATATTCAAATACAATTGGTGAACAGAATATATTTGTACTGCATGTAAAAAACTGTATGCACTGCACTCGTGGGTACCTATAGAACCCATTTTTTTATGGCTAAAGTTAAGGCTAAATTGAGCGAGCCCACTTCTCAACAAGACATCATGACATAGTCTGAACCAATGTCTTTGGTATTTCATATGATACCAGTATCTTCACTGATCCCAACACAGCCTCTGATAGAGAGAAAGTTGGCTGTGGAAACTGGCATCTGGAGTTAAAGAGGTTAACAAAGGTATGACTTTCTGTCTTGCTTTCTAATATATAAAAAATTTAAAACTAAAATAATAAGTTAAACAGTATCTTGAGTTACTGAAAAGTAGGCCCGTGTACTCAAAGTTCTTTGAAGCATCAAGAAAATGCACTTTAAGCACAATCTGGAAACCTGACAAAAAAAATTCAAGGGCTCTGCAGATACACTGAGACCTGATGCCAGCAGGACCCTCACCTCAATGCACCTCAACTGTCAGCCCAAGAGCATGCTGGGAATTCTGGTATCAGCAGGAGAGAAAGTGGTGGACTGAGCACCTTATTTTTTCATTCTTTCTCTGTAACTGTGGTGTTTCTGTGCCACAATAACATGACAGAAGCTGGAGCAAAGAGACCTGAGAAAGTCGTTTTTTTTTCGCTCACAGCTATGACTGATCTGCTAGCCCGCAAAACTTCCTTTCATACATTCTGAAACTGACTCGCTGCTCTATATGGTGTGCCTACAACTGTTGGGACAAAGGCAGTAGATGACTCAGGAGCGCTGCATAGAATAGTTGGTAAATATCAGGTGCAAAATTCCCCCGAAGCACCTAATACCAATGTATGCGATTACAATAAAGAGGATTTTTCAGAGAAGCCAGCCAGTCATGTTGAATATTCACCTCAATACTTAAAGACGTGTCCCTGCTGCCCCATGGCAACGCAAGAATGGCGCCTGATAAAAATCACACCGTAGTGTTAAAGTAAAAACTGGTTTCACAAACTTCACAAACACAATATGCAGCACAAGGAGCTGTTATTTCTATAAATAGCACTGGCTTCACGCACAACACTTTGGCTACTATTCATCAACATCAACAAGCACAGGCATCAGCCACGAGCTCTGAGCTTGTCACATGTGCCTGAGCATAGCACACAAACACAGCACAGATTGTGAGTATGTGTCATATGCTCACACACAGAGAAATGCATTCATACTCATCCATGTCAGTTAGAATCAGTGGGTTTGGTCACTGTTTTTCAACCTTAGGTGATATGTTTTCCTGTTTTCACAAGGAGGATGTGGTTAGATTTTCTGTCTTGTCTCTGAGTTGCTTCAGTAGACACAAGTCATTTTTTTTTCGCCCACAAGCCTAATAGCCCACTCATGTACTGACAGAAACAATGACAGCAATATTTACCAGAAACAGCGTGAACAATAGGCTGACATAATCATAAAAGAGAGAGGGGGGTTTGAATAATTAAGGAGAATGCATTAAATTACTACACGGCAATACAGGAGAAATATAGCCAACAGAACATCAAAATAATGATGAAAAGAAATATTTACATGATAAAAATATCACTGACATCATCATGCTGAGTCTACCAGATGGAGATATGGCCACCCATGGCAGTGTATGTCAGTGAGACCCAAGGAGAAACAGCAAGGAGACATGGCTGCAAACAGGTAGACGAGGCTCTGCTGCCCCCTGTTGGAGAACTACTGCAACTACAATTTGAAAAAGTAAACCGCACTAAAAGTATTCTTCTCAGTGATCAGACTGACATTAACGATTAAAATTTGATAGGCGGCGCTTGTGGAAGCTGGCATGCCTCTTATAAATAAATACGACCACTATTGATTTTGTGTTTTATTTTATATTTATACCCATATTTTTACTTTTTTCACAGTTTTTTTTTCCATTCCTAGGTAGGTGTTTGGGATGTTTGTTATGTAACTGTCCCTTTGACTTTATGCTCTCTTTAAAAACAATAAACATATTGTTTAAGAAAAAGTATTCTTCTATAAGAATATAATCTATAATTTTAACTCAGGAGGTGAGAAAAAAAGTGTTACAGCCTCACAATTTGAGACCCTGATGTAAGGGTTTTTACAGCTTTTTATGAGTAAATAAAATAGTAAAAACCCTTTCAAGGTGACTCATTGAAAAAAATCCACTCTAAAAACCTTTATATCATCACATCTGAATTGTCACTTTATATGCAATTGGGTGTAAATGTTCACTGAATTTATTCAGTGTAAATAGTCAGTTGTTAACCCTTTATTGGGCGAAGAACTATATTCAGTAACTTCAATGGATATCTAGGTTTACTAGATTAAAGTGGCATATCTAAAAGAAAAAAGTTGCAGATTTACTGGATTTAAGTGGCAAATCTACAACAAAAAAGTTGCAGATTTAAGAGATTTAAAGTGGCAAATCTGCGCGAAAAAAGTCAAAGACTTGCGCGAAAAAAGTGAAAAAAACTAATTTTTTCTCTTTAAATCTCATAAATCTGCACATTTTTTTCTCGTAGATTTGTCACTTTAATCTCGTAAGTTTTTTCTCAAAATATTACCCCCCTCCCCTGGGTCCATATGTTTTTTACGAATTCTGGCAGTATGTAAAATCCTCCAATATTCTCTAGGGTTGAAATTTGGAATTTGCAAGTATTTCAATGAGTGCCCTATTAAGGGTTAACTCTGTATGTTTTGATCATGATTATGAAATGCTCGCTAAGATCAACAGGACTTTTCCAGCTTTGAATGACAAGTAAACACAAGTCTTTAAAAGGTGTCAAAGAACAGACAGCCTTTAAATAAAAACAAAAAACATATTGCAAGTTTGCAAGTACAGCAATATCTGTATCTATTCAAACAACAGGATCAAATGCACAAACTGATCAGATATCTCAGAAGAATCTTTACATTAAAAGAGTTTAGTGCTCATAATTAGTGCTTGTTATTAGAATTTCTTTCAGGGTTGAGGACCCACCAAACAAATATGAAGATGAGATGATTTAATTTAAAATATTAAAAGTTCTTACCATTTACATAAAAGGTTTTGTAGAAAACATGAAACGAAAATCAATCATTCCTAACATTGGAAATTAAGCACTTTCCCAAAATGTCAACTCAAACCATTGATACGTGGGATATAATAAGTTGATATGAAAAGGTCAGGCAATTAAAAGTAGAAAATATTGTACTAATTTATATAAGAAGTGAACAAAACAATTTATGTTGTAAAAACAGTGTAAACAAGCATTTATCATAAATTGTGGCTTTAAAAAGTAGATATTAGAAAACAAAAAGTACAGAAAAGATTCCCCAACAGTGGTATTATTATATATTTATTGAACAATGTTAAGTATGATAGGGCTCTCCATGTAGGAACTCTAATAATATAGTATAAAAATTAAAAAAGTACAAATAACAAAGACAAGACAAGGCATTGTAAACAACATCCAGAATAAGAATAAAGAAACAGATTTTCCTCATGGCAGTATTTTCAGAATAAAGTGTTTTTTTCCTTTCATAAAACATTGTTTTCCCTCCTCCTATTGTTGAAGTTGGAAAAATCGTGCCTCAAAGTGAGACGTTAACCAGAAGCATTCCCAATTATTGGGATGACCGTAGCGTTTTCTTTTCCTCCGTTAGGGTTCTTTTAGCGTATCCCCACACAAACCGTTGAAAAAGGCAAAAATACAAGTCCATATATCCATGAAGTACAAAATATGAAATGTACAGAATAAATGTAACATAATAAAAGCAGGCCAAAAAGCCTTTTTACAGTTAAAATGGCCACATATGACTCTTCAAGTTATACTGAAATGCAAAACAGATGAAGGACAAGTGGGTGATCCTACGTATCCCATGCTGCCTTAGGGCTGGATTGTGCTACACAAAATAAACATTCCTCATTGGATGAGGTGAGGACAGGAGTATGTAATACCAGATATGGTGGTCTGATGGAAGCTGCTACATGTTAATGGTCAGTATACTGTGTGTCCAATATGCAATGCATGATATACTGATCCTAGAACAGGGAGACGGGGTTCGAGTTTAGTCCTTTGGAAGGAAGCGGCTGCTTGGCTGAACTCCTCAAGCCCGTTTGAGCTTATCGATGTGGAAGGTGAGTTTGAGGGCGGGGCCGAGCTTCAAGCCCATGTATTTCATCATCATGTCGCTACGAAGCAACAGGAGTGCTTTGCCGTCAATCTCCTGTAGCAAAGGGAGGGTAGAGAATTGTTTTTTTTTTGTTAAGGCAGTCTACCAAGCGAAACTAATGTACTAAACTTTTTTTTTTTTATATAGTGCAATCTGAAAAGCGTATATACAGTCATGGAAAAAATGATTAGCCCACCCTTTTTCTTTAATTTCTTGTTCATTTTAATGCCTGGTACAACTAAAGGTACATTTGTTTGGATATTTATAATAATAACAACAAAAATAGCTCATAAGAGTTTAACTTAAGAGCTGATATCTAGACATTTTCCATGGTTTTCTTGATTATAACCAAAATCATGATCAAGAAAACCATGGAAATGGCTATATATCAGCTCTTAAATTAAACTCTTATGAGCTATTTTTGTTGTTATTTTTATTTCAATATATATTATATATATATATCATATTGATCATTATATTTGTCCAAACAAATGTACCTTTAATTGTACAAGGCATTAAAATAAACAAGAAATTGAAGAAAGGAAAGGTTGTCTAATACTTTGTTTCCATGACCATATATATATATATATATATATATAATATATAATATATATTTATATACACTACAGGCCAAAAGTTTGGAAGCAAGGACAATATAGGCCAAACAACTTCAATTTTCTGTTCAAAAATAGACATGAGTGTGCAAAAGCACAAAAAAATTGGGCCGAAGATGATTGGAAACAAGTTCTCTGGACCATCGCAAGAAAATTTTAACTATCTGGTTCAAATTGCAGAGTCTATGTCTGCAGAAAAACTGGTGAACCTCTAAAAGCACCATGCGTAACACCCACAATCAAGCATGGAGGTGGTAGTGCCATGGTTCGGGGATGTTTTGCAGGAGATAGAGTAGGAGATTTTTTTGAAGTAAAGGGTATCATGAAGCAGGAACAGTACCACTCCATCCTCCAGCATCATGCAGTTCCATCTGGGCTTAAAATTTGTTTTGCAGAAAGATAATGACCCAAAGCATTCTACCGAGCTCTGTCAGGGTTACACAGACTAAAAAGAAGTGGAAAGTGTTCTTCGAAAAATTGGTTTGCCCCCCCCCCCCAGCCTCTAGACCTTTCTCCATTTGAGCTTGTGTGGGACGAATTGGATCAATCGGTCATAAAAGTGCACCCCACGAATCAGCAGTCTCTCACTGATGAACTTAAGAAAGCTTGGAATGCAATTCATGGCACATATCTTAAAAAAATTGAGCAACAAATGCCTCGTATGCGCCATGCTGTTGTTAAAGCCAGAGGTTACTTTGAAGAAAGCAAAGTCTAAGCAAGAAAAACCCAAATGCCAGATAATTAAAGTTAACAGGGTTCGTACACTTAAGCAGTGGTCAAATTCAAGCATTTTTCATGCACTTTCAAGGTCTATTTTCAAGCTTTTCCAGTATCTTACACCTGTTGTACATTGCATGTTTTAGATGAGTACTTACATACTAAAAGGGGGAGATTTCACTGAACCATACCAACAGCGATGGTTTTACACTTTTAGGAGGAACGGTCTTCATTTCAGATAGGCTACTCATTATTTTTACATTGAACATGTGATTATCTATAGTCTATAGATGGATATAGTCAGATTACAAGAGAAATACAGGAAGAATTTCAAGCATTTACAAGCACTTTATCCAAAATCCAAGCACTTTTTAAACCTTGAAAATACAACATTTAAATTCAAGCATTTTCAAGGATTTCAAGAACCAATACGAACCCTGAGTTAAAATGTGTTCTGATAAGTGACTCTTTATATAATAATCATGTTTATTTTGTTACAAAGTATACAAATGAAACTATAATCTTTTGTACAAATCTGATCTTGCTTCCAAACTTTTAGCCTATATATATTGTAGGGGGGAAAAAACAACATAAGTTTATATTTTCTGATGCAGAATACAGTGATTTTAAAGGAACACTAGATGTTTTTGAAGTGTGGTTGTGAGGTATTTATCCATAATCAGTGTTATATCTACAGCAGATTGTAGTCAGCCTGCAGGCAGGAGTATTGATGTGGAAGCTAAGCAACGTACTGTTGAGGACGGGGGACACTAGATAAACATATTTTAGCCAACTTAAATAAAAGAAAATCTATATCAGTTGAAGTGTATGCTAGACTTAGATATTTTGAATATTCTGCCCTCAGACAGCCCTCTCCTACAGGGAACTGAAGCCGTTAATGCCATCTTCCAAGTCACCAAACTTATTTTACAAAAACAGTTATTTCACCTCACAGCACACTGGAGATTCTGCTCTTTTGCTGCATCATTCGTTCAGCTTGTAGGTGTTATTGTGTGACTTTGGTGAATCTGAACTGACCCTTAAAAACACCGAAGTCACACAATAACACAAAACAAATGAACTGATGGAGGCAACAACTCCCGTGTTCTGAGATGTAAAACTACTGTCTCAGTCAAAGAAGTCTTTGAAGAGAGCACAGGCGGCTTCTGTTCCCCGTCAGAGAGATGAATGACAGCTAGGTAAAGCGGTGAAAATATTCTAAATATAGTGTACACTTAAACTGGATTGTGTTTTGCTGCGGAGCCAGCATTACATCACTTACTGTAGACATACACTGACTATGGGTAAGTATCTCATACAGCCACACATCAATAAATACAAACCATCTCTTTAAGCATCTGGACCGTTATGAAAGAATACATACATGTTTTCTGAAAAGGTCAGCATGTGGTGCCAGCACTGGATCGATATCTCTGATGTACTGCATGACATCCTCCACCGTCCACACGTTGGGGTCCTGCCCACTCGGCCGAGGGCTTTCCCGGAAACTGCCTGAGCCTGAGAGAGCAAAAGCACAGATTCAACGCATGAAGATGGTCATTCATTGGGTATTCAATCAGCCTTTGCTGTGTGTATGCTGCTCTATCATGTGAACTGTATCATGTGAATGGTGTAACCACAAAAAAAGGATAAATATTAAATACTTCATCCCCCTACGTTGTATTTAAGTGGACTTTTACATATAATAACTTCATTTTAAAAAACATCAAATTAATTTTTTTTTTTTTAGTATTTATTTATTTTATTTTTTTATATATTTTTTGGGGCATTTTGTAGCTTTATTGACAGTAGAGATATTGAAAGTGAAAGGGGGAGACAGAGGGGAAGACATGCGGGAAAGGGCTCCGAGCTGGATTCGAACCCGCGCCGCCCGCTTGCGAGGACTGGGTTACCAGGTGTGCCACCGGGAACACCCTTTTTTTTTTAGTATTTCTACATTTACACATTTCGTCAATAATGAGCAGAACATATTCTACATTTTTTTTCTAAAGTTTTGACAAATTATGTAAAATTTGTTATATACCATAATTTTGCAATGTAAACGTGGATTGTATTTTTTCTCTCATTTTAGTTCACATTTATTTTCCTTTATATAATCAGATTTTTATGGGAAAAATGTACTGGTTACACCAACTGACACTGTGTTAGATCACATCATTGAACCATAAACACAACAATCCACTATTTATAGAATACAGTCATGTAAGAAAATACTAGACCTTTGTTTCCTTCAAATTCTTGTTCATTTTAATGCCTGGTGCAACTGAAGGTACATTTGTTTGGACAAATATAGTGATTAGTGGTCGGTCGATACAGGTTTTTTAAGGCCGATACCGATTATTTTGACATCATTAACCGATCCTGATATGTGCTGCCGATTTTTTTGGGCTGAATCTTGAAGCCGATATGTCCTTTTCTCCCTCCATTTACATGATAAAAATGACACAATGATAACATTGTTACACAAGTCTCAATTTAAACAACAAAAAAAACATTTATTAACAAAACGAACATTCTTCTGCTCGATCTTCCTTTCCTTTTTGTATGTTGTTCTAGGCCTCGAGTTGGTGGCACTTCAGATGATCCACATATTTGATGTTTTTTCTTTTTTCCGGTATCAGCAGCAGCTCACCAGAGAATGGCAGATGCTGCACCGAGCCTTGTCTGGTGTTGGCTCAGTGAAATGGGCTAATTGAATGGCGAACGCAAAAAAACAAAACGCAAATATCAGCCCGATATATCGGCCATTATCAAAAAAACCATGGAAAATGTCTAGATATCAGCTCTTAAGTTAAACTCTTTTGAGCTATTTTTGTTGTTATCATTATATTTGTCCAAACAAATGTACCTTTAGTTGTACCAGGCATTAAAATGAACAAGAAAAAAAAAGGAGAAAAGAAGGGTGGTCCAATAATTTTTTTCCATGACTGTACATCCGCCCCTTAACACACCACAAGTGATTTCAACTGTGTGAGAGGTCTGAAAGCTGTAAATCTAAAGATATTATTCATCTTGTGAAGATAACAAATAATGTTAAGTCTATTCACTGACTATAAAGTGTGATACAAATGTTAAAATGTATCATTATCAGCCTTAAACCTGTGTTGGTTAAAGCCTCTACTTACAGTTGAGTCACTGTGAATCTTCTGATTAGTGTGCCTTCAGACAGAAAACAGCACTGTGTTGTAAAAACGAAGCCCCTTGTTCATTTAATTGGGACTTTTCCAGCGAAGCAGCAGAAGTGTAAACGCAGACAGAGGGCTCCAGCAAAAAGAAATGCAGGGTCGTCATCTGGCAAAGTGCCTCGTTGGCCAATTAAATAAGAGCAAGCGTGCATTGCTGGTAGCATGCTTAGAAACCAAGCTTGACAAGGTTACCAAGGAGCAATCATTATCTAAATGAACAGCCGACTCCTTGGAGTCTCTTTCAGTCCAGCCGCACACTGAACAAGACGATTAGAGACCAAAATGTCACAATGACATTTGATAAGTGAACATTGACCTTTTCACAGGGTTTTTTCAAAGACGAAAACACACAGTGCACTGTGGTAGGGACCTGTCAATCACAAGATAGACCCGCCCTAAAGCATACCCTGCTTTATAATAATAATAATAATAATAATAATAATAATACATTTTATTTGTAAAGCACTTTTCATAAAGAAATCTCAAAGTGCTACAGAAACCAGAAACAAAAGACTAAGAGAAAAATCAGACACATTAAAATCAGCAGTAGATAAAAAACAGGTAATAAAGTACATTATTAAGAGATTAAGGTGCAGAGACAATAATAAAAACATCTAGGGACAAGCTAAAAATGCCTGCCTGAACAAAAAAGTTTTAAGCCCTTTTTTTCAAAGCGTCCACAGACTGGGGTTGATGTAAATAGATTATCATCTATGTTATTCTAAATAGAAACATATTGCTGTATTGAAGAATACTTGAAAGTAGCCATTGAGACCATAACCTAGGGCTGGGCGATATACCGATATAAAACATATACTGATATATTTTTAAATGTGATATGGAATTAGACCATATCGCATATATCGATATAGTTCAAATTTGCACTGCGATCCTTCCTCCAAAGCTGCTTTTTATATAAATGCTGCCCTTACTAGGGTTCGCCGTATTTAGTTCTTTTGCAATGTTCGTTATTCTTTTCTCATGTAAATATGTTTATTTCAGAAAAAGATTGGCCTACTTTATTTCATAGGCTATTTTTATTTAAGATTTTTTTTATTTAAATGTGCACTTTATGGAGTTTTGATTTGAAAAAAAAGGTACTCCTGTTACTATACAGTATTTATGTTGACTTAAATAAATGGCTTCAATAAAACTACTTGTGACATATTTGGCTTTGACTTTGACTGAACATTTGCGATAAAAATATCGGGATATATATCGTATATCGATATTCAGCCTAAATATATATCGGGATATGACTTTTGGGCCATATTGCCCAGCTGTACCATAAACCCATTAAAAGAATGTTTAGTGAGGTGATAAATAAAGTAAAGTAGGGTCATTTTCCTAATCGCTTGCACACAAGTGGACTTCTTTTTGCAACTTGTGGTGTTGCCCCCTGCTGGACTTTAGAAAGAATGCAGCTTTAAGGCACATCCACATTGACTTCCTCTAATAGGCCCTGAGGTTGCTGCTGGTCATTGACATGATAACTTTTTTCAAAGAAATTCTGTCTCATTGTTTTTTATATATTTATTTGGAGACTGACAAGCCTTCAAACACCTATTTAGGAGGATAAAAAGTTTTTACAGTGAAGCACTCAAATTTGGAAATATTTCCTGTAATCGTGCTTCTTCCTACCTGTGGAGTTATGATGCAGCAGCTTGGAGGGAGACCTCAGGCCGGGAGTTTGTACCGTAGAGTTTGGCGAGAGAGGGCTTTTCTTTAAGTGCTCTGACGTGACGACACTGTTCTCTATGAAGGACTCACCTGCAGACAAAACACAGAAAACTCACCAGTGAGACAAAATAAACACAAAGCTGCTGAAATATTACCACAGTGACAACAATCAGCCTAAAATGAAATCTAAAAGAAATATATACAAATATACAGTTATTAAAATGCCAAATGTGACTTATTCTGATGATATATTTCACTTTGATATACCTGTTATCTTCAGGAAGTTCTACCCTGCTTTGATTGTGTTCTAGCTGTCTGGAGTGGAGGGCACTTTTAAGGGTGATATTACCCTTTTCCATAAATCTCTTCAAATATTCCATTAACTTAATTAAAATCTAAGGAAATTGAAAGATGATTAAATGATTAACCTCCCGCCCCAGAACTTAATACGACTCCCTCCTGAGCCAAGAGCTTCTTCTGTTTAACTACCTCCTTTTATATGATTATATAAGGCTTTACTGGACAACTCAGAGCAGTCGATTATTAGAATTAAATGTCCTACATAAAAAGCAGTGCAGCATTAGAGTTGAGAGCCCCTGATTATATAAACAAATACTAAACACATGAGTGGAAGGCTTGTTTAATCAGTGGAGTCCTTTGATTTAAGTGCACTTCATATTATTTTTTTTTAAACTTACAAAGAAAAATCAAAGAAAAGCACGACCCAGACGCATAAAAACGCCCAGAAATTTACGAGCAAGTAGCAGCAGGAGTGCATTGATCCAGTAATGCACACTCCTATATAAGACATTATTTTTATGTCCTAATAGTGGAATGAAAGTGAGTCAGTAAAAAGTATTATTACAGTGTAAGTATTAAGGTGAGCATATCTGAAAATCCACCCATGTGGCACTGACATTGTTCTCTGTCCAGATATGACTGCCATGTGACCACTTACAGTCATGGAAAAAAATCATTAGACCACTTTTTCTTCAATTTCTTGTTCATTTTAATGTCTGGTACAACAAAATGTATATTTGTTAGGTAAAATACAATGATAACAACAACAATAGCTCATAAGAGTTTAATTTAAGAGATGATATCTAGACATTTTCTATGGTTTTCTTGATAATGATTTTGGTTATTATAAAAAAATAAAAAAAACATGGAAAATGGCTAGATATCATCTCTTAAATGGCATTAAATGGTATATTATGGTATATTATCTTTATGTCCATAGTCAGAGAAAGAGACTTTTCCATTTGTCTAAATATAAACAAGCAGAAAGTTGTGGCTTTTTAAAAAATAATTTATGAGATCAGGAATAAGGGCGAGGGCATAAAAAGACAAGAAAAAAAAAAAATCACAGAACTAACATACCATCAGTGGAGTGTCGGGAGATTTTGGACAGTTTCTGAGGCAGGGGACTGTTGTAGTCCTGGAGGAACCGTTTGGAGCCTCGGCCCGGGCCCGTCGTTAGGCTGTCTCCAAAACTTCTCCTCTCTAAAAAAAACAGAAAATATGCAGGAAGGAGCCAAAGGTGATACAGTTAGAGGTGAGAAGGGTACAGATGTGTGGATCAGACTGTAAATAATTTAGTCTTTTAGTCAAAGTGAATGGCGAAAGAAACAAAGCAACAACAAAAATAGAGAATTACGATGCGGCAGCCTTGATCAAAAAACGAAAAATTTCTGATGTCTTTATGGAAAACACAATAAGAAAAAGTGTTTTTAGGAGGCAATCTACAGCATTCACAACAAACATCTATCTTGGCAATGAACAGCACATTTCGTACAACTTCTTGTCCTTGTTGTCAGTACACTTTTAAATAATGTCTCTAAAGCTGGCAGCCAACAAAATGTCTTTCATGTCTGATTTATCTTGTTCCCAAGGAATCTCAACTCGAGGCATGGCACAAGTTATTTGCCTTTTGTACAGCAGTGTAAAACACTGTGCAGATACTCAGAGGAGGCTCATGGTGCACCTCCCTGGAGTATTTACACGATTTGTTTCTTAGAAGGTTCCTGCCAACATCTCCACATGAGTAAGGCAGACAAGACTTTGCTTTTCCTGTTGGGACTTTTTTTATCTTCTAAAGAACTTACAAAAGGAAAAGAGCATCACTGGTGCCCTAAAGGTTGCTTACATTAAGAGTAGAATCAATAGTAAACGCATTGTGTATGTAGCGCTGTTTATATTTACATTCTTGTCAACTTCAAAAATATGTACATATGCAATCTACCTGCTGTCTGTCTAATGCAGGGGTCTCAAACTCAAATTACCTGGGGGCCACTGGAGGCAGTATCAAAATGACCAAAAAAGACACAAAATGACCCCAAAATGACACAAAATGACCAAAAAAAGACACAAAATTATTACAAAAACACACAAAATTACCAAGAAAAAGACACCAAATTATTTTTTTAAAAAGACACCAAATTATTTTTAAAAAGACACAAAATTACAAAGTTTGAGACCCATGGTCTAACGTCTTCTCTTGCTTTCAAGCATAATAATAAAAGGCTGACATATCAAACCCCAGCTATCAGATTTGTTTATCTTAATGAGGACAAAAATCCCACCATATATGCTATAAATCACTGATGACATTTTGCATTAACCAAATACAGTCATGGAAAAAATATTAGATCACCATTGTTTTATTCAATTTCTTGTTCTTTTTAATGCCTGGTACAACTAAAGGTAAATTGTTTGGACGAATATAATGATAACAACAAAAATAGCTCATAAGACTTTGATTTAAGAGCTGATATCTAGCCATTTTACAGGGTTTTCTTGATAATTATTTTGGTTTTTATCAAGAAAAATGGGAAATGGATTAAACTCTTATGAGCTATTTTTGTTGTTATCATCATTTCTGTCCAAACTAATGTACCTTTAGTTCTACCAGGCATTAAAATTAACAAGAAATTGAAGAAAACAATGGTCTAATAAGTTTTTCCATGACTGTAGTATCTCAATGTAATTGTGCATGTGACGGCTCAGTGAGTGGCACTGACCTGTAGTGTATGTGTGACTGTCGTAGTGCAGGCCTCCTCTGGCTACAGGCTGGCTGCCAAACAGAGCATCGCAGTGAAGGTTGTGGCAGAGTTTTTCCAGAAAGCGGAGGACGTAAGTGACGCTGCTGACCGTGGGCAGGGTCAGGGTGTGCTGCTGCTGGTCAAAGTAGGCTGGACAAGGCAGACAGGAGCAGAGGATCACATGCTGTTCAATATAGTCTACGGTTTTGTTTTACATGGAAAAATTAGTGATATCAATACACAGCCCTGAGTAACACCACAAAAAAATGATCCATGCGGATCAAAAGCTTTTGACATTTTAGAGATTTCAGCAGATTTTCAGCAATTTGATAGCGAGCACTTCTGTCAGTATACATAGCCATACATCCTCTGAATGCTCTAGGTCTGTAGTTTGTGGCTGTAAAGTTTCATGAGGCTGTGATTATCGTAAAGGTCACAGCAAGTCATTTTTATATATAGAGCGCTTAAGTTTCACTGTCTCACTGCAATGAAATTAGTCTGAATTTCTCCCACTTGGAGCCTTCCGTTCTATCCTGAGGAAGAGACCAGTGCTTGTGTTCTTAAATTTTAAATTGTTGTGTTACAGTTCCCCCCCTTTTTATTGTAAAACACTTTTGCACTTTGAAAACTATATGATTTAATGTCTACTGTCACGTCCCTGTAATTGTTTTTATGATGTGTGCTGCTGACCTCTTGGCCAGGTCGTCCTTGTGAAAGAGATCCTGATCTCAATGGGTTTTCATCAGGATATATTTTCCCATAAACTATCACGATAAACGGACGTATTGTTGAATCAGTGTTGATTTAGTTTTATAACGATATTAGAGCATAATGAGTCCATCCTTTTCCACAGCAATGAATTTTTAAATCTGGAGAACATTAAACATTGGAATTGAAATGTGGAAAAGAAATATTAAAATATCCTAGATAAATAAAACATAAATAAATAAACTACCATTATTAACCAAATAAAAATAAATTGACTCTCAGGCTATGTTAACAAAACATTGCAATGAGATAATCATTATATATTATATTATTTCATTAATAAAATAACGTATAATCCGCTGGAATGGCTGCTTGGGAAATATAGGTGTTTTTTTTGCAATTTGTACTACCTGTCAAACATTTAAACACAACAAAAAAAGCACAAAAAGTCAATATATTGAGTCCAGAAAAAACCCATCGTGTCCATTTTTATATCGAACGATAAGTCAATATAGTAATTGTAGTGACAGGCCTAACTGACATCACATATGAATAAAATTGGGCTCAATGAATCGCAAAGATTATCAACTTTCCAGTCAATTTATTCAAAATCCAAGACTGTTTAAGGACCTCAGTATGCATAAATATTCACTATTTTAGAATAGACGGAAAAAAACACACCCATTTATGCTGCATGCAAAACAACAGCATTGCTTTGACCCCAAACTGCATGGGGTTGGCATAAAGTGTGCATGTATGTAAATGAGAGATTTGTTTGTTTCACCAGGACTTTGCACATAAGCAGGAGAGTGATGCATAGAGTTTAATCCCCTCACCTGAAATGACTTCTCCTCCTTGCCCAGACTTGAGGCAGGCGAAGACTGTGCCCTGATGTTGGGCGGAGTCGACACAAGCCTGAACACACTGCTGAAGCACCGAGGAGGCCCGGCCCGGCCCAAAGTGGTCCGGCAGCTGCTGGATGCGCCGGTGGTCCAAATGGGGTCCCACCTTGCCGTACTTGTTTAGGTACACACAAACTAAGGAAGAGAACCAACAGGCAGAGGAGTCAATATAATCCGTGTTTCATTTGTTCTTTCCATTTTCAATTGGCAATCAAAAATCAAGTACTGAAAAAAAGTGAAAAAGTATGACAGTAAAGTGTTTATCCTTCATGTCAGCTCACTTGGAGCGGTTTCAATGACTTTACCGTAAATATCACAATACGGGCACACTACATTATATATTTACCATAAATATCACAATACGGGCGCACTACATTATATAGTTACCATAAATATCACAATACGGGCGCACTACATTATATAGGGACGGCTGGTTTAGTTCCGGGTCACGTAAACCCGACAAATTAAATATCAAAATCAAATTCAGTCCTTGTGCCCGTTTTCCATTTCATATTTTTGATCCTAATATTTTTTAGCCTAATATTGAAATATGAAAAAAAAAGCAATTTTTTCATTTCTTGTGCTAAAATAAAAAAACAAATAACACCCAGTAAATTTTTCATTATTTGATTTTTGATTGCCGATTGAAAATGGAAAGAACGAATGATACACTGATTCAACAAGAAGGGTGTGTGAATTATTGAATCAATACAATTGTAATGTGATAAAAGGGACAACTTTGTCTATTTTCAGCCTTGTTTGGATGTATTAACCACTATTTGCCAGATTCTGTTGCCAACACAGTACACAAGGTGGTGACAGCATGACTGATGTACTGAGCATCCCAGACAGGTACACCCATTAATAACAATGTGCAGTATGTCCCTCTGTGTGGACGTGGTGTACCTGTGGGCGCCTGTAGTGCAGAGTTGGGGATGGTGGCGTTGTCCAGAGGAACAGTGCTGGTGTCGGGCTCTGGGGTGCTGCTGGTGGGAGACGTGGGGACTGGATTAGGTACCACGCGTGGTTTTCTCTGGATACAAACACACACATTAAGTTTGTTTTTTTTCACAGCATTTGTCTCTTTGCTGGTTCGCAGCCACCAGTACATTCGATGCACTGATCTGAACAGTTTGAAATATTGGATCAAATATGATGGTTTTTATTGCTCTGAATTATCATTTTTATATTTGACCTTTTAAAGGAATACTTTACCCTTAAAATTGTTAGCCTGAATTTTTTTTTCTCCCAGCATTTCACAACAGCTTCTTAACTAACTCTCACACAAATCTCACTTCTTTGGAAACACATGCAGTTTTCCTAAAATCTTACTATTTCCAACACCTCAGCCTCCATTGTCCTTTTACTTCAAGAATTCCAGATCACACAGAGTTAATAACTGATATAAAAATGTTAATTTTATGGTTTAAGTATTCCTTCCAAACAAAGTACCTTCTGGTAAATGTAACATGGAGTTATATTGGAACAATATAACAAAAATCAAAAGGAAAATTCATAACTCTGCCAAGTCCGTTAATCTCACTTCAGTACATTACTGGGACCTGCTGAGTGAAGCTACTTCACTTGTTGTTGTGAAACAAACCCTGTGTTTTTGTAACAGTTGTGGCTTTTGAAATGGAAACCAGCTCAATCTGCCTTACTGGAAAAACATGAAAAAAACAGGATGACATTCATGTAGATATTTTAACCCAAGATACACCAAAAATGTTGAAAGATTTTTCATTCCGCTCAGGATTTTAAAATATATTCTCTTGTGGTGTAACTGGTCAGAAAGCTGTGAAGTAATGTTGCAACAAACAACTATTTTCCATTATAATACATCTGCAGATTATTTTCTCTATAAATTGTTTGGTCTATAATATGTTTGGGAAATTATGAAGGGCAGTTTTCACTATATTTAAGTCCAAGTTGATGCATTTTATTGTTTTATTAGTCCAAAAATAAAATATATTCAGTTTAATATGGTATAAAACAGATGTAGAAAACAGAATTATCTGCAATTTTTTAAACATGTGAAAAGACCGTGGGGATTAATCAAATATCAAAATAGTTGGCAATTATTTTTCTGTCAATCTAGTAGTCAATGAGTTGACGTATCATTTCAGCTCTAGTATTAAGTAACAGGAATAAAGATAACAAGGAGCAAGTGTAGTGTCAAAAACAATAATTATATGGGGTTTTTTTGTTTTTTTTTACTGGGTCTGATTCTGACTAAACATATCGTCTTTCTAAGTAAAGAATGTGCCGTATGTGATCTAAAAATTTTTTTAAAAAAGCATTTAAAAAGTTTCCTCCTCATGCAGCCAGCTGGTAGAATGTTATATTCTGTGGTTCAGTGTTAATGTGTGTGTACTGGATGGCTACCTTGCTGCCGGGCTTGGGCCCTCTTTTCTTTGGGATCTTGATTGGTTCTGCCTGAGTCTGGGCCTCGTGCAGGGCTATCCTCTGTGCCCAGTTGGCAGGAAGTCTTCCCCTGGTTCGTCCTGGGCCTGTCACTGGTGGCCGTCCTGGGCCAGCCATGACATCTTCCAGCCAGCCAGCTCTCTTTGCCCAGCCCAACTGCAAACCAAGAGCAAAGGAGACAGAAAGTCAAGTGGAGAGAAACTCTTCTCTACCATGATAATAAAGCCCCTCCCAACACGGAGCAAGCTGTGACACAAGGTCAAAGATGTTTACATTTTAACAAAGCGCGTGTCAGAGAAAATAATACTTATTTTGAGACGTCAGTTAGTCTTGGTTCACTCAACTTAATTTATTGCGCCTCCAATAGTACAACCCTGATTCCAAAAATGTGAACATAAAACATACACTCACAGTAGTTTTAAATGTGATATGGAATTAGACAATATTGCATATATTGATATAGTTCAATTTTTTGGATTAAACACTGTTTATTTAAGTGAACATAAATACTGTATCACAACTGGAGTACCTTTTTAAAAAATCAAAGCTCCATAAAGTGCACATTTAAATTAAAAAAATCTTAAATAAAATAGGCCAAACTTTTTTCTGAAATAAATATGTTTATATGAGAAAAGAAAAACGAGCATTTCAAAAGAACTAAATATGACAAACCCTAGTAAGGGAGCGTTTATATATAAAGAAAGAAGAATAAATTGAACTATGGTGTAATTCCATATCACATTTTATAATATATCGATATATTTTTTATATTATATTGATAAATCACCCAGATAAATCGATTTAGTGTGAATGCGTCCTCAGACACGAATATCAAAAAAGCTGGGGAAATAAAACGAAGACTGTCTGCATGTCTGGGCACCATTAGATGTTAATGAGAAAAAAAAAAAAGAAAGATTATTTGGGTGAACTGAAGCTGTAATTAAAGACAACTGTCTGTCCCCGATGGGGGATCTCTAAAGCACTTCATGCCTACCTTGCTGCCAGGCTTGGGCCCTCGTTTTTTGGGGATCTTGATGGGCTCCAGGCCTTTGCTCGGCGGGATGCTCGGCGGTCCCAACACTGAGCCCTTCTGATTCCAAGGCCCCGTCACCTTGGCTTTCCTCCGGCCTGGCTTGCGTCCTCTCTGACCTGGAGGTCTGCCCACGGTGGGCGCGGGGTGCATGGCTGGGCTCTCCACACTCCCTTCTGTCAATGCCCCGAGGCTCTTAGGCAACACTACTGCATGGGCAAAGATAGACAGACACACAAAAACATAGTTGAGTAAAAAGATGTGGCTTAACAGTAAAAAACCTCAACTAATTAAGGTTTATAGCTCCAGGCTACGCATTTAATCACACGGGGTGTATTTAAAATTTAATAATGTTTGCACAGTATTTTCAAAGATTTCTTCCCCATTAAGTATTTGATCTGAAATTTAGACTGCATTATTTGATGTGAATGACAGGAGGAACAGATATTTGTTCATTCAAAATCAACTCCACCACACACACTTGTGTAACATGTTCATAACACCAACACACATCAGAATGACTCATGTTCCCTTCACGCTGTGGGCAACAATGTCCCAGTTTGACTCGAGCTGCAGCCAACCAAGAAGCAAGTTGTGTTATATACACACATTACACGCTCTCATTGTATGTGGCTCAGCAGGTATTACTCACCTAGGCTTTAAATACCAATTCTCAAATGCACAACAAGAAGTAATATGCCACTTCGTTTTCACAATCTGTAGCATCAAGCCTTTGAAAATCCAAATCCTTCAGTTATTTCCCACGCGGAACTATATCCAGAGTGTTCATGACACCTGAGTTTGAGTTTCTCACAGCCGCACAGCAGCAGAGAAGGTCAAACATTCTCGGCGGTGAAACATTTTTCCTCACTTGAACTTCCTTCCTCAGTTATAAGCCTGAGGACACACCATGCTGCACCTCTCACACTGCAGAGTGCCTCGCAGTGAGCGAGTGAACGGTTAAGAGAGAAGGAAAGAGGGTGAGAGGTTACATCTAGAAGTGCATGCTCCAGTTCGCTTCAGAAGACTGCTCACTCGCTGAATTTTCACCTTCCTGTGAACTTAAAGGGTTTAGACGGCTTATAAGCTGCATATAAATAAGGACGCAGGACTCTTGAGGAATTCACTGCAGTGTGATTTCTCTTCATGGTAGTCAGATTACAGAAGAGAAAATAATCACTATGCTGCTAATGGAAATTATGGTATTTTCTCTTGCAATATTAAAGGTTTCATCCACATTACAATAATACACATTTTCCAGTAAACTATGAACAATAAAACCTCAAATTAGATGCATGAGAAGATATTGTTAGACATTTGTCCATACCAATGCACATATCTAAAAACCTGAAGAAGGGTCTAAAAAAATAATTAATGTAAGCGCCTGTGAATAAGATCTGCTCCAAAACTTACTGGGTTATTTCTTGGACCAAGCTTCACCCTTCCACCAAGTTTAATGAAAATCAAAGTTGTTTTTTCTTTTTCACAAGTTCCTTGGAGGAGGTAATAAAGTTATGTAATTTTAAAGATAGAAACTGTAATTATTGTATATTCTATATACAAATGACTGTAGGAGTAACTAGGATGGTAGGCCTCTCCTGAAGTTCGCAGGTGATACTGTTTTAATCAGTCTGCTCCAGGATGGAGAGGCTGATCATGTGCCGGTTGTGAAAGACTTAGTAGAGTGGTGTGACAACCACTTTCTGAAGTTAAATGTTCACAAAACCAGAGATATGGCCATCGACTTCAGGAAAGCCTCCCACTCAACCTTTCCAACTCTAATCAAGGGCTCACTTGTTGACGGTTGAGTGCTACAAGTACCTGGGAACAGTGGTCAATAAGAACTTAACCCACGACCTTAACCCATTGAGGCCTGAAAAATCGCTGGGTGATTTTAAAATAAGGCTCTAATTTTCTGGAAATTCTGGAAAATTCGGGAAAAAAAGTGTCAACTCTTCTACTAAATAATAGATTTTTCAGCCTCTGTAGCAGATAGAAATGAAATTCAAAAAGGTATTTGAGAGCTTATACAAAAAATACAAAACGACGTATCCGCTTTCCAGGCGTCAATGGGTTAATACATCTGCAAAAAGGGCCTGCAGAGACTTTATTTTTTGCTTAGACTGAATACTTTTAATGTGGACAAGACACTGATGGCTTTATTTTATAAATATTGGTATGGGAACCTCTCAGTGCAAAACAAAAATAGTTTGTTCAGTATTGTTAAAGAAGCCAGCAAAGTAATTGGCATGCAGCAGCTTTCTTTAGCAGATATCTACGACAGACAAGTTTTGCGGAGGATTTAATAGGTTTAAATTTTCCTTTCTTCCAAGTGCAATGATTGTACTTAATTTGCACTCTTGTTTGCACTGCTTAGCGGCACTTTACTAGCAGCACTTTCCCGTGACTTCTATTTCAATGGCTTGATACTTTCACTTTTAATTTTTTGGTTGGTTGTTTGTTGTAACTGTGATTAATGTCCCATGTCCTCTCTATGTTGTCTTGTGTTTTTCTTTTTGCCCTCTACTGTACATCAAATTCCCCCCTTGAGGGACAATAAAGACCTGAACTGAACTGTATTCAGAATGCCATCTATCTAAACCGTAACTGTAACAGAATACAGGTACTCATATTATGTAACATTACATTTAAATGCATGATCACATTACTTGTATTACGTTACTAATTGTACTACGTTACTTATTTATTAACAAGCACTAAAAAACTATATGCTGCACATTTGATTTTCCACCTTAGCACAACATTTTCCAACATGGGTCCCAGCTCCAGAGATGGAGCCAAGACTGGAGCTCTTTAGTGGGACATTATTTAAAAAAAAAGTCTAACCACACTAAAAGTAAAGTAAAGAAGTGGTTGACAGTTTTATATCACTTCAGTATTGTGTTGTGGAATCAAACAAAGAGGCATTACCGGAATAAACAACAAAAGATGAAGATAAAAGAGACAAAAAACAAGAACTGAAAGATATCCGGCAAGATGTGAAAAGAACAAAAAAAAAAAAACACTTTGAAAGAAAGAACAAAAAGTAATCAAAGATGATTTTCTTGTGGTCTAACTTCAACTCCCTCCCGACGAGAACAAAAAGAAGAAATGTGTGAACACCTTAAAAAGCCTGAGGAATAAACCCTAATAAAGAAGTAAGCTGCTGACAGCTGTGAGACGGTCTTAAAATTTATCTCTCATACTCCCACCCGTGAATGCACACCCTTCCCTTCCTGACGGGAAGCATTTGAAAAATCACACAAACCACTGAGGGAACAGGCACATGGTGAAAATCATTTAGAGCCGGGCCTATATTAAATACATAAAAATAACTGAATAAGCCATGTACATATGTGTTTATATAAACCAACACAGCTGGCAGAACTTCAAGAATGTGTGCATGGGTAAAAACAAACACACTGACAGAAGAAAGAACCACAGTATATCCTGGAAAGCTGGCTTCACATGCACCTGCAAGCACACACACACACACTCACACTCACACACACACACACACACACACACACACACACACAGTATTCATCCCAGATCAACCAAGGACAGATTTACGAGAGGAGCGGCCACATTCATTAACACACGTCTTGGCCCGTGGGGCTGTATTTATTAAACACACGTTCACACGGCACACCAATCAATGCAAAGCTCAGTCTGCAGGCTCCTGCAACGTTTCATAGGGGAGCCACTGTATAGCTCAGCGAAAACAAGACACCTGATTGATCCTAAACAGATTGGACCATTCCTCGATAATATGTTTAAAAGGTTTAAAGAGCTCCAGGTTACATGTTCATTGATCAGTGGCAGTGCTTGTAAATACAGCCAAACAAACGTGCAGCGAGCAAGTCCTCTTTTTTCCCTCTCTCCCTCTCCCATGAGTGCACTGAGTTCATTGAGTTCACAAAGCCACCACTGCCAGCTTCACATTACAGGAAGATAACTTCTCGTGAGTTTTTAATCTATCACTGCGACTGCGTTTCTGTAATTTCATTCATCTTTACTCACCTCTCGAGCTCAAAGAAAAGTCAAAAGTGTGTGGTTGTCTGCACAGCTGTCCTCAGATTCACCCTCTCCTCCAGCCCTGTCCTCCTCTCCCACTCTTCATCTGCGTTGCTCCTCCTCTCTTTCTTTTTCCTCCCTTCTCTTCTTCTCTCCTCCCACCATCTGCTGACAATGTAAACAATCCACCTCTCACAGCGTCTGTCCGTCCTTTCTCTTCGTTTCTAAACTCCTCTCTTAACTCAATTCTCTCTGAGGTGCCTAATCAGACCCCGTTAGCCAGGGTGCCAATGAGAGGCCTGTGGAGGGGCACCCGGGCTCGTTTAACCACGTCATGGCCCGACTCTGCCAACTGGGGGAGTGCCAGGCCTTCATAAAACACTAGCAGGCTACAAAGGCATGTCCTGCCTCCCTATATCCCTCCTTCCTCTCCCACATTTTACAGTTTCTGTGGATTCTAACAGATGAGTACAGCTGACCTCGTGGCTGATAACCCTTGTATCCACTTCCTTTTATGTTTCTTGTATAACAAATGGCTTCCTCTGGTTCATGTTGCAAATATAGCTACAACTTCGGAAAATTTCCAGCTTTTAGGGAAACTGACTGGTGACAAGAAACCTCCTTTTTTGGTAAACGGAAAAATAAAAGAAACAATATATCGTGCAGTTCTGTTCACTGTCACATTGTGTTACAAACTGAGGCAAAACCACAGACATGCATGCTTTAACATTTTTACATACTGAACTAGCTGTTACTGCAAATTGGAAGTCAATTTTGCAAACACAGTTCCAAAGTTATCTGGAGATTCAACAGCAACGGGAGTTAAAAATAGCACACTCATGTTGATGACTTGATCAACTGCTGCTAATGACGCCTTCAGGCAGATGATGTTCTTACATCACACTGCAAACCGTGTTGCAGCAACCACACACACGCACAAATACCATGGAAAGTCAAAGTAAATGCTCCAGAAGAAATTGCTAATGAAAGCTGCTTATTAGTGTGGCAAGTAATCTGCTAATCTGCAACAGATTTAAACTGGAATAAACTGGAATTACCGCGTTGCATGCCTCTGAAAAACAAATCAAGATGCAGTTTACATCCATGTCTGTCTTGACTTATATGTAGCCACGACAGTAGAGTAGCTGCAGAGAAGCTACAAATTCTAAAAACTGGAGGCCGTACAGAGATCTTCGATCTGGCAGCACAGAAGATCTATACAATCACAAATCACAGATCAGAGTTTTTAAGGAGCATACCCAAGATTAGTGTCACCACCTCAGCATCCAACCTAATGTGAAATATAGTCACAGCCCCCCTTCTGTTCCTGAGTTATGGCGTTACATAATGGCCAGAAAAGTGTTTTTGCAGAACATTTTGATTTCAACGTGGAGCTGACGTTTCACCTTTTGGACAGAAAATGTCATCGCTTCATCATTTTATCCTATTAGTCATTGGTGTGAAATTTATGGTATAAATTCTTGGTTTATGGCCAGCAAGGACAGAGAGAGCCAGCAGCATATTTCCACATCTAACTTGGTGACTTGAGGAAGGATTTTGACCAAACTAGACTTGGTGATTGTTAGAACAATGGAAAGACTAACCAAGGCAGATTTGGTGAGTTTTGTTTTGCGATGAGTTAAAAAGGTAATTCAGTTAGTCTTAAGCCCCTTTCATGGTGCCGTTTCATGACGGGACATCTCGCCTCCACTATGAACGTGCCTGAAGCAGGACGCTGGGATCAAATGATCCCACCAATTTTCCTCCTCCAGAGGTCACAGAGGCGGAAATAAGTGGGACTGTTGGAAGCAGGACCACTATGAACGTGTCATTGGGCGAAGCGGGATATTTGATATCACGCGTGACGTCTAACATACACCTCCCACTTGGTCCGACAGCCATCGATTCACTGTTAACTGTGGCCACCGGCGCTAACTGGGCACAGCGTCCGCCGCTTATTGTAAACAAACCAGCATCGCTAACTGTGCACAGAGTGTCTGGTGCTTGTTGTAAACAAACGGTGGTCCCGAAGTGAACACATGCTGCTGCAGTACATACACACTGTACTGCTACAGAGCTAACTGTGTAGCCTATAAGCATTGTGCTACTGTGCAGTACCGCTGCTGCTCTGTCGCACGTCACTATCGTCTCCTCCCACTATCGTCTCCTCCCACCTTCTTCCGCAACGCCAGACTGCAATATGAAAGGGCACAAATATCACACCTTCAATGGATCACGAAAGGCGAAAAGCCGGCACAGATCTTTCCTGTAATATATCTTGAATTCAGAAAGTTGTGTTCAGTTAACCTCCCCGTCTAGACCACGTCACATCTTAACACTCTAGATTAGAATGATAAAAGTTTAACTTAATAACATAACTGGAGAGAGCGGGATATGACAATTAAGCACAGGCAAAAATCCAATCAGGTGAATACAAAAAACACCTCTAAGTGTACGACTCTTTGAGGGGTCAATTAATCCAAAATGAAAAAAGAAAAGCAATATTCGCTTCTCGTTTTATCTAGCCTTGCGGACATGTTCAATGTTCAATATCCATGTCTTGCATTTCTTTCTCCTAAACAATACAGTCGAGGTGAATATACAGTCATGGAAAAAATTATTAGACCACCCTTGTTTTCTCTAATATCTTACTCCTTTTAATGCCTGCTACAAGTTAAGGTACATTTGTTTGGACAAATATAATGATAACAACAAAAATAGCTCATAAGACTTGATTTTAAGAGCTGAGATCTCGCCATTTTCAATGTTTTTTTTTTTTTTTAAGATATTTTTTTTGGCCATTTTCAAGGCTTTATTGATAGTGAGACAGATAGAAAGGGGGTGACAGAGGGGAGGACATGCGGCAAAGGGAGCTCAGGCCGGATTCGAACCCGGCTCCGCCGCAGCGAGGACTGTAGCCTCTGCACATGGGGCGCCTGTGTAACCCACTACGCTACAGACCACCCCCTTCAATTGTTTTTTTGATAACGATTTTGGTGATTATCAAGAAAAATGAACAAGAAACTGAAGAAAACAATGGTCTAATAATTTTTTGACTGTTATTCAGCAGGAAAAAAAATCACATGTGACACCCTTTTTCATTAAAAACTCCAGCATAATGTTAAGCTCCAGACCTTTGGTGCCAGGCGGCTGAAGGTTGTCTCCAGTGAGGGAGCACCAGCCAACAGGGAAGATGTCACGCGAGTCGTAGCGGCAGTAGTAATCAAAAGCTCCCCGCCAGCCATCAAAGGTGACCAGCACCTCGACACCACGCAGTGCACCCACTGTCGCCGGGCAGATAAAGTGGGGATTTTTACGGTCCACCGCCTCCAGCTTCATGCCTATCTGGAAGGAGTTCTGCTCCGGGGCGGGAGGCTCCTGCTGGGTAACATGGAGAGAAAGAAAGGGGGTCAGGTATGAAGTTGGCATGTGTAGTCTCTTGAATAAAAAATGTGCAGTGAAATCAACTAAATTCTGCTGGATTTTTGCTTCTACCAGATATTATGGCAGTCAGTTATCTTTTTGTGGATCCTGATGAACTCTAGTATTGCAGAATGACATTGCAGAGGTGCATTTGATTGGACAAATATAATGATAACAACAAAAATAGCTCATAAGAGTTGATTTTAAGAGCTGATATCTAGCCATTTTCCATGGTTTTCTTGATAATAATTTTGGTTATTATCAAGAAAACCATGGAAAATGGCTAGATATCAGCTCTTAAAATCAACTCTTATGAGCTATTTTTGTTGTTATCATTATATTTGTCCAAACAAATGTACCTTTAGTTGTACCATGCATTTAAATGAACAAGAAATTGAAGAAAACAAGGTGGTCTAATATTTTTTTCCATGACTGTATGACCCCCTGATGCAGGAAAGCTACTAGTGTTTCAGAGCGTACTGAGATTGTGAGTCTTGTACAGGTACCTTGTGAAAGATGCGGGAGGGTGCCATCTCAGCTCCGTTTAGTGTTTTCAGAAGGAACATGGGCCAAGAGGACGCATTGAGACGGAAACCTGAAGAAAAAGAAGACAGTTTTGTATTATAACTATACCAGCTTTAGATCCAAGACTGTGATGGGCATGCAGACGAATAACGGGAAAATTGACAGAAGTGCAAAGACTAATCATTCAGTCAATAAAATTAAAATTAATCTGCAACTATTTTAAGCACTGATTTCAGTCATTTTTTAATGCAAAAACTCCACTCCAGCTTCTCAAAAGTGAATATTGGCTGCATTATAAATGTAATATATTTTAGAGTTTGGGACTGCTGGTCAGGCAAAAGTGCTTTACAACAAAGAAATTACAGGCACCAAGTGCTTCACATTAAACGGACATAAAAAATGAACAAATTAAAACAGATTAAAAGCATTCAATTCATGAAATATAAGTAAAAATAGAGATAATAAAAAACATGCAGCAGAGCATCTTACAGGTTCATCTCAATAAATTAGAATATCATAGAAACGTTTATTTATTTCAGAAATTAAATTCAAAAAGTGGAAATAACACATTTTATAGATCCATTACACACAGATTGAAACATTTCATGTCTTAATTTATTTAATTTCTTCTAATTATAATTATTATGGCTTACATTTAATGAAGCCCTAAAATTCAGTGTCTCAGAAAAAAGACCAATTTTAAAAAGTATGTTTAATATGGAAATGTTGGCCTCTAAAAAATTTTGTCCATCTATATGAATCAATACTTGGTTGGGGCTATTTGACTTGAACTACTGGAAATGGACTTTTCCATCATATTCTAATGTATTAAGACGCACCTGTTAAGTATAAGTACTTTACAATTGTGGGTGTTACACCTTTTTGTTTGCAAGACATATAAGACCTTGGCTCAGATTATTTTTTTCACTATAAAAAGCAGATGAATAATAAAAAAAAAAAAGAATAATTAATTACAGTCCGGAAAAACGATCAACAACACTTGTGGTAACAATACACATCAGCAGACAGATGGAGTGCTCTTGTGTCTTTTCCCCTAGGTTTTCACTGAAATGTCCTGTGTAGGAGGCTTTTTTTAAAGGTGTCAGTAAGTTATTTATAGGCATTAACCTGGTTTTAACATGACACATTGACATTCTGTGCCGTTAGTCTCTGACACCAAGTGGACAGAAATGAAAACCCCTAAAAATGTAAAGGAGAAAAGATACAGTGTCAGGAGGAAGCCTGTGTGTGTGTGTGTGTGTGTGTGTGTGTGTGTGTGGTTACCTAGCGGTGGCTGCAGCATGCCTCCGTTCTTCTCACAGTTGCCGATTGGCTGGATCTCTGAGGAGTCCACGAGGCGCCAGAAGTCGTTCTTGTTGTCAGAGCCGTCCAAACGCAGCCGCAGCCGCGAGCCTGTCAGGCCCACCACCGTGGCGATGCAGGTGGACGTGGTGTTTCGAGGGTCCTGAGCCTCCAGCTTCATCCCTGCCTTGAACTCATTAAGTGGAGGTGTGAGGCTCTGGGTGGTGACAATACACAAGTGTTAGTTGGAGAGTGGAAAGATAATAACAGCAGTAAAGAAAGAATGAAGTGTAATCAATTGATTGCAGGATAGACTCTTATAGACTCTAAACGAGCTATGCTTAAAATTTGATTTTGGCATCTAATTGGACTTCTGTCTTTGTCCCAGTTCCCATGAAACTTAGAAAATCGAATAACTGAGGGGAACGTGTCTTCCTCCTTAACACTAGGTGGTGATATGCGTCGTCTTGTCATACATGCCAGCAGAAATCCTATTCCAATCGCATTATCTGGGCTTCTTAATTGGAGTTGGAGAACTCCGATATTAGTTGGACTAACATGTTTACATGCCTTTCATTGTCCAGTTATAGTCGGATTAAGGCAATAATTTGTTTTTTTATGTCATACTGTCTTTCTCACCTGTCTGAAGCAAGCAGAGGGTGCAGCAGTGGCGCCCGTCTCTTTCAGGTATTTCTCCCAACTGAAATGGCCTGTAAAATAACACCAAGAGCAGCAAGAAATTAATCATATAATTAGTGGGAGGTTTAATAAATGCTTAAGTTTTAACTAATTTTGAGATGATTGTATGTTTTGTGATCCCCAACACAAAGACACACAATGCTTAAAATCTATTGTCCCCATTTGTAGTGAACTTTGTCTTGATGATTAATGAAACAACACTGAATCAAATCCTTGGGCGCCTTTTCCTGTTGGAACTGCTCAAAGCTGACTTCATACATCACTGGCTGCTGTGGGTTATTTACCTTGGTACTGTGAGGGCACCCGGGAGGGCCGTCCACTCCGAGCATGCTTGATCCTTCTGGCATCTTTCCACTCTATAGCTAGAGGACCGGAGAAAGATAGAATAAGCTCTCAACTGCAGGTGATTTTCACATCAGTCAGTTTCCTGCAGTACCTGCCTCGCTCACTGCTCCAAACATGTGAGATTACAAGACTGGTACAGGATAATATATGAATCTGGCTGCACAGTAAAAACAAAGTGATTGGTTGGAATTAACTCAAACTAAAATGTGTCATACTTTTAACTAGAGCTGGGCGATATATCAGTATAAAAGACATAGATATTTTTTTAAATGTGATATGGTATTAGACCATATCACATATATCGATATATTTTTTTTAAAATTGTTTCTTTATATATAAATGCTGCCCTTACTAGGGTTTGTCATATTTAGTTCTTCTGTAATTTTCATTATTCTTTTCTCATATAAATATATTTATTTCAGAAAAAGATTGGCCTATTTTATTTCATAGGCTATTTTTATTTAGGATGTTTTTTTTACTAAAATGTGCACTTTATAGAGCTTTGATTTTTTTTTTAAGTGCTCCTTTTATTATACAGTATTTATGTTCACTTAAATACAGTTTCAATAAATGTCATATTTGGCTTTGAATTTGACTGAGCATTTGCTCTCTCTGGAATAAATATATCAGGATATATATCATATATCGATATTCAGCCTAAATATATCGGGATATGACTTTTGGTCCATATCGCCCAGCCCTACTTTTAACTTTACCTGCAAGCTTTTATGAACGCTTGTTTGTTAATCATTTTTGAAAGAACTGCTGCTATCATACTGAGAGAAGCATAATAAAGTCTTACCTTTCTGTGGCACAGGTTTCCTCATGCTCCAACAATACTGACCAAGCTCACAACACAACAGCGGCCTCCACTCTAAAGACAAGAAAGAAACAAAGTAGTTACAGCCGTGTGGAAAAAAAAGTATCAAACTGTGAATTTTAGTCATGACCGAAACATCGAAAACAAGACGTCAGACATATCATCGTCAGTTGGAAATTGAAAGAAATGACACATGGCATGTAAAATATTTGCATTTGCTACAATAGTGCAAGTATAACAAACAAGGGGCAAGCATCATCTAACTTAAAAAAAATACAAATAAAAGAACCAAACTCCCTTAAACCTTTTGAAGGGGGTCATTACAAGCTCATGCTGTACAGCCAAACCTTCTTAATTTAACTGTCGTTTAAACTAGAAAATTTCCTCTGGGTAAATTCTGAAAGGGCCACGGGGGCTACTGCCGGTATGTGTACACTATGATGAGATTCTTCAGAGATTTCAAACTATGCCCTTTAACCTCAAAGTGTGTGTGTGTGTGTGTGTGTGTGTGTGTGTGTGTGTGTAATTAAAATCACATAAAGTTACCTGTGTGTGTGTGTGTGTGTGTGTGTGTGTGTGCGTGCGCGTGTGTTTGAAGCATGTGTATGCATGTGTGAGGAGTGTGCGCGCTTATGTGCATGTGCATGTGTGTGTGTGTGTGTGTGTGTGTGTGTGTGTGTGTGTGTGCATCTGTAACTGTAATCACATCAAAGATCAAAGGCAATCAGATCAAAGCAATCAACAGAATTAACTGACACCTGTTACTGTTGGTCAAGTCAAGTCAAGTCAGATTTATTTATATATCGCATTTACAGACGGCTGAGCCGCACCAAAGTGTTCGGAAAGAATGACAGCAGCCAGAGGTGGACTGGAATTTCTGGCCTCGAACAGAAAGCATTTTTGGCAAAACCATAATACCTATCATTGATCCGACTTCACTTTGAGCGTCCTAATATCTTACAAAACTAAAACAACATCGATATAACCACACTATCATTTATCGTGATAGTTTCTGGGAAAATATATCGTCCTAAAAAATGTGTTATCGTGACAGACCCACGTAACTCCACTTGATAGTGCAGCCTTAGAAAACATCAAAAACAGTCAAAAGTTTGAATATTTCACTCAGTATAAACACAATAAATAGTACAAACAAAGAGCTGGGACAGGCTGAAAACAAATATACATGATACTGTGTGATACGACTGTGGATTTCTTCAACCTTAAACCCACTTAAGGGCTTTGGTTTTTGGCTTGTTTTGAAAGCTAAACTAACTCATGAGACCCAGGAGGCTTTAATGTCTTTTATGGTTATAGCTAAAAGGGTTATTTTGGGACAATAAAATCTACCAGTGCTCCTTGTTGCTCAATGATATGGTTTCTTTTTGTATCTGGAGGGAATTAGGTCCTCTGTATCTGACTAATCCAGTAAGTTTGTTAAGATTTGAGGTCCCTTTATTGATTATTTCAGAAAGAAAACCAACTCGCCTGTAACAAGGTAGTGCATGCTGATTATATATATATATATATATATATATATATATATATATGCCACTTGAGTGTTTGAACTGCTTTCTAAAATCATACTTCTACATCCCCATACTGTGGCAATGCAGTCAAATCCATACACTACAGATACAGTGAGATGGGAAATTATCTTATACTACATGTTTTTTTTTATCTACTCTTTTTTATTTTTTTATTTTATGTCAGTGTATCATAGTGGGGTCCTCTGTGGTCTCCTGTTTGTGTTTTTCTGTAGTCTTGTTCTAGAAGTTCAAAAGAAATTTTCAAAAAAGGGGGGACAAAAGGGAAATAAAGTTTATGTGATGGGGTTAACAACACGGTAATAAAGAATGCAAAAGTTAACTCACATAACTGATCACACCAATTAAATACTCAGCAGTAGTCAGACCCAAGGTGAGGCTACCACATGCAAACTGTACTGAATTTCAAAGGGAAACCAGAGAGCTGCCCTTGTTATCTTTGCAGCTCACAGGCCTTCTCTCCAGGCGGGGGGTCATCATGGGAGGCAGCCAGAGGCAAGTTCAACAAAGGGAGCAGGAGCATGCCAACAATGTACTGCATATGGATTTAATTGGCTTGTTTTTACACTTTATGGATTCCCTTAAAGATCAAATACATTGAAGCTCCCTGCTGTGCTCACTGCATATTCAGGAAGTAATCAATAAAAAAAAATAGGGGACAAAATTTTAGAAACACCTCTTTAGTAAACAGCAAAATAATAAAACGGCTGCACAGCAGCTTCCTAATCACCATGAATTGAACACATCTGTCTAAATTTTGTCAGTATAACTCAGCTCCTATTAATATTATTGTTATTCCACACATCAATTTAATGCACCCATGCAATTATCTCATAAAGAAATTAAACCTATTGCCTTTTGATTAAAGAGAACTTTGCAATTTGTTCAAACAACTTGTTGGTGCATTTAATTGTGTGCTGGTGAACAATTTTTTCCTGTAATAATTTCTAACAATTCATTCAATTTATGTATACAGTCATGGAAATAATTATTAGACCACCCTTTTTCTTCAATTTATTGTTCATTTTTATGCCCGGTACAACTAAAGCTATATTTGTTAGGACAAATATAATGATAACAACAGAAATAGTGCATAAGAGTTTAATTCAAGAGCTGATATTTAGCCATTTCCCACGGTTTTCTTGATAAAAACTAAAATCATTATCAAGAAAACCATGAAAAATAGCTAGATATCAGTTCTTAAATTCAACTGTTATGAGCTATATTTGCTATATTTAGTTGTACCAGCCATTAAAATGAGCAAGAAATAGAAGAAAACAAGGGTGGTCTGATAATTGTTTCCATGACTGTATTTGTTACAATAGGTTATAAAAAGTTAGCAATGTTTAGTCAAGTCTGGTGTTGCCTTACATGTAAATGATTTATTCCAGTCACTTCCAAACAGTGAGGCTCACAGCTTATTGATTAAATGAATTAAAAAAAAAGTCAGATAAGTGCTTCCCAAGTCATCAATCAGTGAGCAAGAGTTGGACAAGGCAAACGTGTTTCAGGCTCAGTGACTCCTGTAACCCTAAACCTGGACTAACCAACATTACCAACCAGACACAACATCCAGGTCAAACAGGTCAGACTGATTTAAACAAGTGCTTGAAGTGGTTGTTTCCCCTGTCTGGCAGTAACCACAGTCCAATGAGACAAACATTAGACAAAATATCAATCTAAATTATCCAAAACTATAATATGTAGTAGTTTTGGATAACACCAATGCAGGGCAGAGGTAGAAAATAAAGCTTGTTAACATTAACGTGAGGAATTAAACATGAGTAAGCAACTTTACACAGCCAAACTTGTTAATCATCTGCCAAATATTTGAATTTTTGGCAGATGATCATAACAGCTTTAATGTTGGAGCGGTTGTAAATTAACTGTTTACTCGCAGAGAAACATGTGTTAACTCTATGGAGTCTGGGGCTATTTTGTCCATTTTTGAATCCTTTTCCTCCTGCCTGAATACAACACTTAAAAAATGTTTAAATGCCATGTTGGTATTTTATTTTTCAGCACAACCTCACCTATATGACCCAATAATACTTGATTTTTTCATTCTGACATACTGGATCAGCATTTTGAACCAAAAAGAAACAAAGAAAAAACAACATGAATGTGATCTTGTGGTTGTGTGTGATTCTGTCATCCAACTCTGTTTTTTATTCTAGTAGGACTCTATTTTATTTGTGTCTTGTGTGTTTAGCGTAACAATTTTGGTCATTTTGTTTATTTTTTAGTCATTTTGTGTCTTTTTTGGTCATTTTGTGTCTTTTTTAGTCCTTTAGTCCAACATAAAATGTGATTTTGAATCTTTTTTTTTAACTTTCAAAACACTATTATGCTCAATAAAGAATTTTAAATGTTGCAAATGTGAACACATGTTGCAAATATAACATATAAGAGGGTTACATCCAGTTCTATCATTTTATACAAAAATCAAAGTGAAACTGGCCTCATGGAGTTTACAGACATAACTTTAGAGGTAAATTTACAGTAGGGCTCCACGCTGCTTTGTTTTTTTAGTCTGGATGTGATGAAGAAGTCATGCTTTGGTGCTTTTGGAGACTCCAGAGGGTCAAAAACGAGTAAGCAACTTGACACAGCGAATCTTGGTAATCATCTGCCAAATATTTGAATTTGCCGAGAAGAGCATAACAGCTTTACTGTTGGAGCGGTTGTAAATTAACTGTTAAGTCACAGAAACACGTGTTAAAGCGCAATGACAGGACCCACAATCCACATGAAATAAGTTCATAGAAGTATACGTACCTTAAAACTTCATAACCGTTTAGCAGCGTTTCTCCTCCCCGGATGATTTTCTTTTCAATGGAAGTGCGCCTTTTTCCTCCGCCAAGGGGGGTGGCGTCCAAATTAAAGCGGCCCGGTCCCTGTTTTCTTCAGTCTGGGAAAGTGACAGGAGGACACGCATTAACTCACTCAGCAGGTACACCTTCCTCCTGTTGCTAACCCCAGTTTACAACTCGGCGCCCCAGCTATTACCACTTCTCTTGACATCTACACGGGATTATATCTCAATTTACAGCCTGAAAAACGCGTCTCACGTTGCCAGAAATTCGCCGAGTCCCATTCAAAACACAAAGCCAACACATGGGACCCCCTCCCCGAGATGCTCATTTACGTGACAGCGCCGCTAATTACCTTATCAGGAGTTAATAACACAATATTGGCGTTGTTCTCATCAGATAATAATACCACTGAGGGAAACCAAAACATGCGTGCAGCCAGTGCAGACACCACTTCCAGCATGCTATGCTACGCACGGCTACACACAGACATGCCCACTGCCCGGGATGCTAACTTAGCATGCTAGGTGGCTCGCTAGCTCGTTGACCTGATTATAAATATTAGCATTAGCGAAACGGGAGCGTAGCAGCACACAGAGGCTAGCCAGTGCTAACCTGGGCTCAACGCTGAAGCGGAGCGCTAACAGGCAACGTTGCTCGGTGTATCCGAGGATGTTTACCTTGCTTTGTAACGTGTGTGTTTGTTTCTGGTGTGGATTTAGCGCTTGTCCGCCATTTTTTCCCTCTACACGATGAGGAGGGGGTGTTTTGCCAACATTTCTTGGTGGGCAGTCAAGCAGGCAGGCTGGAGGATGGAGAGAGAGGCAGAACAACGACCCCTGGCGGCCACATGGCATGACGCATGGGAGAAAAACTGAGATTTAAAAAAAATGTGTATATGTTTTTTCTCTCTCTCTCTAGTTTAAGCCCCAGGGTAAACCAAATAGTCAATTTAAAATTCAAATTATGAATTATCTGCTATCTTTTACCGCAATACCAAAACATCTGCTGCACTTACTTACTGTATTATACAGATGGTTGCAAATTGTGCAGTAGTATCTAACTACATAATACCGTCACCCTGTTAAAATAATCACCTAACTCATTTTTTCAAGTTTAGCAGGAAACACAAAAAACTTCACCCTAAAGTGTAACATATGACATTTATTGATAATTTCACTCAAAAAGGATGTATCAAAGGATGGCTATTGGCATAGTAATAACACTGTGTGTAAATTATGTAACTTAAGAGAAATGGATGACGTCACACAGGCCTGTCAGAAACATGACATGACAAGTATCATGAGCATTAATGTTACTTCAAAGTGTCATTAATGTTCATGACACATCCCATGTCATGTTTATGACACGCTCATGTCACCCTTATGTAGACACCTTCAAAATAAAGTGTTACTATCTTGCTTAAGTCACAAAGGTATGTTCAAAAAATTGCCTAAGTCACATTTTATTTTGACTTAGGCATAATAAATCCGCTTAAGTCACACACTTGACATAGGCCATTATCTTAAAGGGGTAATATCACATGATCTGATAAACTGAGGATGTAGGCAATTTTACCATAAGTGGCCGGCGTCATGAGGAGAGGATTTAGGCAAAAAAACAATTTTGACAAAAAGTGACTTAGGCGATTATTTTAACAGTGTGACAATATATTTTTTTTCTCTAGTTTTGGCCCCTGGGTAAACCAAATAGTCAATTTAAAATTCAAATTATCCATTATCTGCTATCTTTTACACCGCAATACCAAAACATCTGCTGCACTTACTTACTGTATTATACAGATGGTTGCAAATTGTGCAGTAGTATTTAACTACATAATATTCATTTTAAGCAGGGTGTAGTTATAAGACATATAGTGAGTGCAGACCAAGCTGAAATTAAAGCAGTCTAATACAATAGTCCTGCAAAACATTCAACCTTCATGTTCAGTTTTTGAGAAGTGTTGGAGTCATGGTGATTTTTGACGCTGCAGTTTATATATAGTATGCACACATATATCAAGGTAATGATAAATATCCCAATATTACAAGTTTTCTGACAATTCAATAAATAAAATATATTCTATTTGGAAAAAATCATAGTAAAAACTGATTTTTGTATACTCCTGTGTGAATAAAGTACTTGACAAATGAAAAGTTTTTCCTCATTTAACGAAGAACTTTTCTGTAACAAAAGTTTTAAGTGAAATTTTTGAGAAAATAAATAAATAATTATACATGGAAAAAATGTTCTGATGAATTAGAATCAGTTCATATGAGCGTATTATCAATTGAAATCATGCAATTGTGTATCATCATGATATCTCAATATATGATTTCATCATGATACGACACCATGGAAAGAAGATAAATGATTATATTGAAATATCCCCCAGTCATACACACACACACACACGTCTGAACACGTCTGAAAAAGTATAATTAAAAATAATAATGTTAATGAAAGTGGAATTGCATGATTGATTAGGCCTAAATATAATTGGGATTATATACTGTATATATACTAATCAGATTACAAAAAATAAGTAACTATAATCAGCGAAAAGCGAAAAATTAGATTAGATTACGGGCAATTGGATTACAGTTACATTGTCAATTATTGTCATTATTGACTACATTTTTTTTCCATTTGATATACTGGACTTTGATTGAAAAACAGCAGCAACAAAACCTTAGACAACAGAAAAATCTTCCCACATATTGCTGTAGTTTGTAGTGAGCGCTTTTTTTTTGACGGTCATTTGATTGAAACTGTAAATGCTGAATATGCTAAATTATTTGTATTCAACCAAATGGTTTATGTTACTAATTATATTATGCTAATACTTATTATAAGTACAGTATGCCTGCTTTTTAACAGTATTTACTTAAATGCTTTTGCATATTGTACAGTACAGTGAATATAGTTTCCCAACACGAGAACTCCAACCAGAGCTGCTGAGACTGCGAAAGCTGCAGAAATTGAGTTTTCAATTTTAATGTCGCTCTTTAATTTAAAATAAAGTCTCATTAATAATAAGCAGTCATTTTATCACACAATGTTGATAACCATGATGATTAATTTATCGCAAGAATATTAAAAGACGACAAATAAGAGTGGAATTTTAGTAAACATTATTATTGCAGCATTCCTGCCGTACAGAGTACTGCTCCAGTTTCATTTAAACTGTGCTCTAGTTTTGGGTGTTTGACTAAGAATTTGGGGTATTTGCCTTGAGCATAACATGAATAAAATTTGATTATCAGTGCACACAAGGCTTAACTTATTAACCACTATTTGTTCCAGTTAAGATTATTATAACATTCTGAACAGAATCGTGGCAAAATGTACAACAAATAGAGAAATTTTAATATCTCAAACATAATGTAATCCACGCTCCCAGAGTGTAATCACAGCAAAAATATCAATGAAGTACAGTATGCCTGCAGCAGAGTAATAAACCCGGCACAGTACAATATCTCTAAAGATATTCCAGATAAATTGTGTAGGTGTGAAAATTAGAAATAGGGGCCATTTAGTAATGCCATGCCAATTACGTCTGGGTAGAAACTGTAACTGTGTGATTTGGAGAAACACCCAGCAGTTCAATTGTGTGTAATGGTCACCTGGCAGCACTGCTAATGCCCATTTCAGCCTACGCTGGGCAGGCCATGGCCCAGTGGCCCCCTGCACCCCAGGCAATTATGTTTGGTTTCACACGGTGAAAAGGGTTAATTGGCAGTGCCCACGCGCCTGATTGGACCTGTTTCACGCCTGTCAGCCTTCATCGCATCAAAGGAAGCCCCAGTCCACCAGGCACCATTATTAGAAACACACACAAACACACACACACCTCATGCACACGCACTGTACGCAGACTCTCTAATGTTCTCATTATTGTACATATGTGGAGAAATAAACACACATGCACATAGTGTATGTGTATGAACACACATGTGTGCAAAAAAACAACCAAAAAAATAAGTAAAAAATAGCATGCACCTGCAGACACACACTCATACAGAAGTATTTATCTTCATGCAGAGACATACGGTTTTTCACACTTGCATGCACACAGGCATTATGCAAATCACTTTCTGGATGGTCCTTACTTTTATCACTAGGGGTCAGTGTTGTTTTATACAAAGCAGGGCCACTTTCCTCTCCCTACATTCATTTCATCATGGTTACTTTGTGCTTTCCTCTGAGCACAGCACCGTAACACTCACACTCTCTATCCTCTTGAAACTCTCTGACTTTTATTCTAATGATGATTATGGATTTTATTTCCTTTCAAGGAATATTTTCTCTTTTATTATGTAAAATTCTTTGGCTTTCCTTCCTTTTCATGCAGTTGTGTGTTTGAGGACTGATCGTATTCTAGTTTCTGTCTACGTTACTGTAATTAAAGGCAAACCATGAAGCCATGCCCACTGTATATTGTGTGCCTGACTGTTTGCAAGGATCTCCATGTGGTTCTAGTTTTATTATTAATAAGGCTCCAACCACTGAGCCACCAGCAGCCTATGAAAGTCCATCAGCCATTATACGGGCCAATTTGACGGGCAAATAACAACAGTGACAATGTGTCACCCATCCAACAGTCCGCTCTAGTTAATCACACTTTCCCTTGCCTCGACAAATCGTACTCACAAAACGCATTAGTAGATACAATTCTGTGAGAATCCTGTTGGAAAAACTCCTGAAAGTTTTTCACATTTTTGGCAGTATTTACAGAAATTATCTTCCAGATGAAACAAAATTACCGTAATCATAAAGAAAAGCACTTGTACAGGAAAGATAAGAAAATTCTAATGTTCACTTTGCAGGTTCAAATACATTTGATGGCTGTAATCTAAAGAAAATTTAGAGGCAATCTTCCTCTTATCTTGCATGGTTCCACAGTCACGCACAATTTCAAGGCAGACCTTTTGTGTCAACACAAATGTAAATTCTCATATTAGTGTTTGCTCTTCTCTTTTGGCAGCGGTATCAGTTTTTTTCAGATTTGTTTGAAATATCTTACTTGCTCTTTTCATTTTATCGCACTAATTGAATCTGGCTCTCTTCACTGGAAATGTGTTTTTTTTTGGACTTCCAAACATGTTGCTGTAGGTGTCCACTAGCCAATGGCATGGCTCCAATGCCGTGGTCTGTTTCTGCACATACAGACAGTACAGCAAGGATCTTTTCCCACTGTGCCTCCTTGTCACTTTCAGCACTCTGGCACGCTCCAACAAAGTCGCCCCTCTCACACACACACACACACACACACACAGGCATAAGTAGACACGCACACTCACATGCACATGTACACACAGTGAGAGTCAGACTGCGTGTGTTCCTTCCCGACTGCGCCTCAGAGGACTCTGCGCTTGTTCCACAGACGAGGACATGCGTGCACACACACACACACACACACACACACACACACACACACACACACACACACACACACATAAAGTCCTGATACACTCTTCCCATCTCTGCTGGCATCCTGGGAGGGACGTGCAAGAGAGAGAGCAAGAGCATATGTTGGATAGACGTTTGTTGAGGGGGGATATTTCTCTTTGGATGTTGTCTTACAAGCTCTGACGGCGTGGCGCAGAAAGAAGGAATTTTTTCGTCCAATTTATTAATCCTTTTAGGCAATGTTCTCTGTTCAGAAATGCAAATTGAATCAATCTGAGGCTGACTTTAAGACTTTTCAAGTGGGATTTAATTAGAAGCCAGGGCCTGCAGTTTTTAATGAGAGAGGGGGTGGAGAGACGGAGAAAGAGAGAGAGAGAAAGAGAGAAGCATGGGGAGGGAGAGTGGGTTGCGGTTTTGATCTGGGGGTCCTGCTGGAGAAAGGATACACAAACACCCACAACATACACACACACAAACGTACACACATGCACGCACGTACACAAATGCACCCCGTAGAGCCGAGTATGAGGCGGATGCCCGCTGTTTGGTTTTTCTTCACTTCCCTCATCTTCGTCTTGTGAGAGTTCAAACAGAGATCTTGTTACTTCAGTATACATCTCAAACCCTCGCACAGACGTAGCGTATCTCGATATAGATGGAGTGTAGCTTCACGCTGGTCTTCAGTATTGGAGCAGCTCATGGTAAAAGACCTTAGGTCAATACCAGATAGCTCTCGAGTGTCAGAGCATGTAAAGCCATAAATGTGAAGCTGGTCTTTGCTAGAAAAAAACATACCTACCTCAAGGAGCAAAAATTTTAAAAACAAGTCGATGGATAGATAGGTTGATGAGAGGGCACACACATAGGGAGCTGTGGAAAAGTGTGTACGTGCGTTTTATCTACACATGCTGCGAGTCAGTATACATTTTTATCATTTTTAACCACAGAAATGACATTGTTGCCTGCTTTTATGACCCTTTAAATAGTCTACTTGGGAACCCACATCACAGATTAAACTGGGAGCAATTTAACCAAAGATTTTTATTTGTAGAGACCCAAAGAGCTCCATCGATTATTTAAAGAGGACACTTAAGCAACTTAAGTCTAAAAATGGCCATCATTTCATGAACCAGAAATAAAGCTCATCATAAGAAAGACTTAACCTTCTGCTTTATTCGGTCATTCATTCATTGGGCGTACATACAAGTGTATATTTCTTTTCCTTTTTTTCCCTGAGGAACAAAGGAATCTATTTCACTCAGAATTATCTCGCAATCTACTTTTATTTTTAGGAATAATTGTGAGGAAATGGCATGTGGAGTGTATCATTACATCGCTATATGCATGTGTATGTGGTCGAGCATGTATGGAGGCCATGAGAGCCAATACGTTTGAGTTATTTTTACTTATTCTCGTTATTTGAAGTTGTAGATCTCCTCGTCACTCCCTTGTAAATGACTCTAGCAGACAGCCCTTCCCTCAAGAGAAACAGAGCTCCCTGGATTTATCAGAGATTTCACTGCCATTTGGCTATCACGTGCTACGTCTGATACATTTTGGGGAAATATGGTGCTGTTAAAGAGGGTGAAGTCGGCCTGTGGTGTCGGGATGTGGTTTGAGAGCTCACGCTCTCCTCGCTACAGTAACTCTGCCATCTTTCCCCTCACTGTTTCTTGTCACCCTCTCAGATTGGGAGCGAGGCTGGAGAGCACTGGCTTCTTTTCAGGGACTGTGTGACATCTTCACAGCCACTGTGCTTGATATTTCTGTTTCTGTTTCTGTATTGCCACTTTGGTGTTGGTTCCCAGCAGGAGAAGAAAGAGGAGGGGAAGGGTTTGACTCGTTAGTGCTTCTAACTTGACCATTTCCACTTTGAGAGTTTTCTCTGTGCTGCTGTCTTTCATAAAAGCTGCGGTTCTTCTGTGTACTGAAAAAGCAGCAAGAGATAAATGTCAGGAAGATTGTTTCAAGCTTGCGAATCTTAATATAGGTAGGAATAAACATGAAATGATATGCATGAAAACAACAATTTGGGATGCCAGCGGAGTTGATGTACAGTGTTGAAGGAGCAGTGGAAGGAGGGAAAAGATGTGAAGAGATGACTTTTAGGCTGCCACGGAGAGACATGAATTCACCCATTAAAGTGAGAACTCTAGTGTGTGCTTCGCAAAATGCTTGACGTCTAGTTGATACTGTCAATGTTTAAATAATACTAATTAATCTCCATTATTGAAACATGTAATTAATCTCTCTCTCACCCGCTCTGGCTGTCTCTCTGTCTCCTTCTCGTTCACATTTAATGGAACATGAAAGGGAAACCCAAAGAGCAAATGCTGTGTTGTGGTCCTCGTGGGGAGCTCATTGAGGGACTCACATCAGAGGAGAAGACAGGCAAAGAGACAGACGGGTGGACATGTTTTGACAAACAGACAGTTGGTCCAGAACTCCTCCCTATCTCACCACTCTGTGCCTCCTCTGCCTCTCTCTCTCTGTGTCTTTGAACTCAGGCCTTCATTAACAATCTGCTGATTAACAGGCTTGGGAACACGGGGGGTAGACGGATCAGAGGGGGAGAGATAGAGGGAGGAGAGAGAGACGGAGAGAAAGAATAAGATGGGTATGCAAGTAAGAGTGTGTCCACATTAAGACTACGTTCCCACCAACACTGGTGTTTGCACAGAGGTGATACTGATGCAAAAAAAAAAGAGAACGAAAGGCTGAAGCTGGAAATTTTGCTGCAACAAAAAGCGTTGGACAATCACTAGCCGTGTTTCCAATCAAGTCGTATTGAGTTTGGAAGCGAAATTTTGAAATGTCACAAAAAAAATGCATTTTAGGATTAAACTGATTTAGAGCAAATAAACGAAGCTGCATAAACATATTTTGGTCAGAAGGTGGCAGTGTAATGTATTGCTGTAGGCTAATCTGTCAGTAAATGGTAGAGTAAGTAAGTAGAGATTGCGTGAGAAAGAAAAAACAACAAAACAGAGGTTGCTAATCAGACAACTTTGGCCAACCACAAGAGAAAATGGAGTCTTTAAGAATTAGATTAAATTGGGCAGCTTATAATTGCTCTTTCATGTTAGCTTGTCAGTCATGTGAGTTTCATGTTCGCTATGACAAAACTCATTCAGAAAAAGCGTTTCCATCTCCTGTTTAGAACATTAACTAGTTTTCAGAAAGACCAAAAGCACCTCCAGCGAGCATAAAAACTTTAACTTGTTACTATTCAGAAGTCCCGCCAGCGGGCCGGCAGAATCATACGCCACATTTTTTTTTACGGAGGGCGTAGCTGCCTCAATTTTAGGAGTATATAAGTAAAATAATTGCATTATTGACCACCAAATGTGTGTAGCAAATGGTATCAACCCCAAAATTGCTGCAACAACTTGTGGGACACAGTTAAACATGGACTGGACTTTAGAAAGCGTCCACTAATGTTATGACCCTTTATTCACCATAATAGGCTTCAATAAATAAATAATTAAGTAATTTTAATGAGATGTTTTTGACCAGAACAACTTCACACACAGTGCTGAGTTCCATTTCAAATTAATCTTCAGGTTCGCAGCTTTCAGATGATGTCACCACTTCTATTTGGCATTATTGTTGACCTGCTATCTCCCCCTAAACATCCACTGCCCACAACCACCAAAAAGGTCTTTGAATGGTAACAGGTTAATGCTCACTTTTTAAAGTTTTATTGATCTTTGGTGTTTTCATCAAGCTTTTCTCATGTAAATGTTCAAAATCTACATAGAAATTGATTGATGGAAACACGACTATTGACTACATTTACATGCACACAAATGTTTCACCATAACGCGGAATACGAGAAAAGACCTTATTCAGGATGTAGCATTTTCAGATTTAGACATGTTGGATATGCTGATATGATGCCAGTTTAAGTAGCATTCTTTGGATACACCATATTGAAATATGTGTCTCAATTTAGCCGTTTTTTCTGCAATTTGTTACGACACAATTTGCTATTTATGGTCAGTACTGTGTTGTAAAAGTTTCTTTGGTTATTCTACAGAAACCAAAAGATGTATGCCCAAAAGAAAAACTTACTTTTCTGGTCCGAAGGAGAAACACACACCTACACCTATCTAACTTCTAGGTCTAACTGAAAAAACTTCTAATATGATTCAAAGGCGCAAAATGGCACAAACAGTATCAGCCGTTCCACTTTTCCATGTTAATCCCAGTAAGCATGTCTGCATGCAAACAGGAATATTAGTGGAACATTAATTTTCATTAGCCATGTAATTAGCTTAATAAAAAAAAAATGATGCCACTGTAGCTGCACTTTCTACTTATAGCTGCAATTTTACAACCTTACAGAAGTCCTAACTGCAGTTTCTGGTACAGGCTGTGTGCATTTATTTGTGGATTGCGCATTTTGATACTGGTACTTATTTCATGAAAGCATGGAAATCTCACTTTTTACAATATGTGACCTTGGAATATGGTGCTGTTTTATAGTTTGAACAACTGTAAGTCAGCCAATAATAAGGTGATATTCTTCAGATCCGGCCTCACATTTCAGTGTTAATGGGAAAAACCGAGATTTTAAAGAAGCCTGGTCAGAATCTGTGTAGCAGTTAGGATAACAACAATTAAACCACTGCTATGCTCTTTCAGTTCTCTGAGTTTGGCTGTATTAAAACATAGAAGGTGTTGACAGAGAGCAGGAAAGGACAGAACAGTTTTAATCAGCGGGTAGCCATGATATGTCTGTCCCAGATGTTGGCTGCTTTGTTTTGTCTGTAAACGGACAGCAAATAAGAGAGAGATTCTGCAATTTTCCTATTGTTTTGGTGTTTGAGTGTGAGGAGATCTTTTTGAAAATGGTGTGAAAACTCTAGTGAGGAGTTAGATTTTCATAATTTATCCACTTAGTATGAGCAGAATCTGAGAGATGCTCAGGGAGGGAGAGAGAGAGAGAGAGAGAGAGAAAAAGAGAGACTGAGAAACACAGAGAAGAGGAGAGACAGACTGACACAGAGGGAGAGACGGTGGCAGAAAGTTGGGCTGATGGGCAGAGACAGACAGCGAGAGAGCCCGCCTGATGGACAGAGAGAAAGAGACAGACTGACAAAGGGAGAGAGCGAGGGATGGGCCTGTTCTGAATTAATGACTGCTCTCATCAGAAGATGAATGTTCTCCCGCTCTCCCCTCGGAACCGAGCTGGCAAATAAAAAGAAAGTCAGTCCAACGAATAATGAATACACAAATAAATAAATAAGCCAATAAATAAATGAATAAACGTGACAGAACTCCTGAAAGACAGATTATGATCGATGTAAAGTCGGTGGCGTGCATTTGTGTGTGTGTGTGTGCGAGTCAAAAACACAAATTTTTACTTTTGTGTGTTATGGTTATATATGGGTATGTATCCACGCTGCATGTGGTTTGGTGTGTGCTAGTTGGGCTGTAAACATGCATGTTTTTATTGTGTGTTTCCTGCTGTGCACATATGTGTAATTGCTGATGTCCATGTGTGTGTGTTCAATGTGTCTTTGCTGGTGTGTGTGTGTGTGTGTGTGTGTGTGTGTGTACATCTGTGTTCATGTGACTGTGAGTTTGTGGTTGTGAGATTTTGTTTGTGTGTGTATGTGTTGGTATTTACTTGCATGTGGCTTTGTGAATGTGGCTTTGTGATGGTGTGTGCATGCATCCATTTTTATTAGTGCGAGTTTGTGTGTGTGTGTGTGTGTGTGTGTGTGTGTGTGTGTGTGCGTGTGTGAGTGTGTGTGTGTGTGTGTGAGTGGGGGGCTCTCTGGTGAGTCTCCTTAACATCAAACAGCTGGAAGTAATAAAATATTTAGGAAGCGCTGGGAGTCTGTGAATATTAATACTGCCTTTTCCTTCTGTCTCTCAAATCTCCCTCTCTTTTTCCCTTCTTTCAGTTTCTCTTTTTTTTCCCTCCCAGTTGCTCCCTCCCTCCGCCCTGACTCACACAGCCTCTATCTTCTGCTGCTACATCCCTCAGCTTGTCCTCTCCCCCCTTTGCTTCCGTGGTCCAAACTCACGCTCTGACTGATCCCGGTCTCTTTGACCTTGTTTATGAGGGGAATCACAGTCACTTAATTGGAAGTCCGCTCCGACCGCTGGCACTGAGGGTGATGGAGGAAGAAGAGAGGAGTTGACCTATGGCATTCTGTCTTGCTAGCGGCGTCGACATCTCACTGTGTGGAGGATAAGCAGTGTCACAATTCCTCTGCGCCACCGGGCAGCAGAGTTCACCACGCTGCAGCCTGCCATGTCAGACATGAAAGTGCACCAACAGGCAGACGGACGCACCGGCTCCTGAACAAGGAGCCACGGGACCTTTTGGCCCCGGCACGACGGAGCGCCGCAGCTCTAATTTTATGGGATTATGTTCAATTCAAACTTTGCACCTTATTGATAGTTCTAGTGACAGAAAAATCAATGCATCTACTGCACTGGAATTACTAAAGCCTGAGTAAAAGAGAAGCTTAAGTGATGTGAATGTTTATTTTAAACGGGAGAGAATCGATTCTATTAAAGTATCTGTTCTAAATACGCCGCTCGCTTACTAACCTTTATAAGTCTGGAGAGTGCCATCGGAATAATTATATGCTTTAATTGTTTAATTATGATCAATTAATACATTGATAAATTTAGAAAAGCAATTATGAATCAGTGAATTAAATTAGCCTTTTGATTTATGCGTTGGAATAAAAAGACAATTAAACTCCCCAATTAATTATTCAGTTTCCTGATTCTGCCTTTAAATGTTGAATTAAAAATGTATTCGTCAAAAAGGTTTACATTTTTATCGTATTGCATCTCGCAAATCATCTTGTTCGTCAACATTTACATTCTCAGACATGTGAGCGCTGTCCAGCCCACAAAGTATGGAGACCCAAGTGTTCATATGAAGGAAAACAGAGAAAAATATACAATGCAACGATTAAATTGTGAAGTACTTCAATAAAGTTCTAAACTCATCTATCATCTTTTCACATCACTTTACTGCAGGTCATGTCTATTTTTTTCGCAGTTTTTAAAGGAACAGTCTCCCCCAAAATGTTCATATGTATATCAGTTACTCACCCCGTGTTGCCTTGAATTCTTAAAGAAAATTTTGATTTTCTTGCATGCATTTCATACTCATGCTTTTGCTGTTTGTACTGGTTGTCGTTGATTGTATCAACAATGTGCTGTACATTATTTTGAAAATAACAATAAACAGATTTTTTCTGTTTTTCCTTTGCAAAAATCAGTTTTCTACGGAAGCCCTAAACGGCCATGCATTCATATATTTTTTTCTAGTTTTTATACTAGCCGATTTTTTTCTGATTCTAATTTGGCAGGGTGTTTAATAACACATTGTTTTGTGGTGCGAAAAACTCAGATCACATGTATATTTTTGCTTCCCCCCTGGACTTTAAATCACATATCTTTGTACTGTGTATATTTATTCATATGATCATTTCATAATGTTACATTTAGTCATTCAAACACTTTGGGTCTCCATACATGGCAGCAGGAGCTCTGATTGGCCAGCTGTTGAGCTGTGACCCCATACATTATCCCGTCAACACACACACACACACACACACACACACACACGCACACACGCACACACGCACACACACACACACACACACACTTGTTGCAGACAGTACAGCATGCAAGGCTCTGCTGTTCATGTAAACACTGCTTGTTTTTAATACCTTTGCAATTTCTTTGTGTCACAGAGAAAGCAAGATAAATGTTGTATATTAGGTTTTAATATTAGAAATGCTTTTTGTCATACAAGGTCTGCATGAACAAATTAGTACATTTGACATACAGCTGCATCTCAATAAATTAGAAACTGATGTAAAAATCCATTTCCAGTAGTTCAAATCAAATAGAACCAACTAAGTATTGAGCATATATAGATGGACATACTTTTCAGAGGCCAACATTTCCATATTAAACATACATTTTAAAATCGGTATTTTGTAATTTTTTTTTTTTGAGACACTGGATTCTGGTCTTCATTAAATGTAAGCCATAATCATTACAATTAGTAGAAATTAAATAAATTAAGACATGAAATGTTTCATTCTGTGCGTTTATTCTGTTTTCATTATTTTTTAATTGAATTACTGACAGAAATAAACTTTCTATGATATTCCAATTTATTGAAATGCACCTGTATTTAAAAGGCCACAAGCGCCATATATTTTTTCAATATTTTGTTTTGGCTTTTATTGGATTTCTTTTAAAGCAGACACTTACACATACAATTTGTAACATTTGTGCGGCTTGAATAGCTTCAGCCTTTTCAATAAAGTTTACATCCTACAAACACATAAATGCAGGTGTGTGTATGAATATGAAAACTTTCACTGAATAGGCCTGAATGAAACTGTGAGACAGAGTGCCATGTGAATGGCTGTGATCAGACCCAAAGGCGAAGCCACAGGCGGGTGTTGTAAAAGTCTTTGGATGCACAAGGTCGGTCATTACAAAGAGATAGTACATTCATATACACAAGGTAAGGCGGACACAAAACAAGCAACAGCAGACACACAAACGAGTCAAGCAAGAAGCAGGACAGACTTCAGCAGAAGGTTGTGAATCAAGGTCATTTATTTTGAGCTGCCATTCCAAGGCTGCCACGCTCTTTGTCCCTTCTGGCTAAAAAGCGTTCCTGTATGTGTGTGTCAGGAGAACACGCGAAGAAACAAGTAATTACACTGCTTATTACATGGCCATTAAAGAGGAACACAGACAAAAGAACATGCTTTAAGACAGGAAACAAAGTCAGACGTATGTATAGGCAGGCAGACGGGGAGGCAGGTAGCCGCTTCATAGAGAGGCAGAGTGAGACACAGGCAGACTGACAGTGAGACAGGCTCCGGGCAGGGAGACAAAGAGATATAGTCATACTGAAGGACAGGCAGATAGGAGGGCTGGCTGTTGTCAGCATCAGTGACAACAACAGCAGCAATGTAATTATAGGCTCTCTGATTAAAATCAATCTCATTTCTGCCACTCACAACACACTTTGCCTGCTGAAAAGATCTCTGCCTGTCTGACACCTCAGCTGGAGGAGAAAAGGGAGGAAGTTGAGATGGACAGATGGGCAAGAAATGTAGCCTTCTACGCTTAAGATGCACTGCTGGAGGTTTTTATTATATTTTTTACAGACATTCACAAATATTATTTCTGCAATCAAACCATGTTTCGGTAACGCTTTATATTATGGTCCTTGTAATAACCATTAATTAACAAGTAATAAGGCCCTTGTAAGTCCTTACAAGATGCTTATTAACATTATTGTGTGTTTATAAGCTTATATAAGTGTTAATAATGGCACTACAAACACCCATGACCCACCCATTATGTCTTTGCCATGCCTTTATTAATCTTATTTTGTTTGCTTATTGATATTAAAATATACTTTATTGCTCATCTATTATAAGTTAACTATAAGTTAACTATGCTTTTTGCAACTGCCGGATCTAAAGCGAGAACAATGCCTTATTACTTGTTAATTAATGGTTATTAAGGACCTTATTATAAAGCGTTACCCATGTTTCTACTGTATTTGTTTTTTTTTGACTAGACATCAGAAACTGTGAGGCATATATTCAGGTAGGTGGGGCTGTTTTCTATTTATTTATTTTCGTGGTGGCAATGGTTGCTATAGAAAGAAGAGACAGAAAAAATGAGAGAAAAAATAGATTGATACCAGGACACAAAGGGCTGAGCGATATGACAAAAATGTTCTTTCCTACTAGGTCATTTCATAGCTTGATAAAGTATGCATTTAATACTGTATGCATTTTCTAATTTAATTAACAACTTTCGTGCAAATTACCATAACATTTTAAAGTGGAATTCCAGGGGGAAATAAATCACTAAAAATCAGATATAGAGGAATCTAACGGTGGCCCTGAGAGCTCACAGCGCTGCAGCTTAAACACATGCAGATACACAAAACAGAAGCAAATTGAGAAAACATCTTCATCAATTTGATAACACAAGTGCAGCATTTAGAAAACGTACTGCAAAGACCACAACACAACAGAAGTGTTTCCAGAGGACACTTAAAAGTGATGCACATATGTGAATATTTTAGACATAAAATGTTTAATTTATTTGATGTGCTTGACTACACTGTGATTGATACGGGCTAGCGGGCTAACGCTATATATCACATTATAACATGAAATTATCATTATCTAGAAATAACGTGATAATATCACAAGCGCGTCCAGACGTGTGCATCATTTTTAAGTGTCCTCTGGAAACACTTCTTTTGTTTTCTGGTCTATTTGCAGCACGTTTTCTAAATGCTGCGCTTGTGTTGTCAAATTAATGTTTTCTCAATTTGCTTGTGTTTTGTGTATTTGCATGTGTTTTTTTTTTTAAGTTGCAGTGCTATGAGCTTTCAGGGCCACCGTAGGAATCACATTTTCTAAGAAATCTGAGTTCTTATTATCAATCTTATTATGTAATTGTGTTCTATTCTTGCTCTGGAAATTTGCACTCTGTTATCATGACTTTGTGCACTGAAATTGTTAAAATAGACAGCATAAAATTATGATGTAATGCATGCATTTCATGTCACGTTTTGCGCAGCTATGGTTTTAGGGAGCGGCACCGTTGGTAAACATATTCAGTAGAGCACAAAGTGTGTATTTGACTGTGGTGGTGCTGGTATGAGCCAAAATATTTTTTTTGTCCCAGACCAGCTCTGACCATTTCCTAAACAGACAATCCAACATTCACACCAACTTTGAACTTCTCCCCTTACTTTTTTCATTCTTCACATGTCACTTATCACAAAGCAGCACAATGAATGCCTTCCAGGAGAGACTGTCTGAGAATGTGTGCCGTGATCCCCTTATTTATATGATATTGTGTCTCTCCCCTCTCTATGACAGCTGGCTTTTCACTCCGCCTTCCTGTGTGGCCGCTCCGAACAAGTAGAAGAGTAAAAAGAAAGTAAACTTTTGATTTCCAACATGGTCAGACAACACAGCAGACGCCGACCCTTCCTAGCCTCCCAACTTCTCCCTTCTTCACAGTTTTTGATTTAGGCTTCTGAGGTCAGCAGGGCTCAGAAAGAGCGGCCGTGTCCTAACCTCTATAGCTGCAGGGTGCTGGATCAACCAGTACACGCAAATTTGGTCTCTTTGCGCCACAGGGCAGAGTGGGTAAGCCTCTAGACTAATCCACTGGCAGACTTGTGTTTTTATGTGCGTCTCTGGTGACACTGCCCTTACTGTGTTGGCATAGTGAACTGAATTTAACAGTTAATATAACAATGAAAGAACAGATGTCTGAATTAATCTGTCAGCAACTGACACCTCTGACAGACAAAGGAAGCTTAGTGCAGTCTTAAAACACTGGTGTAAAATTGGTTGTGGCATAGATTTTAAAAGATATAATAATATTTAAACTTTATCATTTTCACTGACCTCCACACTCAACATGGTCTCACAGAAATCCGTGAAATAGCCACGGATTTCGCTTAACTCAAAATCTGTGGGATAGCCACGGAATCACTCAAATTTCCGTGAAACTGACACGGATTTCGCTACAATGCAAGTTATTGACAGTCATATCCCGTGGCTATTGGTTTGTTCCAAGTCACGTGCCTTTCAAGGTCCCAGCGTCAGAATAAAAAACATGGCGGACAGTTCTCTCATTTTTAGTGAAAAATCAATATTTTGACTTAGTTTCTACATAAAAATGGATTTTGATCACATTTCTAGCGAGAAATATATGTTTTATTTTCTAAATATTCACTCAGTGAATGTACATAATCACTTTGTATGTTGGAATAGCCATGGGATATGACTGTCATTAACTTGCATTGTAGCAAAATCCGTGTCAGTTTCTCGGAAATTTGAGCGATTCCGTGGCTATTCCACAGATTTTGAGTTAAGCGAAATCCGTGGCTATTTCACGGATTTCTACTTAAATCACATACTTTTTCCTACTTTTCACACTTGCCTAGCAAACAATTGTGCTAAAACAAATCCACTTCTTAATGCAACAACTTCTTTCTTGTGGCGTGGAAATGTGTTGTTTCTATAGAAAGTAAATCAGAGAAGAACAGACATTAAACGTCGTTTCTTGGTTTAATAAAAAAGGTGAATCAGTTTAGTCGGTATCAGTGTACATATTTTCCGCCGTGTAAATTTTTTTTACTGGCGATATGATGCAGAAAATGGTATTTAAAAATTTTATTATTTTGATATTTACTTTCCTTTATTATTTATTATTTATTTAAATGGTTAGAAATTGACTGACACTGAACATACAACACTTAATTTAACACTTAATTTTATATTTATTTTCTTTATCATGTCAGTACTCATTTGGTTGACAATTTAATGCATTTTATGATTAGGCCTGTCACAATAACACATTTTTAGGACGATATATTTTCCCAGAAACTATAACCATAAACTATAGTATTGTTGTATCAATGTTGTTTTAGTTTTATAACGTTATTACATCATAATAAGTACGTCCTTTTCCACAACTTGAGAATATTAAACATTGGAATTGAAATGTGGAAAAGAAATATTTAAATATCGTAGATGAATAAAAAATAAATAAATAAACTACAACAAAAACAAATAAAAAAGACTTTCAGGCTCTGTTAAAACAGTGTAATGAGATAATCATTATTATTATTATTATATTATTTTATTATTTAAAAAATAACAGATAAACAGCTGTAAACAACAATATATTGAGTCCAGAAAAAAAAATATCGTGTCCATTTTTATATATGGAACGATAAGTCGAAATAGTAATTATCATGACAGGCCTATTTATGTTATATAATAATGTTAAAAATTCTTTAATAAAGTTATTTATATAAAAAAGGCACCCTTCTGGGTACCTTTGCAGAGTCATATAAGTGCAAAATCTGTGCAGAATCCACATAAAGAAAATTATATTTTCATTCCAGCTCAAAAAATCACTATATCACCTAGCATATCTGTAATCTATGAAAATTTCCCCTCTAAAATCGGCATCAGTCTAAAAGACCTACATCAGCCGGCTCTAGCACACACAAACACGGAGGCCATTCTGAACCATCCTTGCTGCACATTGATTTGAATAGGAATGTCCATTCTAATCTGATTCAATTTCAAGTTTTTTTCAGATGGAACATGAGCGTTTCATGGAGTTAAAATGAAATCCATGAAGAGTTAATGGAGCAGAAGCTTATGGATTTTCATTCAGGCTTTTCCAAAGTTGACACAACCATCGGAGCAGCCGATAACAGCACAGCTCAGACACTGTGGTCTGGTGATTTGCAGGCTAAAGGACATATACAGTCATGGAAAAAAAAATATTAGACCACCCTTCTTTTCTTCACTTTCTTGTTCATTTTAATGCCTGGTACAACTAAAGGTACATTTGTTTGGACAAATATAATGAAAACAACAAAAATAACTCATAAGAGTTTAATTTAAGAGCTGATACAGTATCTAGACAGTTTCCATGGTTTTCTTGATAATGATTTTGATTATTATCAAGAAAACCATGGAAAATATACCTTGAGTTGTACCAGGCATTAAAATGAACAAGAAAAAAAGTGGTTTAATATTTTTTTTCCATCGGTGTATGAAAATAAAACTTAGATTTAAGAAACTTTTAAGAAAACTTTTATCTCAATTTAAAAGACAGATTCTTCAAGTTCTCCTGTTAAATCTGTAGTTAAATCTGTACAAAGTGGTCAGAAAATGAGATTCCTTCACATGCACCACAGAGCTGTTGTGCAGATTTACAAGTGAGATGCAGCCGCTGTGAATAGGGCTCATCTCTCCTCTACCTCCAATTACAATCAAATCAGTCCAAAGAGCCCATGCTTATAGACCTAAAGGGTTACAAATTGTTCATATGATAGACACTTTTCCCAGCTAAGGAGAGAGCGAGAGACACGGAAAATGTACGAGTGAGACAAAACAGAGACAAACACACACAGTGGGATAAGTAGAGAAAAGACAGATTGACAGAGAAAGAGAGACAGAGGGGAGAGGCGTCAGTGTGGAGAGGATTTATGAGTGGGGCCTGTCTGTTGGCTACGGGCCTGGTCCCTCTGTGGTCCACTCCTCTGTAATATTCACCGCTCCTCAGGCTCCCATGTGTCTGCCTGTGGCTGCAATGTACACACACGCACACACGCACACCCTTTACACGCACACGAATACTGTACAAACACGAGTCTATGCGTGCACATATAGACTGCCAGAGGAATCCAGTCACTGTACAATTACCCTTCTGCTATGTCATTGGGCAGTTAACATCTGCTCCTGCTTTTGTCTCTGTCCTCGGTCCCCTCCTCTTTCTCTCTCTCTGTCTGTTCATCTCAGTCTGCATAGAATCAGACCGTCCACCTGACCCTTCGTGCAGACATCTGCGGCTGAAACGCACCGCAAACCGCAAGTCAGAGCGTTTAACCGTCAATGAATTTAACTTGAATTTCAAAAAAACAAGGCGCTTCATTTCAGTACGGGCCAAGATAGGCCAGCAAAACTGCTCGAATAGATCACAGAACAAAACATTGTCCACAATTCAGTCAGAGACCATAATGTCAAGAAATTGACCATTTAAGCAAATGGCTATGCAGCTGGATTTGGTAGAAAAAAACACTTCCATACATCCAAAACACTAGTGCAGTTCCCATAGGAAGTGTGTATTCATACATTACATGCCACAATACAAAGTCTGCAACTCCATAAAACACTTACTTTTCATAAGGTACCACACCATCCAGCACATACACATTGAACATTGGTATTTGCTAGAAACTATTCAAATATTATTAGAAAACCAAACCTTGTAGCACACTTTAAAACTGTGAAAGATAGGTAGGCTAAATAGACTTACAGATGAGATGAGTCAGGGTGGAAATCCAGAGTGGATTGTGTTACTGACCAGGTGTAGGCCTATCACACAATGGGGCGGAGCTCCCCTAAAAGGCGTCCGATCTGATATTTTGAAAAATGAATTCAAAAATCTTCAAAATCGAGGATGCACATGAAATCTGAGGTCAGTCTGAATAATGGTCAGCGAGGTATGTCCTAGACACACACACACACACACACACACACACACACAGATGCTTTTTGCTTTTATAGATAGATATAGAAGTGTAAAAAAAGCCATGCAAACATCATGTATGGTGTGCATATGTATGCTTACATGCAGGCCAATGTAATGATTTAAATGCAATATTTAAATCTGTTTCTCTGATGCTGCTCCTGTGCTCCCTGGTAATGATGATGATGATAATGATCGTTTTTAGTTTCATTATGCTGTATGTATTTCATTGTCATGTGGAAGTGATTGTGTTGTGATTGTGTGTACTGCATTGATTTTAGTAGTTGCACATATGAATTTCATTGTACTGCTGGTATAATGACAATAAAGTTTCTATTCTATTCAAAGAGGCTATTGACTAGCATTGGCCTATCAGCAAACAAGAGGACATTCAGTGATGACAGTGGTTGATTTTTATCTCATGTGTCGCATCAATTTTATACTGACTAAATGTTGTGTGTGTTATTGGCACTCAGACTTGGACAAAACAGTCCTTTAAAACGTTTTTTTTAAATAATGATTTATTTCATTCCCTGACACAAAGGGGGTAATAAATAGCAAAACTAAATGGAGAACAACAACAAAAACATCCATATCAGCATCAGCTGTCAGTCAAATTGCTGTTCTTTGCCCAGAATTTTACAATTGGTGCATCCCTTTTTCTTACTGTAGCCCAGAATGGACAAACCAAATACTGGCTCTAGAGAGGGCCTTTCGTGTTTCTAACTTACCTGAAGGCCACTTTAGGTTCTCAGTCATACTTGGAAAGGGAGGGGTGAGCACAGGGGGTATTCAGGTTGTTGCAATTTTGCAGCCTCACAGCTAGATGCCACTGAATCCTGCACACTGCTCATTTAAGTGGCTGAGTTTCACAAGGAATAGGCAAAGGCCACACATGCTTTGCCTGTTTTTGAATGAAAGTCAATGACGTTTGCAACTTGTTTGACACACTGATGGTTGGCTGTCACTGTTGCAAACACACTCTCCAGGTACCATATGAAGTATTTGAAAGGTGAAAGCCTCGCCCACACATACACAAACAGTCATGGAAAAATTATAATACTATCGTTTTTTTCAGTTTCTTCTTCATTTCAATGCCTGGTACAACAGGCACAAATATTTTGGGACAAATATAATGATAACAACAAAAATAGCTCATAAGAGTTTAATTTAAGAGCCTTTTTCCAAGGTTTTCTTGATGATAAGCAAAATCATTATCAAGAAAACTAGAAAAATGTCTAGATGTCAGCTCTTAAATTAAACTCTTAACAGCTATTTTTGTTGTTATCATTATATTTGTCCAAACAAATGTACCTTTAGTTGTACCAGGCATTAAAATGAACAAGAAATTAGAGAAAACAAGGGTGGTCTAATCATTTTTTCCATGACTGTATGTATGCACATTGAAAAGAAGCTGCATGCTGTATATACATGTGCACACACAAAGTCTCAACAGCAGGAAAGACCTTAATCTTGTCATTTTTCCCTTTCATGAATGTGTAAGGAGATCAGAGGCTGCAGAGCGAGAGAGAGTCAGGCCTTTATTGTCAGCGTTAAGTGTGACCGAGACCATGCGCTAGACATGACTGTGTTGAACGAGGAGGGGCTGAACGGGGATTCCTCTGCTGTGACCCTGGTCAATAAGCCCACAGCGGTCGGGCAGGCCGACCGGCCGGATCAAAGACAGGGAGGGAGGAGCTAGGGAGGCAACGAGGGAGACTGAGGGAGCAATAGATGGAAGGAGAAACATCCCAGTGAAAGTTTAAAGGGTTTAGAGAGAGAAGGAGGGCATAAACATTTAAAACAAGACAAAGAAAAATAGAAGAACTGATGAAGGAAAGGAGGAGGAAAGGTTAGGGGAGAAAGGAAGAGACAGGGGGAACAGGAGAGATGCATGAGGGGGTCAGGGAGAGAAGAGTATGAGTGTTTGTGATGTGTGCGTCCACACGTTCAAAGAGAGTGCATGAGGGACTTGACAATAAGAAAGATAGAAGAAAAAAGGAAGAGGAATATAAAAACATCAGTGGCATCAAAACAACAAAAGGAAGAAAAAAGTCAGAGGGACAACAGAAGAAAAAAACAGGACAGAAAGGATGAAGAAAACTTTGGAAATCGCCCATGAGAAGACTTCCTCTCAGTAGTGTGTGTCCCATGCATCTGGCAGAGTTGAATCTCCCTCTGCCCAGGACACTTCTAGAGGACGCTGAAAGACAAACAGAGTTCACTAGCAGAGAGTTTTTTGTTAATATTCTGGGACAGTTGATTAACCCTCGTACAAAATTGGTGCAACGCAGGGTTCTACAGCAGAGGTGGGCACCCTCGTCTGAAATTAGGACCACCAAAAAAAGCAATACATATTTTATGAACTGGGGGAACATTAGTATTCAAAGAACTAGAATTACTGCCTTGTGGATGTACGCCTCCACCAACCAGTCAAGCTGCAGTTTACATCCATGTCTGTCCCGACTCATATATACTGTATGTTGTGAAGACTTTGAAGGAATGTAATAAAAGGCATACAGTGTATTTTTGCCGAAGTGGAAATCATCAATATATTGACATGATTCCAGTTAATAATTTCCAGTGAGAATCATGCTTCACTTCGAGACTTTATTTACAGTACAGAGGACTGATAGAGAGCTCCATCACATGGTGCAACAACAGCCTGAGCCTGTGATGGAAAAACCAGAAGAACTCTCCGTCCGGGGAGAGACACTGAGGAGGGTGTACTCATATAAGTACCTGGAATTGATTGACTGGACTTTGTTAAGCTGTGTTGATCTTGTTCTGCTGTATTGCTGAATTATTTGTGTGCAAGTTCACTGAGAGAAACAAAAACACAGAGTCAAATTCCTTGTATGTGTTCATGTATTTGGCCAATACAGCTGATTCTGATAGAACGCAAAACAGTAGGGATGTCCTGATTGGATCTCAAATACTCTTTATTGCCTCTTTATGGCATTTTTAATGAATACAATACTCAACTGTTCACACATCAAAAACTACAAGACAATTTTGCGAACTCAGGCAAACATCAAGCAAGTGCAGCAACACCATAGACTGTATAAATAATTCACGTAGTCACCATGACGTCACCCGTTTGTTTGTGGCCCGTTGGAAGCATCGAGTTCAGCGTTACACTCGTCGCCATCTTGTTTCTGATACGGGGAGCAGACCATATTTGGACTGTGGAGGAGCGAGAGGGATCTGATCACTGACTACAGCCTCTCTACACCTCAACCTGACTGAGAGAAGCTGCTGCTTATTCATGTTAGCATTAACTGGGATGTTAGTTTTGGCTAGCAAAAAAACAAAAAAAATGTATGTTACTTACCTCAGAAAAATGAACAGCGACTCCTTGGAGTGTCAGTCCAACCAAACGCTGAACAAGACATTTTTACTGAACAAAACGTTCAAATAAACTGTCATTAAGTGAAAATACAGTGAAAGGGTCAAAGTTATGAGACCAAAACCGCTAAACGTCCTTTTTTATATCTATATAACGTTATATATAACTTTATTGATACGCATTGTTCTGCTTCTCTCCTGATGACGTTGATGACGCTTGTCTTGTTAGTGACCTGTCAATCAAAGGTAGCCACGCCCCAAATCATATGATTCTTTATCTTCTATTTTTTTTTCTAAATTGGGCCATTATTTACACTATTAACATCAAATTGTCTTGAAGAAGATTTTTTACTCGCGATCGAGACCATAGTGTTGTCCTAAAAAATAATTCTGAGGTAATAAATCAAGTGAGAAATTTTCTCATTTTGCATTGAAATGAATGGACAGAAATGTTTTTGCAACCACATTTAGCACCCCTGTTGGAATTTTTGGTAGAATGCAGCTTAAGGCACTTCCTGGTTTGCCTCCCTGCTCAGACCCGGAGGTTGCCGCCTGAGCAACACAATACTTAAAAAGCCAGCTAATGTTACTTTTGTTCGGTGCCTGTCTTGTTGCCTGGCAAGCTCTTGAAAAGACCAACGTTTACATTAGTCCATATTGATCACTATCTCCTTTTTTTCTCCTTATTTCCTTTCTTTGCTCACTCCGGTGCAGAGGCATAAAAATAGCAATAACACTATTTGGTACAGGAAATATATTTAATGAGTATAACTACTGGTTTGGCCATTGTCTCCAAACTAAATTGATCAGGGTCAGGATCAGGATCAAGGTAACTTGCTAATTCTACAGTGGATATGATGCAGTATCCATAATATGATCACATAAATATTTTCCATGAGAATCCTGTAACATTTACTTGATCTTTTCAAGCTATGATTGAACGAATACAGCCTTGCATAAATTGTTTATTTGTACATGCATTGATTTGACCTCATTCATCATTCATTTTATCATCATGTTATCCAAGGTGCTATATTTAAACTACTGCTTTGTAAAAAAGTAAGGTCAAATCTATTGATATTAAAAACTGGCAGAAGAAAAAGCCATCAGCCTAAATCCATAAAATATTGGTGCTTCCCTCTGACATTACATAACAGTTAAACCTGAACAGAGATGCTGTGAATGTGTGTCTAAGGAGAGAGAAGGGCCTATGAATGGGCATTGTGTGTGTATGTGTGTGTGTGTGTGTGTGTGCATGCATGTGTGAAGCTGGGTTCACTTATGTAACAACCACAAGACACAGACAGTGGGAGGTTGAATTAGGAATTACAAATCGAGGAAGAGGGCAATAAAAAGAGAGACAATGTGACAGAAGGGAACCACAGACAGAACATTTTATACGGATGCATGAAATAAAACTTCATTCGGTGCTCGCAACTACAGAAATATAAGAAGGAATTGATGATGTTGCCTGTGATAATTGGTCTGAAGTCGGAGAGGTAGATTCACTAGACTGACAGACAGAAAGCCCTGGTAGAGAGTCTGTGCTCAGAAGTGGCCTTCTGTGATCCCTGCCACTTCCAAACAGCATCAGGAAAGAGTGTTTCTCTGGCCGCCAGCCGGGCTGTCGCCATAGGGACCCAATTCAAAGAACCCCCGGCCAAACCATCTGAAAGATGTAGAAGGGGGGGATTTGAAGATGCGAAGGCGCAGCAAGAGAGTGGATTTAGTGCTTATGCACCCCATATTAGTGCTATCACCCGGCCCGTTAATCAAAGCCCTCAGTGTCTCTTTACTTTCCCTGCGTTTTCGTCCACGTCTCCTTTTCTATTATCTGCCTTTCTTTCCTTCTGTTGCTGACTTTGAAGTTGCCTAAGTGAGCCGAGAATCCCAAATTTTCTCTCCGAGTTGACGTCTGTCTCTGGCTCTCGCTCCCTCTGTGCCTTGTTTCCCCCTTTAGCTCACAGAGAAGAATTCAAAGTGTACTCTTAATGGCTTACATGTGTTTCGATTAAGAAGCTGGCATGCACTTCCCATTTTAATGGGCTTTCTGTGCTCTTAGTTCACTGCTGGGCTAGGTTATGTGGTGGGGATTTGGAGGTAAAGGCTTTTAATTGCCAGACTATGGCAGGAATGTGGTTAGTCAGATGGCAGGAATGTGGCACGGCAGACACACATATTTTTCTGCCTTTGAGACACATATGTGGGCACAGATGCTCATACGACATGGGCACCACATAATGTGATCAAAAACAGTCTTCTTTTAAAAATTCTGTCCCTGGTCTATTCAAGAGCAGAGTTTTTTGAATTTGCAGGATGAGCAGCACTTTTGTTTGTTATGCTGGCAGGACAAGCGGCCTTGAGACTGAGAAGAGACGTCTTGACAGAGGCATTCAGTCCTCGCGAGCATAAATCACCATGAGACACCTGTATATCAAGTGTACAGCAGTCTTTCTCCGCCAGTGCTCAGCGAGCATATCTCACATTGCAAACATTCACGAGATGCAAATAGTGAAATTAGCCAAACTCACTGTAACTCATTTCATTTAAATGTTTGCCAGTGGAATAAAGGAACATTCAGTGGTGGAAAGTAACTAAGTACATTTACTTAAGTACTGTACTTAAGTAAAATTTTGAGGAACTTGTACTTTACTTGAGTATTTCCATTTTATGTAACTTAATACTTCTACTCCACTACATTTTGAGGTAAATATTGTACTTTTTACTCATTGATACATTTAGCTGTCAGCTTTAGTTACTTTTCAGGTCGAAATTTAACCTAAAAAATACATTTAAAGCGATTAGACTTTTTTAAATGTATTATTAAACCTCATAACAGTATATTAAGTAGTCAAAATGAGCCAAATCTTGATCAAATGAAATGCTGCTTACGTGGAAAGTAACTAAGTACATTTACTTAAGTACTGTACTTAAGTACAATTTTGAGGTACTTGTACTTTACTTGAGTATTTCCATTTTATGAAACTCTATACTTCTACTCCACTACATTTTGAGGTAAGTATTGTACTTTTTACTGTGCAACATTTAGCGGTCAGCTTTAGTTACTTTCCAGGTCGAGATTTAACCTAAAAAATACATTTAAAGTGATTAGACTTTTTTATTATTATTAAACCTCATAACAGTATATTAAGTAGTTAAAATGAGCCATATCTTGATCAAATTAAATGCTGCTTACGTGGAAAGTAACTAAGTACATTTACTTAAGTACTGTACTTAAGTACAATTTTGAGGTACTTGTACTTTACTTGAGTATTTCCATTTTATGTAACTTAATACTTCTACTCCACTACATTTTGAGGCAAATATTGTACTTTTTACTCCGCTACATTTAGCTGTCAGCTTTAGTTACTTTTCAGGTCGAGATTTAACCTAAAAATAGATTTAAAATGATCAGACTTTTTTTATTATTATTATTAAACCTCATAACAGTATATTAAGTAGTTAAAATGAGACATATCTTGATCAAATGAAATGCTACTTTTTGTACTTTTAATTAAGTCGGTTTTGAAAGCAGGACTTTTACTTATAGTGGAGTAATTTCACAGTGTGGTATTAACACTTTTACTTAAGTAAGAGATCTGAATACTTCTTCCACCACTGGGAGCAGTTCTTCTCTAAAGTGGGAAATCATAACTAGAACCAGATCGACGGCATGACATGACCAATTAAAAATGGTTTTCATATTGGTCCATATTGGAAAACATATACACCCATACCGATAGGCTGATTATATCTGCGGCTTAAATTATCATATTAAGTTTTTCAGAAAATAAGCCAGCTGATGGTTCAGTCAGGCTGGACATAATTTACACCATAATTTACATCAATAAAGTTGCTTATTTTTCAGTTAAATGTAAAATTAGATGATGTGAAACTAATTCAATTCCAGTTTACATGAACTCACACACAGCCAATTCAAAAATAAAGCACTCTATTCTGTATTAAATGTATAATGAAGGCCGATCACTGCTCGGTGTATTCTATAATTACTGGAAAAAGTAAGATAAAGACTAGATAGAAAAAATGTTTTTACTTAGTTTTGTGAGGTGGTGATGCCAGGCTACATTGATCGAGCATAAATTCAACAGTTAAAGTAAAATAAAGCTACTTTTCAGAAACTTTTGTGTCTTTATTTCTGAAAAACTGACTTGCTTTCAACTTCAAACAATGCTCAAACCAAGAGAAAACATACTTTATAATCAAGGTAACGTTCCTTTTTATTTGGTCGCCTGTCAGTGGAGTCACAACACTTTCTAGCTGGTACACTGAAAAAAAAAAGATTTTTTGGCCCTGTAATTATTATTTCAATCATCTATATAAATTCTACAAAGAAATAAGAATTCAGTGCTTTTACTTTAAAATAGCAGTTTTTCATGTAGTGCATTACTTAGTGATTGTTTGTTATTATGTGTCCTCAGTTTTGTCTGTAAATTGAATCATTCGTTCCAAGTAATATTCACTAAACCAGTTCATTGGCTTATTTAGTTGATATTTCCAATTAAAATGTAATTGGGGGACATCAGTGAATCTGCAATTTACTTGTGTATTTTCGTAAAACAATAAGTGGTTCTATTAAATATATATTACTTAGAAACAGCCTCAGTAAAAATTACAAACACTTTCTGTGTGGAAAAATTTGCTTTTTTTTAAGTAAATGTCACTCCAATTTTTTTCAGTGTATAAATGTACTTTCTAAAAGTTTTAAGTCACATTTTCATGATATGTCTTTTACATCTTAGTTGTTTCCAACTATATATATTAACAAGATGAAGGATTTTAGTCAGACATCTGACTAGAAAAGAAACAAGCTGAGCAAACATTAGTGCCAGTTGTACAGTGTCAGAGTTGGAAAAAACATTTTTTTTTTACCATGAAACTGCTTTATTTTGTGTTTCTACTGGTTGTAATCACCAGGTCAATTTGTTTTTCAGGGAAGGAGACCTCCGTGGATAATTTGGTTCCCAGCAATAACCTCTTGAACGTTGGGATCTTAAGTCATCAGAGAAACCGGCTGAACAAACGTTAGCGACAGTTAGCGTCCACCAAACAGCGTTGGAGAAACATTTTTATCATGAAGCTGCTTCATTCAGTGTTTTTACTGGTTTTAATTAGCAGGCCTTTTTGTTTTGTAGGGTAGGAGACCTCTGCAGATCATTCAGGTCCTGGTCAAAACCTCCTAAATGATGAAAACTGAAGGAATCATAACTGGGAGAAGCTGGGTGCAGGTGCTACAGGCTGCTATTGGACATATTGGACTGTCTTTTGTTAGTGTTCTGTTTGAGAGATTTCATACCAACAGAAAATGATGTATTATGCATTTTACTTTTTCTCCTTTTTTTATTTTTATTGTTTCATTTTGTGTTTAATCAATTTAAATGTACAGTAGTGTTCAAAATAATAGTTATATAAAAGTTGGTTGACTCCATGCCACACAGATGTGAAGCAGTTATAAAAAACTCAGTTTTGAGTTTGTGAAGTCAAAGGCAGACACTGCAATTTTTTTAACACACCCCTTTCAACTATTTGCCCAATTGCACAGCCTTTAGAGCGTGCATATCACGAATGCTGGGTCTTGTTGGTTTTCTGAGAATCTACTGCACCTACTGGTACCTTGTTTGCCATGTAGCAATAAAAAATATACTAAAAACCTGGATTAATCTGGTTAGTCACATTGGACTGCTATTATTGTGAACACTTCTGTATTATGTTTCCTCCACACACTACAGTACGATACTGTGTATATAAAGTGCACTCAAGGAGATCCCGCTCTCTCTCTCTCCGTGTCTCTGTTTTTCTCTCCCTCTGTAAAATACTTTGCAGGCCCAAACCGCCCTGTGGTTTAAGAAAAAAGAAAAAAAACACGCTGGGTGTAAAATGATCCCAGCCCTGTAAAATTAGAAAAGGGGAGGAAGAAAAATGAGCGCACCCAATGTGGCATGTGAACTAATGATGGGTTGGTGGGGTGTTGGTTTTGGTGGAGGAGCTAAAAGACCGGCGATGCGTGTGATGCAATCATCACCTTTCGTCCAGCGTATGGTTAGAGTGGGCCGTGCCCCGGCAGTTTGCGGCGTGCCCGCAGGGTCATGCCAGGGCATGTGTGTGGGTGCTCGGTCGACGGAGGCAGGACGGGGCAGGAACAGGGCGGGGACGAGTTAGGGGGACGATAAAAGAAGAGGAGGACAAGAGGTGGTGGTGGGGGGGGGGGGGGGGGGGGGGGGGTGATTGAGTGTGAGAGCGCATGAGATGAGGAGAGCCGAGGAGACAGGGACGGACAAATGAATCGAGGGAGGAAATGGAAGGAGCCAATATGCACATAAACATGCATCAACACACACACACACATACACACTCACAACCACTCCAAGTCACCCTATTATTATCATTATGCAAGTGTGACTGCAAATGGTCCCCCTGAGCAACAACGGGACTGAGCAATGAGCCCATAAACAGATATGGGCTATGGTGTAGCAGTGTTGGCATTTTTGATGAGGCAGCAGCCACACACATACACACACACTCTCTCTCACACACACACACACACACACACATACACTCCTCTTTCCCTTCGACCTCTGCTCTCCGAGGGAAGGCAGTGCGAGCACACAGCCTGCCGGAGGGACTGAGCGACAGTGCGCCCAGCTGCATGCCAACTGCGCCCGCGGGCTGCCCTAACCCATGCACCCAAGGGAGCAAACAGCCTCTACCGCTCTCTATTTCACCATCTCCCCCTTTCCTTCTCTTGTCCTCCCTCTCAGCCTCTCACTGTCCTTCTCCATCTCCCAATTGTTGTTAATCCCTCTTCTTTCTCATGCTGCACAGTCTCTCTTTCTCTTTCCTTCTCCAGCCTCATCCTTCTCTCCCTCTCACTCTTACTGCCAGTCCTAGAGAGTGAGTGACAGGCTGTGAATTGCTCTGAGGCTATACCCAGATAAAAGGCAAGGAATGCACATAAGTACACACACACAAACACACACATGCGCACACTTCACTGGGAATCACATCCACTGTCACATAGATAGACACAAGTCCTGCCATCCTCGTGTTGGTGAGAGCAATACACACTCAACACACTGAATGTGGAGTGACAATCTCTTTGTCCAGTCCCCCCCACCCCCAGATGCCTGTGTGCTTGGTCACTCACTGTAATGGTACCCAGCATCCATGTGTGTGTGTGTGTGTGAGAGAGAGAGAGAGAGACGGAGAGAGAGAAGAAAGCGTGGGTGTGAGACTGAGACAGAGGGAGACAGGGAGAAAGAGAGAAAGATTTGGAAAGAGAGTGTGTGTGCATGATGTGCATATGTGTGTTTGTATGAGTGTGTGAGAGGGCGAGATATTGCGTCTCAGTGTGCGGTGTCAGGTCTGGCTGTGTGAGCTGACACTGATTATAGTCTTCACAGCTCACTCCCATCACAGGCAACTATAGCCACGGCCAAAGCCCTATATTTTCAAAAAGTTGCAACACTGTGCAGGATCCAGAATTGCTTTTATGCCTCCAGCAGTTCGGCCACTGGCTTCCCGGAACGGAATTTAAAAGCCATACCGTTGGACTGCTTGGCATTAAAATAGAGTATTCAGGCCTAATGGGACATTTTTTTTGGGAGTGACGAAAATGTGTCTGTACCTGGTCAGATCTTTGATCACATGGTTCCTGATTTAAATCAAAAGACTGTTTTATTTTGTGCAATTTCAACATGAGCCAACATTGGCTTTAAAAAAAAAGGTTATGCCTCAAAGTAAAGTTTCTACCAGTATTATACCATGGTATAATACAGTGGGCGAGGGAGGGTCAGGGCAGGTGTGTGTGTGTGTGTGTATGTGTGCATTGCACTGTCTTGTATACTGTGTATATGCTATATGTGGCCTGTGGCCTATATGTACGTATTGTCTGTGCCTGCACTGTTATTACTGTAAAGCAGTTTTTATATGACAGCATTGGAGTCCAAGAGAAATTTCCTTCCAAGGACAATAAAGTGTATCTTATCTTATCTTATCTTGTCTTATCTTATCTTATCTTATCTTATCTTATCTTATCTTATCTTATCTTATCTTATCTTATCTTATCTTATCTTATACCTGTTGAAAGTCTGAGGGACAAAACGTAAATATGATCGACACTGTGGGGTTTTTTTTTTTTTGGTTCTTTCACAATAAAACTGAGGTATTAAAAGTCAGGTGTCATATGGGTGCCATTGTCAAACAATTTAAATGTGAAGCAGCCCTGCCACGACCAGAAAAGTATAATATCTGTAAATACTGTACATATGATCAGTGTATATTTATGTGTATACAGTAGCTGTACAGAGTCCGACCAATACGAGATTTTTGAGACTGATACCAATTCTAGAGGGGAAACATTCATAGATTACTGAAATGGCGGCATATATAGTGAAGTTTTGAGCTTTAATCTAAAAAAATAAACAAAAGAAAATCTTATGTATTTTACACTGATTTGACCACTGATTTGCACCAAAATACAAAAGGCTGCTTTCAGAGGCAAATCTCTTTATTTAAGAATATTAAACATTATTATACATCAATCACCAATCTCAAACAATTCCAAAAATGAAAACTGTGAAAATGAAGAACAAAATAAGCTAAATCAATATCAGTACTGTTTGTTCAATATTGGTTGATTTTTGACCATTTGAATAAAAAAAAAAAAAATATTGATAAAAATAGCTGACCCGATTTCTAAATCACCTGAGTACACAGAGTTCCTCCTGAGTTCACTGATGTCCCTCAATTAAGCCAATGAACTGGTTTAGTGAATATTACTTGGAATGAATGATTCAATTTACATACAAAACTGAGGACACATAACAATCACTAAGTAATGAACTACATGGAAAACTGCTATTTCAAAGTAAAAGCACTGAATTCGTATTTCTTTGTAGAATTTATATAGATGATATAAATAACTACAGAGCCAAAAAATCTTTTTTTCAGTGTATGATTTTTCTGCATTATTATAAAAATAATATTTTTTCTTTGCCTGTATCAGACAGCATATAATACGCCCATACAGACAGATCCTGATATGACTGTGATGGGCCAATATTGTCCGTTAAAAATCATCTAAGCGAACAAATGGCCGAGTTCTGTAGCCGGAGCAACAATACAAAAGTCATCCACCCCAACAATCGTATGTGTAAAATCGTTCTGGCCTGCTCTTGTTGAGACACATGCTCCTGTCTTTTGTGCCAAATGATAGGCCGTACTGCAGAGTGTGTAATTATTGTAACAAGCCTTCTGTCTTACCCCGTGTACACCATCGATGAGGAAGCATTCAGAAAAACAAACAGTGACGCTGACGACTGATATTTACTCTTAGATGCTCACATTTAAATGCTACCAAACCACGAGGCTCCTTTCTGTGCGTGGACCTTTTTTTTTCTTTTCATGTGCTCTCTCTTTTCAGTGTCATTGACTGCTTTATGCCAGATATAAAAAGCAATGCATGACCAACGAAGCGCATAATGGGCAGATTTGACTAACGTGTCAGTGCAGAGGAGTGAAAAAGAGGAGGGAGGGAGAGGCAGCCGAGAAGAGAGGAGAGGAGATAGAGAGATTGAAGGAGAGGAAAAAGGAGGAAAAAAAGGTGAAGAGAGACAGATAGAGGCAGAGGGGTGGTGACCTGTGCCCTATCCTACAACTGAGGTAGCCGCCCTGGCATCTGCAGGCACAGCAGGCATCAGATGACATGCTACACGACTCACAGGCTGTGACTGGAGTAGATTGGACCGGCACATTCATGCTGAGTCGAGGTGGAGAGACTCCGCTGTCACATAAAGTGACTCTCTGTCAAATGAAAACAGATGATAAACTGAGTGGACGTCCAGTCTGAATCAGTCTGAATCACAACTGAAGCAGCTATGAGCCGAATCCAGGCAGGTTGAGATAAAAACCCAGAGAACAAGCATCGGGAGTCCGACCACGCATCACCCCCTCAACCTGAGTCACCGGATACGTTTGAAGCTGACGTGTCCGACGCTACGGACCCCACCGAGAGTCTAATTCTCCACTCTGTCATGTGAATCACGTACACCATGAGCATAGTTGACTCCAGCTGATGTGTGCTGACATGTAAGTGCCCATAGTGTGAATGTTAAATCCGGCACTGTGCCTCCATCATCCATGTGTAAACTCCATGCTGGGTATGTGTACAGTGGGAAGCCCTACTGGAGATGATGTAACTGGAATTCATCAGAGGTCAAGCGTTGTCTTTAGATAACTACTGGACTGCGCAGGATGTAATGAGTGCATTAATGTGGCAGTAACATCTTACAGAGATCAACATACTGTAAATGCCTTAGGCTTACATAAATACTCTACTGCCGTATCGAAATGCTTCAGCAGTATATGGTAGAAATAACTCAATCTAAATTCATGCGGTCAACATGTCGACATAGACTGCCATCACAGATAATCTTTCATTACGTCCTACGTTAGTCATCATTATGCCCTACGATAATCAATATATCGACTTATTGTTCGATAAACAAAAATGGAAATGATAGTTTTCCTTGACTCGATAAATTGTCGTTTTCATGCGTGTTTGTTTACATAATAGTGGGGCGGATTAGCTGAACAATCGTTCATTTTGTGATAAAAGCATGAAATTTGGTAGATGTGTTGGTGAATATGTTTCAAACAAATCTGGATATTGGGCCACCTCAAAAGCGCCCCCTAGTGGCCGTGGCAGGCATTTGTTATACGAATAAATCAATGATGAATAAAAACTGCCCTTTTAATAATACCAACCGGTGATGAATTGTATATTGTTGGAAAGCCTGATTAGTCACCTTTACAACGAGGTACAGCTTGTAAGGATCGTGCATTCATGGAATGAGCAACGGGGCTAAACATGTGGGTAGCACCCCCCAAAAATGTGCATCCCCTGTGTATAAGTCATCAACATTCAGTCACGCTACTTTTTCCCCTCTCCTGTCAGTCAACTTGCGTGGAGGAGGGGCTCACACACACATACACATATACAAACACACACAGACAGATATTGTGGACAGTGTTGAAGCAGAGAGAAAGAAAGAATTAGCGCACTCGAAGCTAAGTTTTCCGACGGCCGTAGTTGTACAATTACAGAAAGTTAAGTGACATAAATGTAATTAGTTCCAAAGCCTAATGCCACAGCGGCGGTGTGGGAACAATTTTGATTCAAGCCGGATGAACGCAGAGAGCCTGTTAACATCAACGAGCTTGTATGTCAAATGTGTATGAAGATAGTCGCAACAAAAAGTCGTAACACAACAAACCTCAAAGTCCTTTTAAAACACAACCACCCAATTTCTTCAGCTGGGAACAGAAAACATGGAGGGCCCTCCACTTCCCGACAACTTGCAATTAAGGATATCTTTGCCAAAAAGCTGAACTGATGAGCCTCTTGCTGCGAGGCAAGACCACCAATACTACCGTGCAGCCTCTCCCGGTCATGGAAACATAAAAATGTATTAAAATTACCTGATATCCTGGAGTTAATTTTTGTTGTCCTGGCAAATTGTATTGTACTTTAGCCCCCTCACTCACCAATGTAAAGACAACTGTGCGTGCGGGTTAACCAGACGCTAAGCGGAACAGAAAAATTTGCCTATATCAATCTGGCCCATGTGTCAATCAATCTAGCTTTTCACAGCAGATGCAGAACAGAACAGAGTTGCAGCGATCTTTTCTGCATCAAATCTATTTTTTCTAGATTAGATCTGAAAGAAGTTGATTGGAAATTAGCTTATTAACGTTATGCTGATGGGTTTTCTTTGGGGCAAAAAAGCAAAACTGGGTTAATAGGCGTACAGTGAGACTGTTTGACATTTCACAAGGCAACACCAGCAAGAAACTGCTGCAGAAAACACAATGCAGCATTTATATGAAGCACACAGGTAGCTGCATCTTCTATTATGTGTTGAAACGCACGATATGTCACTTTCTGTCGCTATGGGTTTCTTAATCAATAAATAACAAAAGGCTGAGTTTCAGTATTGTCCAGCTGCAGCCTGTAGCACCTGCAGTCAGCATCTCCCCGTTAGGATTCCTTCAGTGTTCATTATTCAGGAGGTTTTATCCACAGAGGTCTTCTCTCCTCCAAAACAAACGGACCAGGTGATTAAAACCAGTGAAAACACTGAATAAAGCAGTGTCGTGTTACAATTATGTGTTTTTCTGATGCTTGGTTTGGTGGACAGCTGCCACTAACGCTTGTTTGTCTGATAACTTATGATCCAGACATCAAATTACTAACATTCCTTCATCCAGTTAAGTTAAAAACATCCGAAGATCTAAAAAGTGTATTGTAATAGAGGATGAGGCCATTGACAGGCCACTACCCTGATTAAAATTACAGATTTTTCTGGGTTTGAAAATTATTGAAAACATTTGCTATAATATAAGTACACAACTCAAAAATATTACATAGGTCTAGTCATTTTTAGACATTCCAATGCAGAAAAGTTGCATATTATACCTTTAAAACCAAATGCAAGAGTTTAAATTGAAGTGAAAGAAGATTCTGTCGATTGGATCAAATTTGATACTTATCATGTATTCTGCTGTTCAGAACTTGAATCAGCTTCCAGTCACTTTCCTCCTCATTTTTCTGAGAGTGCAACACCTCCACTGCTGGCAACGCAGAGAATACGCTTGGTGCTCTGCCTATTTTCACACCTTTCACACCTGGCCAATCACTCTGGAAAGCGGGGGTGACTGTCAAATTTTATGCTTTAGAGAGTCAAAAAAAATTGGGCAAGAGACAGCCCATTATCAGACCCTCTAAAAAGTGGCTTTTTCGTTTCATGAAACTGTCCGAGCAGCATGTCTGAAGGACCGTGTAACCATCTTTAAGGGTTCCAAATAAACTACGTGCAAAAACTTGTCAGAACAGGCATATAAAAAATCTTCTGAGTGTCTTCTGAGGACAGTCAGTTCAAATCAGGTAAATTAAATCAATGTGCTTCTATTTGGGTGAACCTATTTAATCAAACATCAAGATCATAGTTTCCTGATTTCTAGCTTGAAAGGACTTTTGTTTCATCATCAATAATTGGCTTTGCCGTGGTAATAATGCACCTAAATTTGTAAACTGGTATTCCCCTTCTACTGCTGATGAACCGTTGCGGTCCTGATTGGCTCCAGATGTTTGCTTTCTTAGCCTTGTCGTTTTCTGATGGTTGGCCACTGCGCTGCATGAACACATAGTGGAAGAATACTGGTTTGTGGGCATAGAGACGTGCAAGGAGCAGGTGTATGCTGTAGTGGTGCAGTCCTGGTCCCCACCCCCCCAACCCTCTGCTGTTTAATGACTGTGGTACAGCCCTCCACTGTGGCTTCGCCCCACCCCTCCTGCCTTTCTGAGCGTTTGAAATGTGCCAGCCAGATGTTCGGGGCTTACACCTGTAGGAGACGCAGTCTTTGACATGGTCTCTGTGGATCTGTGATGAACGCACACGCACGCTGGTATAACCACGTATGCATGGCCGTGCATGCTTCCAGATGTACATATGTCCATGTGCCGGGCAGAAGTGCATGCTCACGGATATGCCAGAAGATGTATCGGCAGCCAGCATGCAGACACACTAAAGAGAATGAGTCACACACACACACACATCAATCTTTAACCCCTCATTTATCACCGTTCACTCACCCACAGCTTGGCTCCAATGTGAATTTCAGGACGCTGGTAGGGTGGCGGGGCCGCCAGATTATGCCACCCTGGTGCTATACACCTCTCTCCCACGTCTCAGCCTCCCTCTGCCTCCTCTTCTCTTTCGATATTGTGTGCCATTACGCTTTAGCATTTTGTAACTGGAGACTGTCTGTCTGGCTGGTGTAAGCTAATGGAGAAGAGCGAGAGTATGGAGAGGCTATAGGAGAGACAGTCTCCCTTCCTCGCATGCTGCTGTCAGAAAGCATACGGGCCTGATTAACGACAACAGCCACAATAGCTCTTTATGCATTCTCTCCCCACTGCTGGCCCGCTGCCAACTCACCCTCAGGGAGGGAGAGGTATACACGGTGTGAGGAGTGTGTGTGTGTGGCAGAGAGAAAGTGAGGAAGGTGAGGTATGTAATATGTTCTGATTTTCTGTGTGTGTGTGTGTGTGTGTGTGAGAGAGAGAGGTAGGTGCAAGGTGGAGCATTCAAAGAGTGCTAAAGACAACAATGAGATGCTTCAAATCCAATTCACAACTTCGACAATCCACAACACCAATCTTCTCTGTGAAATCATAAAAATCTAAACAGCTCCTTATTATGGTGCCTTATACCTATAGTGTCTATCAACAACTCTCAGAGCGACCTACACGTAACCCTTGTTCTACGCAGTAAAACTAGTCGGGACTGTTGTACCAAATATAATTGGGAGTTGGATGAAAATAGCCCTAAAACTTTAAATCTCTTTAAGGTTGTGTTTTGGGTCTCAAGTCTCCACTGATGCTGAATACTTGTGGGTGAGTGTTTGCGCGGGCCCGTGTGTGTGCGTATGCATGTGCAAATGTGTGTGTGTGTGTGTGTGTGTGTGTGTGTGTGTGTGTGTGTGTGTGTGTGTGTGTGTGCGGCTAGCTAGCAGCTATCTCCCCTCGCTCCTAACACAGAAAGGTTGAGAAGAGCCATCTTTCATCTCCTCTGCATCATCACAGCGTCTGCATTATTAATGGCCCTGATTACTGTAATCAAAAATTCTTATTTATTTGGAGGAGTCGGAGGAGGGGGAGGAGGCAGCGAGGCCTGGGCTTCTCTCTCCAGACAAAAAACCTTTGGTCTCCAGCTTTAATTTTTCAGAAATAGAGATGCCGCAGTGCCCTATCTTCCCCAAGTTCGGAGCTAAGCTAGTTAGGCGCACATAAACATGCAAATACTGAGGCACAGACGTTCAAACTTTTTTCTCTCTCAGTCTTTGAGCATCACGTACACTCGCATACACAAACACACAGCTGCAGTGGGATGCACATGCGCGCACACACATAGAAGTAACTGTCAATAATAGCGTCTTAACGAAGACAATCATCTAGACCTCCAGACAGCCAAAACGATAAAAAGCAGAACGCACTCATCCTTGCCTTTCATCTGGTTTTGAGCTTCTTTTCCACCTCCTTTCCCTCCTTCAATAAAGTCTGTCTGTCTCCTTGCCTTCCTCATTCTCCTCCTCCTCCTCCCTTGCTTCCTCCACCATCCACTCCACCCTGTCTAATCTTTCCAGGCACTGCCATTTGCATGCAAATAGTCCATTACCCAGTGGCAGGGAGACACAGCCAGGAGCTCACTACTAGGTAATCAAGGACAAAAGAAGTGCAGGAGAGATGCGAGAAAAGAACGAGGGGGAAAAAAGAGAGAAAGACAGAGCAGGGAAAGAGGGAGAGCAGTGAAAGATCACAGGTGAATTAACATTAAGAAAGAAAGGCACAAAGCGACTTGGCAGACGAAAGAAAGGAGAGTTGAGGCAAGGACAGGAGGAATACGGCGCGACTAGCAGGGAGATGACGTGTTTGAAGAGGTGATTGGAGGCAAGGATCTTTGTAATGGAAAAGTTACAAGTTAAGTTGAAGACTGGAATGAGCGGAGTGCAGCTTTGAGTGTGAGACGGATCAAAGAACACTTTATTGCAGCTTGTCAGCCTGTCAATCTACTGCAGGTTTATAAAATAAAAGTCTGTTACACTGAAGTAAGCATCCAAGGAGAAATGTTTCTCCCTGCGTGTTTTGTCTGCATCTAAAAGAACAGCTTGCAACAAATAGCTTGTCACTAAGCAGTGCCCATAAAAGGGCACATTTGTAGCATTTGGAAAAGGTACATTTCAAAGAAATTAAAGGCATACTTTGACATTTTAAATATGGTTTTTGTCAGCAGATATTTGTCACGTCGAGAGAAAAACATCCGTTCGGCAGTTTCTGTTAATAATGTTCGCAATGTTAATATTCCCCACAACAAGTCCCGTGCGTGATTGTTTGGCGTGATTGTGAAGGACAAATGTAGAAACAATTTTTGACAAGTGTTGACGAAAATGGTCTTTTAAAATGTCAATGTCAAGTAATGTCAACGCACCGCTTTAAAGTACATATTTGTTACACAAGGTGCATTAAGCGTCTCCATAACTGTTTCAATGACATACATATATCCTGGATACAGTAAGGTATCCAATATGATGATATACATAGTGCTGAAGCAATTAGTCAGTAACTGATAGGAGAAAAAATGTATTGACAACTTTTGACAATTGTAAGATAAAGTAAAAATGCCAAACACTCACGAGTTTAAGTCTTTTAAATGTGAGGATTTCCTGTTTTTCTCTGATTTCGGGCTTTCTAAATTGAATATCAATCTTTTGAATGTTCTTTCTTGGACTGTGAGTAAGACTAAACAAGCTATTTGATGAATCACACTCTGGATTGTTGAACATTTTTTTAAATTATTCACTACTTTGTGACATTTTATAGATTGAATGACTAATTTAGAATCTAGAGGCCAAATGCATTTTAAGCCAAATGCTAAAATGCTGAAAATGAGAATGCCAACATGGTGATGTTGAACAGGTATTAACCCTCTGGAGTCCATGAAACCACCTGCAGATTACTTCTTCATGACGTGAAGACATAAAAATGAAGCAACGTGGAGTCTTGCCATCAGCTTCCCTCTAAAGTTCTGGCTTGAAACTCTATACCAGATTTTTTTTTTAATAATATTCGGCCAAGTAAAACCAGAGATATTGTCAAATATATTTAGTATAAAGATACAGAACTAGATATTATCCTCATTTTACCTGTTATATGTAATATTTGTACATTTCTGTGTGTGAAACATCATTTTCAAGATCAGATTTTATGTTTTCCTTTGTTTGTTTTGGGTTCAAAATTTTGATCAAGTAAGTCAATGTTAAAAATTAATTATCAGGACATATAGGTGATGTAACGCTGAAAAAACTGATACCAACATGGCATGATGAAGATTTTTAACAGATTTTTTAACGTACATAATAGCCCAAGATTTCAGAGAGTTAAACATTGTTTATAACGCTTACGAACTAGCACTAAACACAAAGTTCAGTTGGGGATGATGGTAGAGAAGTGAAATATTTGATCAGCTGGTAGCATTGGATGGAATTCAAGAGAACGCCAAAGTCAGTAGTTGACACAAATGACTATGAAACAATTCATGACACAAAACTTGAGATATTTCAGTCTGGACCAAAGTACAGGACAGACTAAACAGACATTAGGTGTTAGGGTTATCATTATGGATTTATTTTCTCCAAAAAGACACTGTAAGCTGGATAGAATGGAACCGGAACCAACGATGGAGCGTTACAAGGTGAGAGCAGTGAAAGATCACAGGTGAATTAACATTAAGAAAGAAAGTAAAAGACAAACTTGGCAGACGAAAGAAAGGAGAGTTGAGGCAAGGACAGGAGAAATACAGCGACTAGTGAGGAGATGACGTGTTTGAAGAGGTGATTGGAGGCAAGGATCTTTGTAATGGGAAAGTTACAAAGATCCAAAGACAGACTAAACAGACATTAAGTGTTAAGTTTATCATTATGGATTTATTTTCTCCAAAAAGACACTGCAAGTTGGATTTAAAACTTCTAAAAGGAAATAATCACACCAAAATGAACGATGGTTCGCTACGCAGCAATGTTGGCCTTTCCTACTCAGTTTCCAGACCTCTACTTAGGATCCAACACCCTCACTTTTCTAATAATTGGGATAGCAGACAATAATGTGTTGGTCTTGAGAAGCTGCAGCTTTAATTAACTGACACACTGTAGCCTACACTCACCGATGACCTTATTTGCTAGCGAGGTGTACACTGCAAAAAAGCCAACTTGTATTTTTTGGCCTGAAACAGTGATTTAAGTTGGTAAAACTTGGAAATATAAATTATTGGTATTTAGGGCAATAATGTAAGTTAGCACAACAATGTGTATGCTCAAAAACAAGTTGGTGAGTTGTTGTTACTTATATCTTTAAGTTGGGGTTCAAAACAAGAAGCAATAATTCTGCGAACTCTTATTTCTTTGTTGTGAAATGCGGAAAGCCAACTTTCTTGACTGCACTTGAAGTCTCATTGTGGCTTTGCTGCCTCCAGCTGGAGTCCAGGTAAGCAGCTCTTATCATGTTTCAACTTAAAGTTCAGTTGACAAAAATCTGAATTCAGAGTTGAGCAAACTCAAAAGCAAAACTTAAAATATTTAGTTTAATTCTCCAGCTTAAAATTTTATCGAAGTTTGTTGCCTTGAAATTTTGAGTTCACCCAACTTTTCATTTTTTGCAGTGTACGTAATACAGTGTTGGTGTAGTCCTCTACTGCTGTAGCCCATGTTTCCTTTCTACCGTCTCAAACCAGTCTGGCCATTCTCCTCTGACCTCTGGCATCAACAAGGCGTTTCGGCCGAAAGAACTGCCGATCACTGGATATTTTCTGTTTTTCGGACCAGTCTCTGTAAACCCTAGAGATGGTTTTGAGTGAAAATCACAGTAGATGAGCAGTTTCTGAAACACTCGGACCAGCCCGTCTGGCACCAACAACCATGCCATGTTCAGAGTTACTTAAATCAACTTTCTTCCCCATTCTGATGCTCAGTTTGAACTTCAGCAGCTTGTCTTCACCATGTCAACATGCATTGAGTTGCTGCCATGTGATTGGCTGATTAGATATTTGCGATAACAAGCAGTTGGACAGGTGTACCTAATAAGGTGGCCGGTGAGAGTATATTGTACATTTACTGGCAGAATGACTTACTAGTAACCTTTTCCTCAGCTCGTTCTCTTTCACTCGTTATCCACACACATAGTGGCGTGCTGAGGTTGGGTTCGACGGTGGTAAACTGATCTTCCAAGTTGCCAGTTTTTCATCATCTTCTGACATTTTATACACTAAATGATTCATCCAAAAAGTGATTGGTAGATTACTCGAACTGAAAAACGGTTAGTTGTACTTCATGATAAAGCTTTGAAAAAACATTCTGTTGACTTATATTTTTACCAGCCCTTCATCTAGTCTAAATTAACATAGAGTTTCCTCAGCTCCTCTTGAGCACTGCAACAAGATATGTTTGCATGAAAAAAGCTAGATCGGTCTGTTTTGTCAGTAGCATGGAAAATAAGATTGCCTCCTAATTAGGAAAAGACCATAAACGGATGATGACATCTCGGGGAAACATCTCAAATAGTCAGGGATTTCACTTTGCCACTCTGCGTCGACCATCCCTCTGTACCTGTCTGCATAACCCGCATAACCTTCTGCATAACCTCTTGCAGCTTTTGTTCCACTTCCACACGTCGGTATCACCCGTACGTTTGTCTCACAGTCACTGCCTCTCTCTCTTTCTCTCGATAGATGCTGGAAGTAGCTAAACTTCTTCTTATGGGAGAAGAAGAAGTGCATGAACGTCAAAGGAAATGAGCCCCCGCCGCCGCCACCTCCGAGCCTCTCCTGTCCCCCCCCCCCTCCTCCTCCTCTCTGCGAAGCGGTTGATTGCGGCCCGTTTGATGTCCTAAACGCGGCGTGCTAAGATTTGCTCTCTGTTCCTCGCCGAGCCCGTTTGAAGCTCTGCATGAGCGACACACATTTTCGACGTTACACTCTGCTAAAACGGGCAATTATTTTTTTTCCCCCCTTTTTTATGTTTGGCTTTAGAATCGCAGCGCATAAGGAGGGGGTAGAGGAGAGAGACAGGGAGCGATGACTTGCACCCACACATTCCTCTAACTAAGACGTAAATATGCATGGTGCAAAGACCTTTCTTCTAAGACAGGCACTTTACTGTTTCCTAAACTTTTTTTTCTTTTTTTCTGTCACAAGCATTACTGAAATTACACCTCCTGCAGATATCACCACCATGCACCTATTAAGACCCATATATTACTGTCAGTAGTGCTTGGTTGAACCTGCCTCAACCACTTCTCAGCATCTCTAAGCACTTTCATAAGCTTCCTCTGTCGATCGTGGGAATATAAAAGAGTCCTCCGTGATATAAGTTGCTGCAAAGGGGTTTTATGCATTGTACGGAACGTTACTGAAGCCGCCCCAGGCTCGCTTCTTTCTACACCCACTACAGCAGCTCTAAGACAGTGGCTTGGGAAAAAAAAAAAAAAAGCTCTAGCCTTGGACCTGCTCCTCACCCACCCACTCATCTCTATGTGAAGCAAGGTCACCACTTATGTAGGTTTATCATTTCACAGACCAGAGCTGCAGAGCTCTCTCAGACTATGATATCTCCTTGGCTGCGGGTTCAGCTCAGTGTACATTGGTAACATATGAAAACACACTCACACACACACACTCACAAGTGCACACCCGAGCGCATATACACACTGAGAGACTCACTTCTCTCAGAGGTTGGCCTGTGCCCAGCACTGCACTCCCCTTTTATGACCCTTGCTTTATGGTTTATTTAAAAAGTAACAGTCCCTTTATAGGTCATTAAAGCAGAAATAAAAGACAGCAGACGGCCTGCAGTGGATAGAGGAGTGAGCAGACGCCAGCCAGATTGGCTTGAAAGACACACACACACGTACACACGCAAATAAAAGCGTATGCAAGGGTGCATCCAAGGCCAGGGGTTGTGACCCTTCTGGTGAGAGTGGGTGGCTGTACATCATCACTTTACACATCATTACCCTGGTTGTATATTGTGCCATGACAAAGTGTAAGGACAAATAAACACATGTACAGCAACATGTACATATGCGGCTATAGAGACAGATTAATTACACAATCCCAAGACGGATAAATAAAGATGGTAATACATGCAAATACGCAGCTAATGCAAGCACACATGTAGTAAAGAGGATGCTCGCTGCAGACAACCTGGTCGGCTTCATGTGTAATTTTATCCTTTTTAGGTTTCTCGCTCTCTCTCTCTCTCTCTCCCTCTCTCATACTTACCCTCACACTTTGACCTGTGCATGATGGCAAAATGGGCATGATTAACTGTACAGAAATGTCAGCTGAGAATAATGGCGGAAATGTAATTACTGAACGAATGTGGTCCACGGAGAGATGAGTAAGACAGAGAGGAAAGGAGAGAGACGGCGATTATTACATTCATTGAGTGTGCTGGTGCAGTGTGTAGTCAGAACAATGTAATCAATGCATACATTTGTGCAGATTTTTGCAATGTTTATGTGCTGGTATGATTATGCATATTTATCCACAAATTAGAGCTTTCAAAAGTAGCCAACAATAATGTTCCTATATTCTATGTCAAAAAAAAAATATAGAATATAAATTTCCCACATCATGTCCATAAGAGGCGAAACCAATACAGCTTAAGTAATAGTATAGCATAGGTATATTTATTTCAACGTAAACATGCTTTTAAAAGATACATACCTGCACACTGCAAAATACAGGTGCATCTCAATAAATAAGAATATCATAGAAATGGTTATTTATGTCTGTAATTCAATTCAAAAAGTGGAAATAACACATTATATAGATCCATTACACACAGAATGAAACATTTAATGTCTTAATTTATTTAATTTCTTCTAATTATAATGATTATGGCTTACATTTAATAAAGACCTAAAATTCAGTGTCTCCAAAGATTTTTACTATTACAAAAGACCAATTTTAAAAAGTATGTTTAATATGGAAATGTTGGCCTCTGAGAAGTATGTCCATCTATATGACTCAATACTTGGTTGGGGCTATTTGACTTGAACTACTGGAATTTGACTTTTCCATTATATTCTAATTCATTGAGATGCACCTGTAATAAAACAATGCCCTGCACTGTAAAACTAAGACTGTTGGCCTCTCTCTCTCTCTCTGCGCTGTGGTGGGTTGCTAGTATTAGCCCCATAACAAGCTAGCAAGCTAACTAGCCAGCTGCTAAATGAGTAAAATTCAACAACCAAAAAAGGTTAATTCACACACTCTTTAGCACATTGTTATGTCGCCAGATAAGTGACATCTTTTTCTCTGCTATTTTTTTTGTGACAAGCCTAGCATGAAAGTATGACAGAATTAGCAAGCGAGCTAACTAGCCAGCCATCTTCGGAGTAGTGATGTGTCGGTCGTGAACGAGCCGGTTCAAAGAGACAGCTCTTTTAAGTGAACGATGGGAGCCGGCTCACGACCGTCAGCGAGCTGTTCTTTTTAAAAACAATTTTTTTAAAACTTTTCTCCTTAGGAAAAGTACCTGCAGGTGCTGCGGACGCTGACTACAGGTGTTACATGCATGCTGTGCGAACCATGTGAGGATTGACAAGGATCATACCAAACAGCAGAGCATTTTTATAGGCATTTTCTATCTGCTTTGTGTAGCAGAGTAGTTCTTCAAGCAAGTTAAAGAGTTGCAAGGGATTTTACAACTATAAATGCAACTGGCTGCAGCAATTTATTAAAATTAAGTGAGATATGTTTTGAAATAAAAATCACAAGTCAAAACAGCGCTAAATTTGGCTGAATTATAAAAGGTATAAGTGATAAAACTAAGAGCCATTTGGGAGCCGAAGGAGCCGGCTCTTCTTGGTGAGCTGAGCCAAATGATCCGGCTCACTAAAAGAGCCGAAATTCCCATCACTACTTCGGAGCTCCTGTCTGTTATCAACCCTAAAAAGTAGTCAGCCAGCAGGGGGGAGTGAGGCAAAGAGCCGATTGGTGCTCTAGCAAGCCATTCTTGCCTATTTTGTGGTCTGATTAACAGTAACTTCATCAAAACAGTTGCCGAAGCGAGAGGCAGATAGTATAACTGTAGTGTTGCCTTTTTTCCCCCCACATTCGAATATTAATCTTCATATTTAAATGTCTGCTTTTTTAAATGAGAAAGTACATTTGGTATAAAAATATTCATTGAACAGCCGGACCACAAGCACACATTTCATTTGAGCACAAACACAAACACACCATTGTCTTGTTTGTTCGTTCCTAACAAGCATATGTTCAAATGACTCACGGTGACACATCTGAACTGCTTCGTACATCCAATGAGCGCCATGATTGATTGTGACCCTACAGTACCATTAGAACTGCTCGTGAGTCTTTCTAGCATCGTCAATCTTAATGCATATCTTTGCTGAAATACATATATAATAAAGAGATTTGCTGCTTAAATTATGAGCTGCTGTGCATTTGTGGCAATAAGTAGCAGCAGTAATGCTGTGTTGGCTTGTATATTAAATGATAGCTCTGCATCAGAAATGTTCTGCGACTATAAATAAATCTCCGTCTCGTTTAGTGTTTAGCGTAATGTCCTTGGACTGATGTGCGGAGAATGGCTGTGTGCATACATGTGTAATTGTGTATGAAACAAAGACGGGGGAAGAAAACTGTGACACTGAGCAGCTGTGTACAAGATGTGTGATAAAGAGAGAGGAGAGAACAAAACTGGAATTAATTAATTATTTTAAGTTTCGATACATAGAATTATTATTTTTATGTACATCTTCACCAAAGATCATTCTTCTGTGTGGAAAAAGTTAGTCTGGCCTGCTGTTGGTGTGTAATGTGTTATATTTGTGTTAAGTGAGTCGTATCAGTGTGTGCATGTTGGAAGCGTTTGCTTTCAGGAACAGGGTTGCAGCATCCCTGCTCTCTCTCCCTCTCTATCAGCTCATCTCTCTCTCATCTAACCGACCATAGAGCGAGGAGAGAGAGAGAGAGAGAGAGAGAGAGAGAGAGAGGGCGCAGAGAGCGAGGCCATAGTCTTATTAGTGATAATGAGAGAGAGCCACTCTGCCAATTTACATCCGTAATCTGATATTAGCTCCTGCCACCCGCACTAAAGGAGCACACACACACGCATACACACACAGATGTAGACAGGCGGCGGCGGACGCACACACACACACGCACACACACACACATTTTAAATTAGTTATTCATATTCATGAAAAAGAGCAGAACTGCTTTTGGGTGAAAACTATGGTGTCCCCTGAGGACAAAGGCAATAGACTCCAAAAAAAACAGAAAGATCAAAACACATACTAGACTGAAGGTGGTGTTCTTAATGCTAACTCAGTAACTACCAGCTTGTCATTGTTTCACACTGCAATTGCAGTCTATTTCTATCAGTGCTTGTATTTTCATTCTTGTTAGTATTCTAATATTTGCAGCAGATTTGGAGAGCATTTCCTTCATTTTTGTGTTTTTATTCCTTCAACCCAAGAATGCATGTGTACCAGCTAAAAGATATTTTTTTAGCTATATGACACTTCACTTTTGATGGCATCCAATAGGCCTTTGAAATAGGATGTTAGGGATGGGCTATATATTGCAGTTATATCAATATTGTGATATCAGACTAGATATCATCTTAGATTTCATAATATCATAAAATTAGTGATAAGTGAAAGGCTGCATTACAGTAAAGTGATTTAATTTTCTGAACTTACCAGACTGCTCTAGCTGTTCTATTATTTGCCTTTTCCCACAGTAGTTCTATCCACATTACTGATTATATTTTTTCACAAATTTCATTGGCGGTAGGGTCTGAAAATGTGGGATAAATCTACCAATTCGTTTACCATCGTCTTTTTCCTGCTCCAAAATTTCACTTTTGTACGGCCTTTTAAAATCCGCCAACCTCTGTTTATAAGGAAGAGCATGAAACCGTTAAACTGGGACAATAAAATCAGTGTGTGCAGACAAATTTTGTAGATGAGAGTGAATGGAAAGGTCCAATACTTGCATCAAAGTTTTTTTAGAGACAGTGTTCCAGTCATGGCTAAAGGTCCGTTAGTGAGATGTTTCGAAATGTACCGCCAGTGTGTGCAAATTCAACCTTTTGCTTTACATGATAAACTTTTTCCTGCGCACCTATCCATCACTTCAGATGAGAGAGTCAGAGTCAGATTTTCTTTTATTGTCATTGCACAGAGTAACGTAAAGTACTAGGACATCAACCAGTCCAAACGTATACTTTAAACACACATACAATATGACAGAGGTGGACAGGACAGGGAGACAGAGACGAAAGAAAAGAAATACAGCACAACGTGAGGAGAGGAAAGAAGAAAAAATGGAAGGAAGGAAAAAACAATGAGAAGATGTGCTTTAATATATAATCAACACTTACTTTGTCACATGAGAGCAATCAACAGGTACCCACGAAGAAATGCATGTGCATATAGTAACACCGACTCCTATAGACACACATATAGTGACAAATCTTCTGTAGATATCACATCTTATACACACCAACTCACTAAATGACATATAAGAAAATGAATCTTCAGCGTCTGCTTCTAAATAAAAAAACTGATGGATGCAGGAAACCGATAGATAAAAGAAAGCAGATTCTCTCAGGCGAACACTGAAGGACTTGGTTGAACACGATAAGTCCTGGCAACATGCTCATGAATATTCGATCTAGACTAGAGAAACAAATCTCTCAATCACTCTCATTCCCTCGTGTTAAAATTACATCCAAACCACCCAGAAACAGCTAATTGTCACAAGCACTTAAGCATGTATGGCAGGATTCCTACCGCCTATCCACAGGCTACAATGGTGACAGAGCATTATGCACGCCAGAGGGGGGACCTTCCAGCTGTAACATAAAACACTTAAACATACTGTCAAGTATCGAAGCAACTCTCTGAAATCAATTGCCTGCACTGCAGGCTGTGGTTTAATTTCTCCATATCCACATCATTTCATCAGGACCTCTATCATGCAGTCATGCCTGGCATGTGGAGCTACACTGCACAGCATTATCTAATAACAGCACATCTTGTTCTAATCTAATTCAAGCAGTTCCCCAGCCTCGAACGAGCATTTTTCTTGATGCACATAAAGTAGAATTATAGTTGTCATATAGATGTGCAGTATGTTTATTCAACAACCTGTTTGCAGCTCTTCTAGTGGCTGCAAATGAGGCGACAAATGTACAATTCAAATATGTTACATAGTATAAAGAATAAATCGGTTTAATTGAAGAAATATATCGAGGCAAGTCCAAGGCTTTTAAATGCAGATAGAAAGCAATTAACAGCTAGAATGGGTAATGTGTGCACGAGCTGCTCGCCATATTTTCTCTTGATGTTGCGTATTTTAATCTAAAATTCTATTTAGTCAACCTACCATCAAAAATAGTTTAATTTTGAGATGTATTAGAGAGTGAAAATGTAATGTGTAAATTGTGTCTGTTTAGTTTTAATTGATATGTTGGGTTTGGGCCCATAAATATGCTACTGTCTGCATTCTGCCTCTATGAAGAAGCCTGTTATTGCCTCGCCATTCAGGTGTGATTATAGAATTGATCACACCGAACAATCAAAATTCCTTGATTTCCGAGCCCGCTGCTAAACAATAAAGAATTGAAAACTAAGTAGAACATTTTACTGAGAGAGTGGTGGCATCTGTACCTCTTTAATTAATCATTAAAGTCATTTTTAAAGTAAAAAATGGCAAATTTACTGTAGTTCCAGCTTGTTCGATGTGCAGTGGCAGAAGAAGTATTCAGATCCTTTACTTACTACACGATAAGTTATACTCCTGCATATAAAACCTTACAGATTAAATGTATGTAAGTATTATCAGCAAAATGTATTGTACAGTCAAATGTTTTTGGATAAATATTACTGCTGCATTAAAATGTGTGTTGTGTTTTACTGCTGTAGATGTTTAAGGCTGTGCTGATTTTAACTCTTTTATACACTGTCAGGGAGTTTAGTCTCTAGCGATGCATCATATTCTATATGATCATCATATGTCTGTAGCATCGCTGTCCTTTGAGAATAACGTATCTCTGAAAAGTCAGAAAAACAGCCTAGTTTTCAGCATTGTGGGCTGCGTTTTTCGGCTGATCAATGATAGTTTTCAAAAAGTTTATTTTGTTTTAGAAGTGGGAGTATTTTCTCAACACATAAAGGAACATTTGATCTTTTAGTTTATCACAAACATTCACAGTGTAAATCATGTGTAGATACATGGTTTTCAGTGGACAGGATGGGGATAAAAATGAAATAAATGTCGTTGAGTAAAGAGTAGCCTATGATATATTTATCTGAGATGTAGAGGAGTAAAGGTTGCATAAAAGGTACTCTCTTATATAAAGTGCTGCTTGTCTTAATCTTGTATGATGAACAAGTAATTTGTCGTCCATATCTTGACTTTAGGTGACCATAATAGGCAATTTTTACCATTTTATGGTAAACTACCATTTTCCCAATTCATGTATTGATAAAATTATTATTTTTAAAGGATATAAAGACATTTTAAGTGGCGCTGCTATAGAGCGGCTTTATTTCCAAGGCTGAAAAAGACCCTTTTCATCCAAAAGAGCAGAAACCTGGAGGTGCTCCAGTCTTCTGTCAGCTTTAATCTTTTATTTTGGACCGTATGTAAATATGATATATGTGGATAAAGATGTCTAGTCATCCGTCAGCATGCTGAGTCAGAGTCTGGCTCCAAATTGGGGTATCCATCACGTTAGAGAGAAAAACACATTAATTGGATTTAAAACAAATATGGTATAGCTTGAATGATGGTGCATGACGTGCATGACTCTGGGCTCTTGCTCGACCAAAAAGGCAACTACCGGCTGACCTTGTGGTGTTTTAATTATTTTTTCAGCTATTAAATCTGTGATTTAACATGGGTGGCACATTTAAGAATAATCTCAGGGACCTTCTGGCCTTTCCGCTCTCCCTCTTATTGCTTATGATATAAACCTGTGACCTCAAAATCTGTCTTAATCTGCCACTTCCCACCGCTTCCTTTCAGTATTAACCCTACCTGCATTAACCTTACTTAGTGCCTCAAAGTGCCTAAACCCTCTTCCCTTCGAGTGTGGAGAAAAATAGAGCCAACCTAAGCATTGTGCCTGTGAGTGACTTCTTCTTCTTCTACCTTTCAATATTGTGTACGCTGTCTCCTCTGCACACTGCCAATGTACTGTACCACACACTCTTTCTCACCAATTACCTGTCTGTATCTCTCCGTCTGTGTTGTGTGATTGAGAGAGGGTGTGAGAGGAAGAGAAAGTGTGTACGTTTATATGTCTGTGTGTGTGTGTGTGTGTGTGAGCATACCTGCATATGGGAGTGCACGTGTGTGTGTGTGTGTGAGAGAGAGAGAGAGAGAGGATGTGTGTGTCTGCGTCTCATTCTTCTGCCTCTGTTTCCCCTCCGGATCTCATGTATAATTTATGGAACCTCTCATGAATATGCTAATTAGCCAGTGTGCAGGGAGAGGTGAGAGGGCTTCCCCTGTTCTATTCTTACATTCGTCTGATGAGAGAGGGAAAGAGAGAGGGATGGAAAAGAGAGAGAGAGAGAGGGAGAGCGGGGGAGAAACTGGGAATGTGTGTGTTGCTGCTGGAGAGGAAAGGGAATAAGTGAATGAGGGGAAAAGACGAAGGGCAGGGAAGGAAAACGCTGGAAGGAGAGAATGTGGAAATACATTTATGAAATCCCCGGCGTTCGACAAATAAGCATTGTGGCAATATGGACGGTGGCGAGCCCATGTTGTGCTATATTGTGTTGGAGACAAATGAATCACCCATGCTGAGGGGACGTGGAGAGGCGAGATTGGAAGAGGTAGTGAGAGAAACTGGGAGATGAGAAGGGGGGGGGGGAATAGGGAGAAGGGAGAAATAGTTGTCATTGTTCCATCAGCATTTCAGTCGTGTTTTTGAAAGGCTAGACAGGCAGGCAAATAGGGCCGTTATTCCAGTTTCAATTGCTTCTCCCATAAATAGATGATAGGTGCCAAGTTTCTGAAGAGATGCTGAAAAACACCCTTCTGAGTATCGTTCGAGACAAAAGGCAAAAAGAGGGTGACGCAAGCCCCCTAGCACTAATCAGATAAATTGCAGAGAAAGAGAGGTAGAAGGTAGAGAGATTAATCCAATAGCTAACAAACTAGCAAACTAAACATCAAACGCCTCGTCTTCAAAGTTGCGTAACATGAAAAACCCTTTAAACCACATCAAAACCCTCACAGACAGCTGAGGGAAGATCTCACTCTCCTTTCTTCTCTCTTTCTCTTGAACTCACTGTCAGTCTTTCTGCATGCCTCCCTCTCGCTCTCTCTGTCTTTTTGTCTCACACTCAACCTCTCTCACTCTCTCTCACCCCTGTGTGTCTCTTCTTCTGTCTCGCTCTCCTCTACTACCTCCCCTCTGGAGTTCAATCATGAGGAGTGAGTCTCATGTGAAATAGTGCATGACATGCAATGTGTGTGTGTTTGTGCGTGCGTGCACAATGTTTGCATGAATGCATACGGTTGATTTTGAGTCTCTGTGTGTGTGTGTGTGTGTGTGTGTGTGTGTGTGTGTGTGTCTTCCCTCCTGGCACCCTCTGGGTAGAGAGAGCATTCCAGCGGGCAGCTCATGATTCAGCATCTGTCGCCCAGCTTATGTAAGAGAGCAGACACAGGCTGACTGACTGAGTTAACTGACTGGCTGGATGAACGGCTGAGTTACTGACTGACTGACCAACTGACTCAGTAAACAAACTGACTGATTTAATCAATTTCAAACTTTAAAAAAACCCAAAACTGTCTGACTTGACTGACTGATTGGCTGACTTTTAGATTATGGAAACTTACAAAACCTAGACACACATAACCATTTGCATCAATATAAACTTATTTTTTTGACAACCAGAAAGAAGAAGCTCGACCAAATGCTTCGACCACTGCAAAGGTAATAGACATGACATTAAAAGTGTCACATCGAGAAGCTAGAGGACTTTTTTTTAAAGACAAGCTGCAGTCTGATGCCGGTCATTCTGAGAGGTAGAGATGAAATGCGGACCGCGGATTCCACCGGATGCAGCTGGAACCACGTTCTGGGTGCTTCGGCATGGCTTCACACCACAAAGGGGACATTTCAGAGTGTGTCTCGATTTTGTTGCATTGCAGATTTTGTTGATTAGGCCATTTCTTCTTCTTTTTTTCCCCCCCAACTTTGTTTATTGCTTTTCTCAACAAAAAACAGACAACAAGAAAGGCCATACAGGTGACAAAACTGAAAATAGTTACAGTGAAACAATTTTGTGACGCAATATATGCATACATTGAAAGGTAATCAAGAGCAATATATAAATATGTATACTTTTTTTTTTTTTTTTTAAAGACAAAATAACATTAAGAAAGTAGGATAAGGATTAAGAAAATAAATAGAATAAAAACAACAGCTAACATGTAACACCAGTCAGGAGTAAAATAAAAAAAAAAAAAAAAAAAAACAGGATAAAAACAAAAATACATATACATTAAATCAGTTGGAATATCAACAAAACTTAGCTTCTCAACCAAATTGAAAAAGCCCCCCAAAGTTTCCCAAATTTGTTTGAAGGCCCTCTTAAAGAAAACCTGATCTTTTCCAGTTTTAGGAAATAAAGAACATCTAATTAGGCCATTTCTTCTTCTTCCTATTTTAGAGGTAGCACGTTGCATACAAGTCAATGGGAAGACGCGGTGAGCCAAGAATATGAAAAAAATAAATTGCATGTATTCTGGATATTTATGCATCAGCCTCGTTAACTTAAAGAGATAAGAGGGAAAAAATTGCGACTACACTTTTAGAGTTGCATAGCTGAGGTATCCTCGTTACCATCTCTCCTCTCACGTTTCCTGTCAATCTGCACACTGTCAACTATCAAATAAAAAAGCTAGTTGTATTGCTAGTCAACCCCAGAATTCTTGTGAAAAAATTTTAATGTGCTTCTGTACCAAAACAGGAATCCTTGAAAAAAAAAAAGTTTGCCTCCCAAATTTATGCTGGAATGTGCAAGCAAAGGCAAGAAAAAAATACTGCAAAACTCTGCTGAGAGAGTTGGAAGAAAGAGAGATCCATAAGTGTGCAGCTGAACGACAAGGTAAGCTGTGGCTCTGCATGGAAACTCTTACTTGGATCAGAAGATAATACCCTCTCCCTTGTAAAAGACTACATGATTTGACAGTTTTCATTCTGGACTTTTCCCCCGCTGTGATGCGAAAGTATTTTTTAAACACCACACTGTGGTGTTTTATCCGAATCAATCAATTTAACTTGTCACATAAAATCATAAAGGGTATAATTCCACTGAAATGTAATCACAACAGTTACTTCAATCATTTCTGCATTGATGTTCCCCATCAGAACGCCTCCTCCTTTTTTTCTTGTCTAATTCTTCTGCTCCTTCAGATCGGTACGAAGAAAAGAAGTCACCTGGTTGAAAGACACCATCCAGCGCTCCAGGATCCAGCCGAGCCTTGGTGGAACAACACAGTTCTTGACATCCCGTTGGAACACGATGCGAGCACGTAGGCCGCCCAGCCCGCTATCCAACACCTGTACACCGGCCAGCAGGATGTCCGGCAGAGAAGATCCACACGACACAATTTAATTTGTCCACAAAGCCTGTGTTTAACTCCTCCACACCTGCTTGGTGCCTGCTCTAATAAAGAGAGGAAGCAAAATGACACATTTTTGTTGCATCGCCATTGGGTCTATTGGGAATTTGCCTATGGGATTTTTGCATTGGATTTTGGATTATGGCAGAAAATAATCTCTGTGGCAAACACACGTTTCTAATGCTTACCCGTTTTGTTCAGCAAGATAATCTTCACAAATGAACACCACCTTTATGGTGTTTGAAGCGTTAATGCAGCCAACAGAAGTAGAAAGCTAACGTTGTGCTATTGCGAACTACACCACGGCCGCATGACTTGAACGTAACTACCGTTATGCTGTGTTCATCGGTGTGTGAATGAATACCCAATGGTGGCAGGTGGCACCGTTGTAGGGTAGTCTCTGCCACCAGTATGAATGTGTGCGTCAATGGGTGAATGAGCGCAGTTTGTAGTGCTTTGGATAAAGCGCTGTATAAATGCAGTCCATTTACCATTTAACCCATGTAGTCTCATTTAGCCACTTGTTAGCAACCACTTTTTTAAGGACACACAAACTTTACAAATTCAAAAGGCGAACATCTCTTCAGCTTGTGTTAACCACAGAGCCATAGACCTTAACCCCCTTGGCGCTAAAATGCTAACTTGCTTACTTGGTTTAAGAACTTATTCCTGTGGCTCCCTATAGAGATGCCTTTACATTAGATGTAGACACAGAGATGGTCTTGCTTCTCCATGTGCCACCTGCCACCATTGGGAATTTATTCATACACTGATGAACGCAGCATCAGGAGACATTTTGGGTATTTTTAGTATCTTGCCCAAGGATACTTCAACATGTAGACTGCCATGGTCAGGGATCGAACCACTGACCAGATCGTTTGACCAGATAGCATGTCGGCAGGAGGAATGATAAGTTGATTTCCTTATCCTGATGATCGACCCATAGTAACATACCACTACAGTCCAATGTCAATCACAAAAAGTATAACTAATACATACAAAATAGTACATAATTTAGCAAAGCTCACAGAGAAGGTCAACAACAACTGGCCAAGACTGAAATGCACTTGGTCTACTTAGGACGTTGTGATGTCTGAATCTAACTGTAAGTGAGTCAACAATTATAATACTGACTATCTAGTTGATGCTGACCCACTAACTAGTCATCCTCCTGACGTGACAGCTGTCAGACTCACTGAAGCCGGATGACTGATAGGTACGCTGGCTGCCTGGATGTCTGATTAAAAATCTGATTGGCTGGCTGGCTAGAGTGAGGCAAGCAAGTGAGAGAGAGAGAGATGGAGAGAAGAGGAAAGAGGTGAGCACAGAGGCAAACCAGAGTTCATTACAGTAAACTTGGAGAGGCAGTGGTGACAGGCTGAGAGAGAGTGCAGAGACGGGAAGAAATTGAGAGTGGCATGAATACTCTGAGCCCCATGCAAATAGATGCAGTTACCTAGATGGCCTGCTCCTTATACAGACACAACAGAATAGAATCACAAACACAAAATGGAGAGTAGCTGGCAAACACACACAGAAAAACATCCACAGTGGAGGTGCACATACACACTGTGCACAGTTTTTTTCTTTTTTTTTTTTCAGTCTGAAGGTTGTCAGTGGCCGGGAGCACAGAGGACAGACTGGGCAGAGGTGGAGGGTAAGGTCGTGTGTGTACATGTGTGAAAGAAAGAAGAAAGAAAGACAGGAGGAGAGAAAGATCAACAAGAAATGAAGAATGTTGAAGGAAACTGGAAAGAGGAGATAGCATTCAGCAGTGTGACCTTCAGTGTCGGACTGTGGGGAGGATCAACCTCAGGGAGACATGGGCGGCTTGGCAAAGTCACTCCTACACAGGGCTCACTGGCAGACGGGGTCAGGCCAAACAAACACACACACACACACACACACACACACATGCAGAAACACACACACTCTCACAGAAGCACCTCACACCCAAAGCCAGCCTGTAGCAGATACTCAGCCAATAGATATGAGGTGCAATAACACCCAATGTGAGTGGGTTTCTCTTGTCGCTTTACAAAAGAACACACCTCCGACAACACATGCACACATGTACACACTGCGCTCTCCAATTCACACATCTCACTTTAGTGGCCACAGACAGAGGGAGGAGGAGGACTGAAAGTAGAAGAGGAGGAGGGGGTGACAGCGGGAGAGAGAGAGAGAAAGAGAGAGTAAGAGAGGTGTCGCCTCTCCTCACTGATCCCTTATGCTAAGAGGGATTTGCATACATTTTTAATCAAAGCAAATTAGATCATAACCAAATTAAATCACGCTTTCCAGCCGCCCCCTTCTCTGTCTGCCTCCTGTTCCATCCACCCACCTATTCCTCATCATTTAATTATAGTCACTAATAGGTATGGTGAGACAAAAAAAAAGCCCCTACACACATATGGAGCTAATTGACAAAAATACATGTGGAAGAATTCTTTGTAGTCGTAAGTTGAATATATATCCATCTTGTGTTAATGAAACATTGAATTTAACATAGACTAGGAAAACTAATTTTACATTAGCCGTCTTGGCAGTGCTCAGTGTCAACTGTCAAACGTGTGCAGACAAATACATAGCAATAAATCAAATGGAAACACACACAAGCATGCACATTGGCTAACAAAACAGTCACCCACCACAGAAACTAGACACCTCCTCCTACATTCCTCTCCACACCCTATGCTGCTTAACAGATTGGTATCGGCCCCCAATGCTGGCTATCACCCATTACACAATGACTTCCTACTGTTGTCCGATAACTCAATCCCAACTCCACCATAGGCAATCATCACGAGGTCCACCCCTTCACTGGCCCAAACACACTCTGCAACAAACACAATTTGTCTCGGTTTCATTTTTTCTGATGAAAAATAAATAAAAAATGCACACATGCACGAGGCAATTCTCTCTCTCTCTCTCTCTCTCTCTCTGTCTCTCTCTCTCTCTCTCTCTCTCTGTCACACACACACACACACACACACTTTTAAGTGCAGTCTATTTCTTTCTTTCTCTGTCACGCACACACATTTGCACGGGCACACAAAGGTGCCTGCAGGCCTATTTGAGATGCAGACTCCCATGTCCCAGTAAATGATATTAAAAGTCATATCATGAATAAATCAGCAGGCAGGGCCCTAACGTGTCCTCCACGACACATTCACATACAGTGAGGAAGAAGAAGATGGAGAGGGAGCGACAAGGATGCCAACACGTTAAGTACAATGTATACAAACACCAAATCCAACACACACGGAATACACTCATTTTGTAAAATAAAGCTGCAGCTATAAAATATTTTGCTTTGTCTGACTAATGGTGCCGAACTCAAAGATATTCAGTTTACTATCATAAGAAAAGCTACCAATCCTCACAGTCAAGAAGCTGGAACCAATGCAATTTGCTTCATAAATGGCAATTAATTAACTTCAACAATATGTCTGCAAAGTGCCGCCTACTGCTGTTTTATCAGTGCAATTTTTTTTGTACTTCCAGCGTGTTCCAGCTGGCTTTAGTCCAGTCTCAAAACATGCAGGTTCACATTAATCAAGCTTGGTTAAATCTTAACTGAACAAACCAAGGACACATCTATGTTGAGTCTGCCATAAGATTTCTCATTAACAGGTTAAACTCACCTGGAGACAAGATCCTGCTGCTTTAAGCCGTTTTTGAGTTCCATTAAGATGAAGTTCATGGAGGCACTTTTGGCCCATTTTAGTTCTGACCTGAGGGAGAAATATGAGACACAAATCCTGAGGCTATAAACAGTAATTTCCACAGTATATTTAAAAGAGCGCAAACACTTAGGAGGCCTTGTAGATTAAAGAAAAAATGCTTAAATCGAGGCATTTTAAATCTGAGCATGTGAGCGCTGACTCTAATGCTTTAGGGCGTGATTAGCAAAATGTTTTTTTCCTTAACATCTAGCAGCAGTTGTACAAAACTACAGAGATAACTTGAGGCCCCATGTTTAGTCCCAATTTGACTAAATTTTAGACTGCTGTCAGGTGAGCTGGTGCCGCACTGTCTGGGTCAACAAACCAATGGGCTAGCACACTAATTAACATTAGCTACATTACGTGTCCAACAGATATCAAGCCAGCTGTGTATCTATGTTGGAGTTTTCTCCTGCAACTTTATCTGCACAGGTGCACTGCAGAACAAATCAGTGGTTAGTTCAGGGGGCCTGGAAATATGGAGCATCTATCTATAAAAGCAAGAAGCGTCTGTGTGTGTGTGTGTGTGTGTGTGTGTGTGTGTGGATGTGTGTCTAGGGCATATCTTGCTGACCAATATTCATACTGTCCTAAGATTTCGTATGTGGCTTGCGCTTGGCACGAAGGTGTGCATCCTCGATTTTGAGAATTCATTTTTCAAAATATCATTATTTATGTAGGACGTGTTGCGGCATTGCACTGTTTCTGATCGGACGCCTTTTATAGGAGCTCCGCCCCATTGTGTGATAGGCCTACACCTGGTCAGTAACACAATTCACTCTGGATTTCCACGCCTGACTCATCTCATCTGTAAGTCTACTTAGCCTACCTATTTTTCGGAGTTTTAAAGTGCGCTACAAGGTTCGATTTTCCAACACTAATAGAATAGCTTCCAGCGAAAATCAATGTTCAAAGTGTATGTGCTGGATGGTGTGGTACCTTATGAAAAGTAAGTCTTTTATGGAGTTGCAGACGTTGTAGTGGTCTGCATGTAATGTGCAAATTCTGTTATTCGCGATGAGCATGCTAAGCGGAGATTTAGCTTTATTCACTTCGTATGTTGCATTACTTTGTAATTCAGGGATGACATTCATGTTGCTTAGCGTAACGCCCATAATCATTTGATATGAGATACTTACATACAATATAGTATATCAGCTAATTGGGTTCATGTTAATGTACTTGAAGTGCAGCATACTGCGAATGAGCCATCTCACGATTAGCATGCTAACAAATACATATTTCCAACGGGCACCGCACTAGTCCCCAGTAAACGCACAGTAAGGCCGACTCTGCCTGCTTTCACAGCTTGAAATATGCAGAAGAGCAAATGTAGAGGGGCATTTTCATAAGTGAGACAGAAATTTAAACAAAAACTAATTTACAATGGTTTCAGCTTCTCAAATGTGAGAATACTGTTTTTCTTGGTCCTAATATATCAATCACAATTATAATCATCTTGGGCAGTGCCAAAGCTTGGATGTACCAATGGTGTCCCTGAAAAAAAAATTGTGGCGATAGCGGAGTGGGACAAAAATAGCACACAAGAGACGTGACCAATGGTAGGCTTATAGTAGCAGCCTGAGTCTGGTGAGTCAGACTAGGTCCTCTCTGGTGGACCAGCCACTGCTGGGTGTGTGCCACTAATGATTGTCCCCAGGAATGTCGCCATGGATACCCAGATCGTAGGGTTTCCTGAGTGTAAATGCAAGTACTTTCTTCAGTGTGCCATAGGCTCAATCACCATTGTTACCACATCCGATGATAGTGACTTGACAAACATTTATTTTAATAAACATTTTCGAGATCATTAATCTAAATCAATGATTGGTACATAGTTGTAGTATGTATGTACACCACCATGATAAACGCTGTTCATTGTATTAATTTGTTAGTGCAAATATAATAATGTACTGGCATTTTTTTAAAAGTGCAGACCAAGTTATTTTTAGCTGCAAAGGCAAAAAAAACGAGTTCCTAAATATAGTTCGGATTTCATCTTTAATTTGTGCAGGTGCTGAATGTGAATGATGCTGATAGAAATTAGAAAATCAGTCCAGACAGTTATTATCATTAAATGCTTTCAGAGCAAATGCAGTTGTAGGTTGTCCTTTATAGGAAACATAAACTTACAGTTTTTGTTGACAAAATGCCTTCTGAAGGGGTTTTGGGCCAGATAGTGTCCTAATAAATCAAGTTTTCATTAAGTAAACCAGTTTAAATTCTTAATGTGACTAAGATTATAAGTAACTGATGGATAAAGCACATCCTAACACTTGGGAAATATGTGTAAACTGTAGTGAAAGTTTACTTATAATGCTACTGACACTGAAATTCCCAAGTCTTGCACACACAGCACTTAGTGACTCTTCTAGGTTGGTGATACACATCTTCTTCCGGGGGGAACTGCAGCTGTCAAGGAGAAGCGTATTGTAGAGCTATAACGATATCCGGACCTCTCGATGCCAGTCTAAGTTTTATGAAGGTAATATTAAAAAAGACATTTCCTGGTTAGTCATTACAGAAGAGATTGGCTTTTCAGGTGATAAATCAAGTGAAATGATCCAAGACTCATGATTCCAATGCAGCACACCTTACTTACTCCGAATGCTACATATTATATGCTGTAAGTTTCTGTTTATTGCTTCACTTTCTGTAACTGTGGTATTTGTGTATGGTTTTTTTTGTTGCTCTGGTTACATTCAATGAAATACGTTATTTCCTCTGTCTGCTTAGGTGGTGTTTTTAACTTGTGCTTTAGGTTTTTTTCCCCTTCCAGAAAATATTGTTTATTCCATAAGTATATCATAAAAGGTGATAGGTGATAAGTACAACACATACTTCAATTTCTATACATAATAGTTACAGAATCCTGCAGCAAATATCTGAGGTTTTACAATCAGTTGGAGAGAAGAAATGGTGGAGTCCATTGGGAGATATGTGCACTGTACGGTAAGGACGCTGTGTGTGTTTGTGTGTGTGTGTGTGTGTGTGTGTGTGTGTGTGTAAAAGAGGGAGAGTGTTGAGTGGCGCAGAGAGCAGGGAGTCGGCTGATGGGCAAAGGCATGCTGCCTGCAGGTTCAATCTGCCCGCGAGTCAGGCATCAAACTTTCACATCCACACATCAATTATTCAGCTCCCTGCATTGTCAGAGTGTTAGCATGCCACAGTGGCAGACGACAAACCTGGGTGAGGAGGGAGAAGGAAATCGGAGGACAGGGAAGGAAGGGAGGGAGAGTGGGTGGGTGGGTTGGGGAAGAAAGAAACAGATGAATTGGGAGATGGATGGAGAGACTGTGGCCCGTATGAAAGAAGACACTGGGGAGGTGGAGGGCTACGAAAGAGAGAGGAAGTCTAGAAAATAGAGGAAAGTGAAGAGGAGTGGCTTTCGTGAGTACTGCATACATCACTTTGCAGGTGAGTAATTATAGCTGTCTGACTACTTCGATGTAACTAGATTAACATTTGAAACGAAACCTGCATTCATTATTTCACTGATTCACTCATTTTTACGCATTGACATTTTCACTTTTTATTTCACTGGCTTGACCGACTGGTTTTCTTTAATTATCAGACACAATAAAATGGGTGAAAACATGGTTCATTCGGTTTACGTGCATATTGTAATTACATTGTTGATAAAAGTATCAGTTTCACAAACAATACTGGTGTGTTATAAAAGTCGTAGTAGCTTGCTCATGATGCATTCTCATCACAAACAAACTGCACCATAGTTCGCCTGATAGCAGAGACAAAACAGTGAGTCAAGACTGCAGAGACATACTGTAGGTCCAATTCCTGAGAGCTGTGTTTTATGCTGTATTCATGTCATATCAGAGTTATCGTAATTATGAGTTTCCAACATCCAAGTTGTAATTAAAACTGGAAACATTTTTCTAAGAGCTCCGACATGTCAGACTTCACACAGAAGTTCCTGCGAACCAAACAAATAAAGGACACCTCACGTCAGTCAAAGACCACTGTTAAATGTAATTAATGCCAAATTTAATAGATATGGTGTTATTTGATCGATGCATAGTATTGTTATTCTTACACACTCAACTCTCTATTCATACAACCAGCTTCTTTTTTTCCCCAGACGCTGACAGAATCACTCTACAAAATGTAATGTTGGAATAAACAGAAATAAAATACTCCCAGACTCACATGAAAAATCACATGAACATCCCCTGAAACTTACAGATAAACCAACAGCAGTCTACTGATCAGGGGTCGGCAACCTTTATGGGCAAAAGAGCCACTGTTGGCCGAAAAAAGGGAAAAAATTTCGCAATGGAGCCGCAAATCTTATTTTAAGCCTTGCAATGACAATAAAACAACCTAGTAAGTCTAAACTAGCCTACTAATAGGTTATAGTGAGCATTTATCAATATGATTTTGTCAGAAAGCAGTGCAAATGAGAGGCTTGACACTCATCTCTCATATCTCAGGAGGTTTGGAATCGAAAGCTAGCCTAGCTAGGGAAACTTAAAACTAGACTTGAGTTCTGGGAAAAAATTAAGGTGTCATGCAGTAGACTTTCATAAGCTATGATGCACATTTAAGTTGACCAAAAAGTTTTTCAAAAATGTTTCAATGCTGAATATAAGCTGCACATTTTTTCAATTGAATAATAATTGCTTTGGGTCTACACCAATGTTAAATAAAAATGAAAATGTAAAAAAATAACTGTTTTTTTGTATAAATGTTTTGGTCACAGCCACACGGAGCCACTGCAGATGGCCTAAAGAGCCACATGTGGCTCTGGAGCCACAGGTTGCCTACCCCTGTTCTAGATGATGCATTCAGATAGTGGTAACATAAATAGTTAAAACTACACTACTTGTGATGCGATCAAATTAGCCGCAACACCAAATCGTGCCAGTGGCGTAAAGTTGGGCACCTTCTCCTGTATTTCCCACCGACCCCTCTTACAGCACCCTTGCTCAGATCACACCCATCTCTGAGCTCTGCCTTCATTTTGATCTCAACTACACGCCTGTTAAATTTTATTACTGCATCTTACATGGTTGTGACGCTATTGCGGTGACAAAATCTGTCCACAGACAGACATATAAACACTTGGCAAGCTGATACTGCGGTAGCAAAGTACTCAAACTGCTTCTCCCACTACAGCAGGTGTCTCCAGAACAAAATTTTACCACGATCTCACACACACACACACACACACACAGACTCACAAGGTGAAAACAATACCGACCACACGCTGTCACGGCTGGTAAAGAAAATAAAGGTGAAAAGGACAGAAAACAAGAAAGACAAAGTGGAGGAAACAAAAGTTAATGGACACTAAGAATGCACAGCAACTACTCTGCTTTGTCCTTCTTCTACTGCATGTCTCCTTCTCCCATGCCCTGACTTTCTACTGTAGCTCACTTCATTGATTTTCTCACACCCACCTGTAAAGAAAAGTATGGTTGATTTGGACTCTCACACATTATAATATGACATTTGGTGGAAAATGCATTGCAGATGCCAATGAGAGAGATAATGAGATTTAAAGGGGCTTAACACTGCTGGAGTGGTCCAGAATGGCTTTCCACAGCTCTACAATTGACTGCATCGCTGACCCCGGTGTCAGCTTGTGTCACTTATCATCTGGAAAAGGGCAAAACTGAGCACCGGCGCTCCATCGAAACTAAGATCTTTTATTTCCAGACGGAGCGAGCTGCTTCTCTGAGCCGCATTGTTCCACAGTACAGTTTGAGAACGACGCCAGGCTTTTCAGCTGATCATGCACAAACACGCATGTACTCTAACAGTCAAGTGCATCTGCACATGAGAGCACGCACACACTGCATGTGCTCACACACACTCGCACAGAGGCACGATATCCCACTTGTGTGTGAGCCGTCGGAGAGAGCAGGGAGACGACTGACAGCCAAGGCAAAGTGCTGATGGTAAGCAACATTCTCCTGGAATTCTCAAAAGCCGGGATAGGAGGGTGTGTGTGTGTGTGTGTGTGTGTGTGTGTGTGTGTGTGTGTGTGTGTGTGTGTGTGCCAGATATACATATACTGAGGCAGAGCTTTATAATGGGTTAGGTTTTGTTTTTTTTGTTTAAGATAAATATCTTGACATCTTTCTTTAATGATGTTCATATGAAATTGTCAAAATAGCTGCTTTATTTCAATTTAGTTAAATAAACTGAACTGATATCATTTGAACTGAACTGAACTGAATAGAAAATTGGGCAAAAAAATATAATGCAAAAAAAAAAAAAACAAGAAAAAAGAAAGACAGAAATAAGAGAGTCTAGATATAAGGTTATACTGTAATTCCTCATGGACTGTGACTATGTGTGTGTGGTGTGGATCCCCTAAAAATAACCACAGTGGCAAAGGGCCTCCATCCGTCCTCTACCGCTGGCCTTTAAACATCTCTTCTGCAGCTGCGAGGCAGGTCAGTGACCTCTACATCCTTGTGCTCCCTCTAAACACACACACACAGACACACACACACATACAAGTTTGTATAATTACACTGGTGAAGACCTTCACAGACTAACCTCTAACCCTGACCTCCACTCAGTACACTACACATGATGGTAAGGCCAAGGGCCTGTTAGATAATTGACTCCAAACAAGTTTGTGAACACATAGGCAGAGTCAGTGTGGAGCTCCGCTCGCTCAACTGTTTGACAGACTGTCTCTGGGTCATTTAAGTACCAACTCCTGACCTTGTTTGGAAAGCTGTGTAGATATCGCACAAATTTGATTGTCAACATGGCCAAGTCAAGACTGAAATTTCTTGGACAAAAAAACACATTTATCACCTGACCTGAAGTTCACTATAGGTTGCAAATCCAATTTGCATGTTTACATCAAAACCAGGCGGCAACCTCCGGGTCTGAGCAGGGAGGCAAACCAGGAAGTGCCTTAAGCTGCATTCTACCGAAAATTCCAGCAGGGGGCGCTAAGTTTGGCTGCAGAAAGATTTATGTCCATTAATTTCAATAAAAAATTAAAAAACTTGATTTATTACCACAGAAATTGTTTTATGACAACACTATAGTGTCAATCGCTAGTAAAAATCTTCTTCAAGACAATTTGATGTTAATAGTGTAAATAATGGCCCCATTTAGAAGAAAATAGAAAAAAGATAAAGAATCGTATGATTTGGGGCCTGGCTATCTTTGATTGACAGGTCAATAACAAGGCCAGCCTTCAACAGGAGAGAAGCAGAACAATGCTTATCCACGGCAACATGTCAATAAAGTTATACATAAAACGTTATATAGATATAAAAAAAAGGACGTTTACCGGTTTGGTCTCATAACTTTGACCCTTTCACACTGTATTTTCACTTAATGACGTGTTATAATGTTTATTTGAATGTTTTGTTCATTAAAATGCTACATTAAAAGCGTTTGGACACTCCAAGGAGCCTCTGTTCATTTTTCTGAGGTAAGTAACAAACATTTTGTTTTGTTTTTTGATAGCCAAAGTGAACATCCCAGTTAATGCTCCAGTTAATGCTAACATGAATTAGCAGTGACTTTTCTCAGTCAGGTTGAGGTGTAGAGAGGCTGTAGTCAGTGATCAGATCCCTCTTGCTCCTCCACAGTCCAAATTTGGTCTGCTCCGCGTATCGGAAGCAAGATGGCGACGAGTGTAACGGTTACCTCGATGCTTCCAATGGGCAGTCCACAGACCAATGGGTGATGTCACGGTCACTACATCCATTTTTTATACAGTCTATGATCAAAACACTGATATTTGACAATTATGTAATTTATATTTCCCTTGTTCATTCTGTGTAAATGTTTTTTAAATTACTTATTTCTATATCAGCATATCAACTACAGTATGGTTAATGTATAATTAACGTTACACAAATAGATCGACATGTTAGAAAATACACTTTCTGTTTTCTTGCTGAGAGTTACATAAGAAGATCAATTCCACTCTCGTGTCTGCAGGATTAATATTAATACTGCCCTCTCCTACCTGGACCAAAGGAACACATATGTGAGAATGCTGTTCAATGACTATAGTTCAGCTTTCAACACCACCGCGCCCTCCAAGCTTGTCATTAAGCTCAGAGACCCTGGACAACACCGCCCCCTGTGATTGGATCCTGAGCTTCCTGATGGGCACGCCTCAGGCTGTGCGGATAGGCACCACCCCGTCCTCCACCCTGACTCTCAGCAGCAGAGCCCCTCAGGGCTGTGTGCTCATCCCTGCTCCTAAACTCCCTGTTCATGCACCACTGCGTGGCCACATACAGCTCCAATACCATCATTAAGTTTGCTGACAGCAAAACCGTCATCAGCCTGATTACTGACGGAGAGGAGGCCAAAGCCCTGACATGTTGGTGATGGCACAGCAACATCAGTCTTAATGTCAGCAAAACTAAGCAGCTGCCTGTTGACTACAGGAAGTGGTTGAGAGAAGGACACACTCTACCTCTTTAAAATGGACTACGGTAAAGTCTGCAGCTTCAGGTTTCTCTGAGCGTTTTCCCCACGGCCGCCAGGCTGCTCAACGCTAGCACAATACCCCACCAGGACTGAATGCACTGTTTGCACTTTGTTATTACTACTATTATCATCATTATTATCATTATCAGTATTATCACTTACAGCACCTATCAATCCATTGCACTGTCGTCTTGTCATATCATGTCTTGTCTTATATGTCCTTTCTGTCAACCACATCCATGCATGACTGGCTGTAAAAAAATCCAATTGTGTTTACACTATATGGCAATAAATTGAACCTTGAACCTTGAACCTTCACATCAGTAAGGACTTGACCTGAACTCACAATTTCAACACCATCACAAAGACTGCAAGACATTGGCTCCTCTTCCTCTGTGGGCTGAGGTACTGTGTAACTTTAACAGGTGCACCATCAAGAGCATCCTGGCCAGTTGCACCACCCTCAACCATTAAGGACCAACCAAATGGACATCAAAGAACTAGCAGTGGTGAAAGCTGACTCTTGCATTGCCTCATGATCCCTATGTCTGGGCCAAAAAGTTGCACTTGTAACACACTACAGCCAAGAGCCAACTGATATGTTCACTCTGCGTCGATGTAAGCGGAAATAAATCTCCATAAATCTGCTATTTCAGCTCTACATGTCCCGCTATAACTTGTGGTGCTCGCATCACTAAATACACTAAAATTATGACACTGCCGTTTAGTGACAATGAACCACTCAAAATATTTGGGGCTAAAGAAAAACAAAATCCTTGAGGCTACAGCCCCTAAAGGCAACGCCCATGGCCTTGAGGCTTTACAGATTGTGGTGTATGCTGCCCAGCACATCACCAGGACAGAGCAGCCATCCATAGAGGACCAAAAGCCAAAAGAATTCTCAAAGACCAACCACCCAGACGATACCACAACATTCGGTCCCATGCCACCGAACTCAGGGACTCATCCTGCAGCCCATAAGACTGCTGAACTCTTGAGCTCATCAGGTGACACCTTTTTAACAGTAAATTTACTACATTACTATATACATTCAGTTAATTCACTGCAATTAGTGTAGAATTTATATTACTTCATTTATTATGTTATATTATATTCCCCTTTGTAAGAGCACTATTTAATATTGACATTCTCATTTTGTTTCTACTCTTCTTGTCCTTTTTACACATATTTAATTAGCCTTGTAGAAAGGAGCCGAAAATGTTGTATTTCCATTGCCAGCCACTGCTTTTCTGCAAATTGTGGTTGATATGATGAATTAAACTTTAAATTGAACTTGAATATATAGCTAAAGCTAGCTGCCGCTTAGCTTAGCTTAGCTGCAAACAGGGGAAAATCTATCCTGGCTCTGTCCAAAGTTTAAAAAATCAACCTACCAGCAGTTTCATACCAGTCTGATCTTTGCAGTCAAACATCAAGCAGTGAGTCTTATGAAAGTGTAAACTCGTTGCCATGTTCTAGGGTCTACCTTCTAGACACTACAAATATTTGGCTAGGTGCAGCAACTTTCTGGAATCAGGCACATAGACACACCTATCCATTTCCCTGATCTCCAACCCTTTCTTTCCACCTTGCTATGAATGGACCATCACTTCCAGCATTGTCAATTGATTTGGCATTGGAGATACAGTAAATCGCAAGCTGTGGATTCAGTATGAACATCACTACTACAAATAAAGGGTGGGAGTAGGCCTACTCTTACAAAATGTCAGATTAGCTAGGGTGACCAAGCGTCCTCTTTTGCCCGGACATGTCCACTTTTTACGTCCTGTCCGGGTTTTATAAATTCACGAAAATGTCCGGTGTTCACTGTTTTTCATAGGACCAGTACACGTGCACGTAAATTGACCGGCGCTTTGCACACAATGTTGCGAGACGTAATTACCAAGAGGCTGCCTTGTGGGCGGGTCAGCGCTGCGCACACACAGAGAGAGACAGAGAGCAGAGCAGACAGAGGGCAGATCGAACAGCGGAGCAACATTGCACGGGAAATGCCGAAGCGTAAGTGCAGCTTCACAGATGAACTGCAAAAAAAATTTCCGACGTACCGTCCCTGTCGGGACAGGTGGGAGGCGGAGTGCACCGTGTGCAATGCTGGCACATACAGTATGTCTCAGTGTCTAATAAAGGTGCTGGAGATCTCAAAGCTCAAAGACAACTAAAGATGAAAAGTATAGATCCTTTTTGTTTGTTAAGTTAGTGTCTTTGTGAGACTCCTTTATTATTTATCTTATTGCAGTTATTAAGAGATATATTGTTGAAGCTAGATTTTCTAACAGAAGAGTTCATATTTAGAACATTATTTCATATTATTTATTCATTTATTTGAAAAGAGTCTACGAGAGGTATTTTTTTATTACAAGTTTTTACAGATTTCATTTTATTTTATTACAGAAGTTAATTTTGCACCATTGAAGCATAATAAAGCATGTTCATCAACCTGCGAGAAGCCTGTCTGAATTTGTGTCACGAGGCCGTGCCGATTGTCCTCTTTTTTGGAAATCAAAATATGGTCACCCTAGATTAGCAACAAAAACAATGTGCAGCATTTTTTGTTTGATTGTGGCTGTTGGAGAGAACTTGTGAAAATGTTCCCACAGCCTTATTTGCCACCCACTTCACTGTCACCTAAATTGGTCAACAATGTGGTCTTTTGGGGTCGTATGTTTCCGGTTCACTACTTCCTCTCCACCACCACATTCTTGCCCACCATGACTCTTTACCACCAAAATGCCCCTTCTGATGTGGACATGTTAAACAAGAAAACCTTACCACAACCTCAACCTCAACCTAAACCTAAACCTAGCACTAAAACACTCTCCAAGCAAGGGGAATTTTGTTTTCAAGTATTTTTCTCATGCTTCTCTTTTTGTACCCTGGCAGGATATTTTGTGATCACAAGAATACAAACAAAGAAAAGCGAGCAAAACCGCACTCATGTAGAGCATATAAATGTGTTATACCCAGAGAATTATTCTCTCCTTTGCTTATGTTCAGATTATAACAATTCCCTTTCGCCTCCTCCATCTCTACACTGTGTCCGTCTCACACACACTGACCGACTGGGCTGACCGATCATGTCCATTGGACCATCCCTGATATACCTAGTGTGCAGTGGGGCATGTGCATGCCAACACGGCGTCTGCATGCAATCTTGATCTTGAGTCACTCAAGCAGGCAGACAGAGGATGTGAGAAAGAGTGGAGAGGAGAGGGAGAGTGAGAGGGGGGCCACCACAGAGATCATCTATATTTCATAGACCTCTCAATTAGTGTCAGTGTTCACGGGTGGGAGGTTGGGGAGCAGTCCCTGTCTACTTGGCCTGTTCGCCTGCTCACGGTTGGCCTGTACCATCGACCCCCGTGCCTCCCCCCTTTCACCACTGTACACAATAGGAGGTCTGATTTAGGTTCACTTCAGGGCTTTTTAAATCATAATGAACGAGATGCCATTGGGGATTCCTGACAGTCTGATCTGATATAATTCCCTAAATGTGATAATTGTGTTATTCCAAATGTGAGAACATGAAGGAAAAAATTTTAGAAATCCCACGGGATGCCACGTTCAAGTCAGACGTTTACATTTATCATGGTTTTCATGGTGCACAGATGGTGAGGTAGGCTTGTCATAAAACATTAAATGGTAGCAAAAGAATTGTAAAACGGCATCAAAAATAACAATCCCAGATTAGCTCCTCTGCATGTTTTCAAATCTTATTATTCATTTCAAATCTCATTATCGTAAGACTTTAGTGATGTGTAAATTTATAGTTCAAGGTATAAGAAGCTGCACATTTTTAGGTGATGTGGAATAGTTCGAATTTTCTGGATTAGCAACCCCCTACAACTCCAGTTCTAAGTATACCTCCCAGGTCAACATCCCTCCTACAGGACTATAAGGATAGTTACGTAATCGGAGCCAGACCGCTCCACTCATTCATTGGTTCAATCCTTCCTGATCCTATTAGACCCTATGAATAACATATAACATTATTTATACTAATTATCTGATTTATACTGACTGATAAATAATTATAAATTGCAAGTGACAGCTTTAGGCTACGATGGCATGCATCTAAGCATGTTAAAGTGAATAGCTTTTTTCTGATCTCAAATCCAACCATGCCATGTCTTTCCAATTAAAGTGGTAATTGGAAGCTACTAATACTACATGTTACTGGAGGAGATCACAACCGATGAATCTGGCTTGGACCCGTTCTCATCAGTTCAAGTCGATTTCCATCCGGTTTGGAGACACAAGTAGGACAAATGTGATGGAAATCAAGTAAACAGTATGAGAACGAAGGCGGCTGCACACTGGCAGTGATCCAGAGTACAAATCTATACATTTATGCATTGGTTGCATTTCAATATTTGGTTTGAGAGGTTTCAGTTAAGGTTTATATTTGTGTAGTTCAGGGTGAGAGAAGATTGTGAAAGACCCATTTCTATGGAGTATGTCTGCATGTACACTACTATCGTGATTATGATTCTTAATCTGTTTTAGATTAAACAGGTGCACCGCTACATTTACACTGTCTGCTGGATTTAGTCCTCTATCTTATCACTAGCAATGGAAAATGAAAAGTCCAGGTGATACCCAGCTTATCCACTTTTTTTGTCTAACTTCATTTTCACTTCAGCATGTAGATCTTTATTATATCATCTGTCATAATCTTTCTTCTTTTTTTTTGCAAGTGCTTCATTATTCAAGTTAAATTGCTCACCTGTCCTGAGAGCAGATAGTGATCAGGAACCTGGATAAAGTATATTTGGGTGTCTCAACATCAGCCTGCTCTCCTAAAAATTACAAAATTGCACAACAAAACTGAATTGTAATTGCATTTTGAGGGAAGATTATTTTCTTTCTTACTAATTTAAACCCAAACCATGATCCTTTACTCAAACCAACCAAGTATTTTGTTGCCTAAACCATATTTTTGTTTCGATGTCCAAAAATGTGACTGTACTCTGGGGAATCACAGTATGAGAACAGAATTTTTTAAGAGACAGAGTTGCTCAGAACAGGGATATGGTTTTATCCAGGTTTCTTAAGCTAGGATATAATTCACATAAACATAACAGCATACTAGAAAAAATATGATCATAACTGAGATACAAGTGTGCATGTTAGTGTACAAAAACAGAAATGACTATGGAGAAAGATAGGGAGATTTCTGTGCTATGCTGTAAACTGTGTACTCACACAAAGAGCACATTTGACTTTAAGCATCAGACTCTATCCCAGTAAGCCCTGCGTTTTGCCATCTCCATGAGCAGAATCTACTATGTCTCTCGTTTCCTTTTCCTCTCGTTCTCTTTCTTAACCCAGCTGGAAGCTCCAGCTGCTAGGTTATGGCTTGTCTGATGCTCCCCTGTGGCTCATTTAACCAGGGAAGGAGGAGAGGAGAGGAGAGGAGAGGAGAGGAGAGGAGAGGAGAAACAGAGGGAGATTTGGTCAAAAGGAATGAATGACTACATTTACATGCACAAAGAACCCTGATTATTGGGTGAAATGGGGTTACGGCGACCCTGAAAACTGACTTATTAAAACTTTTCAGTTTTAGTCAGACTGTAGACTGAATCATGTTGAATCCAAGGACACATTGTTCTGAGTTATGTTGCTTCCTTTCACCGCTGTAGACTGATACTTGCCCTGTCTGAAGTCCTAGTCATATACTTGCACACATTTTCAGAAAATGCCTGCTAAAACCCTTTATCAGGCGAAGAACTATATTTGGTAACTTCAGTGGATATCAAAATGGGGTCCCCATGTCTCTCTGTGAGGTCGTAGAACCGCATGGATTTCTTCCAGCTAATCAGCAAAGATCAGAGAAAAAAGTTGCAAATTTACTAGATTAAAGTGGCAAAGCTACAAGAAAAAAAGTCGCAGATTTAAGATATTTAAAGTGGCAAATCTGTGCGAAAAAAGTCGCAGATTTAAGAGAAAAAAGTGGGGAAAAAACGTTAATCTCGTAAACTTATTTCTCAAAATATGACCCCCCTCCCCCGAGTCTGTATGTTTTTTTACACAGTCCACATTCTGGCAGTATGTATTATTCTCTAGGGTTGAAATTTGGAATTTGCAAGTATTTCAATGAGTGCCCTATTAAGGGTTAAAACAGACAATAAATCCTGTTTCTCTAGCAGGAATCTACCTATGTTAACCCTCTCTGTCTTCATCCTTTACCCTAATTTAGAAAACAAGGTTTCTGGTTACGTGTCATTCAAGACAATCTACAGACAGCTGAGACTCTCCAGGTAAGCAAAGTTCACTGTATGAGAGAGAGAAGGCAAGTGGTCTCCAAAGGGAGAGATAAACATTGTGAGTAGTTGTGCTGGGAGGACAGGGAGTGCAGTGCTACATAGGGTTTACTCTTAGTTAAATTGGTGGCCATGGGGGTTAAAGGTCAAACCTAAAGGCCAATAGTGATTGGTTCCCCTGAGGAAGGTCACAACACAGATCGGCCCTTAAGCTCATCCATGCATTTTCTTTCTCTCTTTCTCTGTACACACACACACACACACACTCACACACTGCACAGCGACCTTGAGAATGTCTGCTCCTTTTCTTGCTTTTCCTTTTTTTTGCCCTACCATCTTTCAGCTAACTCACTGAACAATTACTGCTATAGGAAGCTCAGAAATAAAGGAATCTCAATTTCTGCTAAGGGAAGAGACCCTGTGCTCTGGGGTATAAGAAGCTGTGTGATTGCATGTGTGTGTGTGTGTGTGTGTGTATGTGTGTGGGTGTTAGTAAACCGTAGGTCAGGGACCCTTCCTCTTTTCTTGATGCAATGGATAGCTTGGAGAAAAAAAAAGCTTCAGTGAGCACTTTCGGGTATGCCCTGGGCTAGGATTACCATGGGCTGGGATTTGGGGAGAAAGGCAAAGGTCGGAGGGCTAAGTGTGTGTAGGGTTGTGAGTGTGTGTGACTCTGTGAGTGTGTTTAGGTGCTGCTGATGTAAGCGGAGATCCAGTAGCTGGAACTGACCCAGCAACTGTTTAGGGGAATCAGTTTTTCACAACTTGTGTCTTATTTTCATAGTTTTGGCCATGGTTTTGTGTTCATTGTAATACCATTATACTTAGTTGGTTAACTGGAGAAATCTGGGAACACAGTAACATTGTTAATAAGATCTGAGAGGGCAAATAACTCGAGCAGTCTTATAATCAGACGGATTGCAAACAAGCCAGGTTAAGCCAGATTTGGAGGAAAAACTGAAAGCGAGCCAAACTGTCAGCATTATTCCTCACTGCAGAGAAAAACTGATTTTTGTGCACAAGTATGGCAAGTAAAGTAGGTCAAATTTGACTCTGGAAGTTGATATTTAAACTGATGTACAGTACTTTCCAAATTCTTTGTAGTTTGTTCTAATATTTGCCTTTTTCTTGTGGAAAAACTGGATGCTTTCACCCAGAGCTGCAGTACTCAAGTCCAGTATTGAGACCACTTTTTAAAGTCGTCAACTTGTCTTAGTGTCATGCCAAGTTTGACTCGGAATTGTCTCCGTTTCAGACTCGGCTATCAACAATAAGACAAGTTGCTCCTGGCAGCTGATTCGGTCTGATTGTCTGATTCTACAAACACAATGCATCAGATCAGTATAATGTTAGAAGATAGATTACTTTTGTCCATCTAACCTTTTAATCACATTTTACCTTTTTAAAGACATTATTGTGCATTTTGGTTTCATACCTTCCAAAATGGGTTGGGGGCCACTTATGTATATGATGGACATCTAGTGTTTCCCCTAGAATTTTTTTCAGCAGCGGTGCTGCCGTGTCTGTGGCCATGAGCAGTGTTGCCAACTCCTCAGTAAGGAAAGTAGCTATTGGCTCCAAAAAGTCGCTGGAAGTCGCTAAATGACGTCATCGTCTAATTTGCATAATTTACCATGTGCAGTAATTGTAATGGACGCTGTAGGAGAGAGGAATAACGTTGTGGGGAAGACAAAAAGTGAGAAAAAAACCCAAATATGTTTAGAACTGCAAGTGCCCTGTCTTCTGTCACAATTTCCTCCTTGATCCAACCTCGGGACCGGCTAAAGTGACCCAAAAGAGACACTGACTGTAAACCAGCCAGCTGCGACTCCACCGTGCGCTATTTGCAGACTGGACACTTAAGGGTTAACATCCCCTCCGGCTCTGTGACTGCAGCTGGGAGAGACTGCTGCTGGAGGACTGTGCCCTTTTGACACGTTACTTATGCATCTTAACGAGCCGCATAAGAACAAGTCTCCAAAAGTCTCCAGTAACACCAGAGAAAAAAAGTCGCTAGATTTGTCGCTTGTCGCTTTTTTGAAAAATAGTCGCTAGGGGGGTTCTGAAAAGTCGCTAAATCTAGCGACAAAGTTGGCAACACTGCCGCTCACTGCCCTAAGGAGCTACGCTGTTACGTTGACTATATCGACCGTGTAAAAGCTTAAATGTTACCTCTTACATTGTCCTAAGAGGGTCTAACAAGATTTGATGCGCTTGTTGATGACTCAAAACAAAATAATGTTGTGTGTTGTTGTGCTCACACAGTGAGAGTACAAATCATTAGTGGCGTATTGATATTAATGATCATGTGAAATTTCAGCAGCGGCACACGTAATCCAGCAGCGGCGGTGAATATAGGGGAAACACTGAGATTTATTATTATTAATACGTTTTTCCACCATATTTTAAGTTTTCACTTTTAACTGCGTCCATCGAAGAAACAGTTTGTAAAAGTTTGTTTCTTGCGTTTTAACTTGTTTGGATTTCTCCACATTAGCACCAAAATATGCAGACAGATGACAGGGGTAGTTTATAAAAGTCACACAAGTGTTTTGGGGCTATGGAAGAAAACAATCTGATATGAGCGCAGGCCATTTGACTTTGCCACACACCGAAGTGCACATCATCTGACCCCTGTGAAGCCTAATGAACTGACAGAGCACATAGCCCAACAGTGACTTAAGCAAGTGAAACTGATCTAAGTGTAGATCCATATCTCGTGGCAATGTCACGGCGCAGGCCTACCTTCAGCACTGGTTTGAAGCCGGTGCAGGCAGAGATGAGCTGCTGTGGCTGTGAGGCAACGGCAGCGCTGATCTGAGAGCAGTCTCGGAGGCCGGCTGAGGAGAGCTGCAGCTCTGGGCTCTGGTGAGTAGTGAGAAATTAATTAAGAGTGAAACAGCAGCAGGAGGGAAGATGGGAGGGGGGCGGCAGAGGGACTGAAGGAGAGAGGGAGCATGAGAGAGAGAGAATGAGAGAGAGGGAGCCTCTGGGAGTGGACCTCCTGGAGGATCAAGACTATTATTGCTATTATCATTGTCTAATTTCCCCTCCTTCACTCCCTCCCAACATCCTTCTTATTTCATCTGCCTCTCCCTCTTCCTTCTCTCTCTCTGATATGTCTCTCAGCACCTTCTTCCCCACCTTTCCTCCCCTCCATCTTCTTCCTCCCTCCTTTCCTCTCTATCCTGGCCCTCAGAGTGAGGACAGGCTGCTAGCCGGCGGGTGCTGTAGAGGAGGGAGAGCAAGCGAGAGCCTAATGAGATGTCTATCGCCTCCGTCTAGACTGGACCGCTCCTCTTAGCAAAGAATCACCACCACCACACCACACTGTACTACACACACTGTACCCTGCCTGCCTGCCTGCCTGCCTACTGCTGCTGCTGCTGAGGGAATAGCGAGAGGCAAGGTTTGTGTGTGTGTGTAGAGAGGGGAGAGTGTGTCTAGGAGGTGTGTAGAAGCAGTATGTGAAGGCATCGGCCATGTGAGTGTGTGTGTGTGAGTGTGTGTGTGTGTGTGTGTGTGTGTGTGTGTGTGTGTTTGAGGGGTACACTGGCAGATTTTGTGGGGAATGAATGTGTGTTTTTCTTGTTTGTGTATATCGTGCAGACCTGTCTGAGTGACAGTGTGTACTACTGTCATTGCTATCTCTATAATTCGAGTGTGTGAGAAACTGGCCCTTGGGCAGACAATATTATGATGGATGCCCTCACACACACCCTCCTCCACTGTGATTGCCTGTTAGGGCTCTACTCTCACAGGCTGACAAAAAAAAATCTGCCCTCCAAATCCCACCATCATGCACACTCTTCTTGCAGAGGCCCCTTTTTATTTCCTGATAGGCAAGCCAATGGCGGAGCTCCACCACAGGGACCTCTGCTAACACCAGGGGGACCTCTGTTGTTCTGGAGAGACCTCTCCACCGGCAAAGTCACCAGAAGTACTCAGTTACACATGTTTCCCAGCATCCATCTCCACTCTTGCCTCCGTTTGCCCACTAGGCTGCTTCAATATTTCACAAATAGAAAACATACTGCCACCAAATCCACCAAGGAAGCTCGAAAGATACCTGTGTCTGCTCCCTCGTGATGCCGCACAATGAAATTCTGCACCTTATCAAATCATTTTCACCATAGCTGTATCCTAAAAACCTATTTTTTCCAACACAAATTAAGATAAATATCAGAATATTTTAACCCTTAAACCATCCAATGGCCCTGACCATCTTTCACAGACTGTAGCGGGCTCATGATGGCGTGATATCTTGTCATGAAGAAGGCTTCGGTTACCCGTGAGTCTCACCTTTATAGACATGCTAATCCCATGCGGTTTGTGCCAAAAACCATGCAGTTTTTTCATGCAGTATAAATGTGTTATTTAAGCCCATTACATTTGAATATTTCTGCATCCTGGGGTCCTTAAACATTCTTAGAATTGCATTAATTGCTTACTACTGGGAAGCTGAGACTCTTTTAAGTTTTTTAAGATTTAATGAGCCCGTTTTATTCATGTGTTGATGTTAGTCCCCATAGTACCTTTTCATTGTAGTGAGGGCATTTCCTTTTTTTTTAAACATGACCTCGCTGTATAAATTGACCTGTTGTGACCTCTAGGATAATCACAGCCTAATGAAACTTTTCAACCACAAAGCTAGAGAGAGAACCAGGGCATTCATAGGATGAATGGCTTTCCTCTGTATATAAACAATAAGGGGGGTTCTCATTAGTTTGCAGAACAAAAATGCTTGCCATCCTGTTACGAAAAAATGCAATTCTTGCAGAAATCTTACAATTAAAAAAAATTAAAAAATGTATATCAAATGATACCATGATCTTGCTGTCTTAAACTGCTTCCATAATTTTCAAGAAATTAGTTTCTGTATGTCTGTAATAGTGGAGACAAGTTGTATTAGAAGCAGGATGAAGTAGCCTTACTGCCAAAATTGTTCATCTGTTTTAAATGGTGTAAGATTTTGGTCTAATCGAATTATTTGGTCTCTTTCTGAGAGTGTGGCAAAAAGATCTGTATCATCTTCATGTCTAAGATCTATATCAATTCTCTCATTTCATTCACATAAAGACGGTAATATGAGTATTTCTATTAAGAACTGTTCCTAACAATCCCTTAAGAAAAGTGAAAAAAAATGTAAGGATTCAATTTTTAACAAAGTGACTCAATAAGAGGTTGGGTTTTTTCCAGTGCAGCTTTGTTGTTATAGCGACCGTCTCTAACAAAAAGTCCATTAAGGATCCACTGAGGGAGCAGCTGTTAGCGGCTAGCCTAGCATGCTGCTATGAAGGCAGTGGACTTCATATCGCCTGTCAGCTCGGTTCCCTGTGGGGGTGAGCTGTGAAAAGCTGGAGCTTGTCTCACTAGGGGCCTTCCTCTTTCTCTCTCTTTGTCTCTTTACATGGGTTTTTATAATCAGAAGCTCTTGTGAGGCATCTCTTATGGTAACCTGGCCACTACGAGCGCACACTCCGTTCATTAAAGTGCCACTCTGGAGAGGGCTAAGAAATGGAGGGGTAACGAGAGAGAGAGACAAATGAAAGGAAGCAGAGAGAGAGTGAAAGAGAGACAGAGAGCTTGTTAGCAGCCATGCTTAAAGTCTGCTCCAGTTATTCGGTTGAGTGAGAGGCGTCTTTAAAAAAAAAAAAAAAACTCTCCCTCACGGTCTCTGTTTCATCCCCACGCCCTCCCTCCTGCTCTCCCTCTCCTCTCTGAGGCCTGTTGGTTCCAGGTGACAGGCTTACTGAGGGTCAAGCAAGACTGCACACTGGGTAACTCACCTCGCTCACACGAAAACACACACATTTACTGTCTCTCGATCTCTCTCTCAGACACACACGCGCCGACACACACACGATGTGCTCACACACTGGGCTTTCGACTGCAGGCCTCATTAACTACACTACAGCTGCCCCTGTTTTAGAGACACTCCTCAGCACGCTGTCTCTCTCTATCCCTCTCTCTCACAGCTTCCTCTCTCTCTGTCTCACAGCGCCTAACACACACACACACACACACACACACAGTCACACACACACACACAGTCACACACACAGTCACAGGCACACATATTGTCCTTCAAGCTTTGTATTTCTCTTTGCTCACTTTCTCTTTCTCTCTTTTAGAATCACTATCTTTCTTTTATCTGTCTCTCGTACACAACACTAATCACAAGGCTCATCAATTTAGTTTATTACAGATTTTCATCAAAAAATACCCAGATTTGGTTAAAGCATTAGTAGCTGGAGTAGCAATTCACACTGATTTGAGCCTGGGTTTTTATCCCTCACATCTAAATCTGTTTCCTGCAGCACAGGGACACTAATCACTACATTTTATGGTAAAGTCTTCAAAATATTACAAGTAATTATTGGACCAGCCTTAGTAATCTTAGACACGTTGATGTAGTATGTCCCAAGCTTTTTGTTGTGACTTTGTTTTGGAGTTTCTGCTATCCAAGTTTTAAAATACAGCTTTTATGCAGCATTAAAATTTGCTTCCATATATGGTACGTTCATGGTTTTTGTCCCCTTACTCTTAGCTGAACAACATTAGTCTAAGTAAATGTGAATATAAATCAGGGACATTCTGGGAAATTTACATTCTTCATTTTGGTGGTGGTGGAGACAGTATTCAGATCTAATACGATACTGTAAAAATACTCCATTACAAGTAAAAGTACTGCATTTAAAATCTTACTTAAGTAAAAGTATGCAAGTATAATCAAATGTACTAAAAGTATTATAACCAGTCTAGCAGAAAACTATCCCTTGTGTTAAATTATATCACTAGATTTTTTTATATCAATATAAAAGCTGTTTTTTGCTAATAACTTTCTTGATTGATTGTTGTTTTGTAATTTGTAATTCTTAATTGATTGTAGTTCTTCTAGTTACTTTTCACCACTGATCGTTTCCGGTATGTTTTTTTTTTTATTTTGACTACTTTTAGGTCAACAAATCGAGTATAGAAAGCTCAGGAACATCATTTTCATGTTAAGAAATAACATTTCACAGACAATTTGAATGAGCAGTTAACTGAATGAATGAATCAAAATATTAAGTTTTTATTTCTGGACTCATTATCTCAGTATTTCTAACATCCTGGCTACATCGTGACTGGATTGTATGATAGACGTGGGCATGGTTGCATGTATAGGCTTATTATATTGATGTCTTCATCTGTATGTGAAAGTCAGAATTGAAGAATGAATATAACACCTACATAAGAGTATATGCAATAATTGTAAGAAATGACTGACGGTACAAAATTAAACTGCGAGCTAAAACGCCTAAGCCCTTTTATTAAAGGCTTTTTAATTTTTGCAAAGCCGTGTGCCTTGGTATTTCTCGATTATGACTTATTGATCACAAAAGCTAAGTACAAGTCTAGCCTCTCTTTTCTTAATTAAAGTGGTTTTGGAATAAATTGCCTGACTTTCTAGAAAAATGAACTTCCGGAGGTGTTTTTACACATTAGAAAGATGCCGTTTTATGACAATGAATCATACATTCAGTCTAGACCAGGGATGGGCAACTGGAGGCCCGGGGGCCGCATACGGCCCGCACCCTCACTTGAAGTGGCCCTCAGTACAACTACATGCATTTGAGCATGAAATCTTAAAGTGCAGTGCAAAAATGCACAAATGTACTTCTTGCAATTAAGGTTGGTCTGCTGTTCTTGCACTGATAAAAAAAGAAATCACAGTAAGTGGTTATTTTTTATTTGCTTCAAACCTTTTGTATTCCTATTTATACTGTTATACATGCATTAGAGCATGAAATATGTTAAGTTACTGCACTGTAAACATATTTAAAATTGCAGTTTAATCATATCTGGTTAAGTGCACGGTCCTATATGTGGCCCTGTGGTAGTGTCCATGAAAACTGTGGCCCCCTCCAGCATTTAAGTTGCCCATCCCTGTTCTAGACTATACTGAATGTACAGAACAGATGCAAATGCAGCACAACCAAAACCTATATGACATCATCAATCTATATGACATATATACAACATTTTAATGCTTCAAAGACTGCATTAACTTCTCTACTTTGACTGGTTTAATAAAAGCTCTTGTGTGGTTCATTATTTTACCTGAATTCACCTCAGTCGTGTACTTCATGAGAAAAGTAACTGTTCACCACAATAAGCACACTCAGTGTATATGTGTGTGTGTCTGTATGTATGCCCGTCCCATGGGATCCTGCATGGCCTCGGCACAAACAGCTCTTATCTCCTGCGATCGAGTCTGACGCTCCAAAGCTGCTGCCATCAGCCACAAACTCATTAATTACTCTTTAGTATCAAGCCGTAATTAGAGACACCAATCAGGCCCCCGCTCTGCTTCCCCTCTCCCCCCCCCCCCCCCCCCCTCAGTCCCTATTAGCACTCCACACTATACTCTGTGTGCTAGCGAGCTAAGCTAAATGCTGCACAGTACAGCACAATGCCGAGATGAGCTCCCCCATGTGTGAGATTAGACCACGTGCGGTTAGATAGGAGCATAGGAGGAGGAGGGAGGGATGGGTGAGGCAGGCTGGGTGTGTGTTGGGAGGAAATTAAGGAGGAAGAGAGGAGGGAGAGACAGAGGTAGGGAGGTGAGGGCGGGGAGGAATACAAGAGGGAGGTGAGGCGATGTCAGCGCTCAGGAGGAGCATTAATTTGACATTAATTGTGTCATCGCCGCTTTAGGTCACCCCCTCCCCTCCCCTGCACACACACCTCTCCTCTTCTCCCACTCCTGATGAGTGGATCATTGGCGGATGAGAAGAGAAAAGATCTGATTAGATCTGTCTTGTCTGTCTGCACTGAAAGAGGGTGAAACGGGGACAAGAGGGAAGAGGTGGAGGAGGGTGGGGGTTTGGAGCCATTAAGGACAGTGATTGGTTTAATAAAGCGCAGAGGAGAGCGATAGGGGATAGGAGGATTTCCTGGTAGGTCATTTTCTTTTAATCAGGAGAAACTCAGTAGTCCTGGACGACCCAAGGGACGTTTGAAATGATTATGTAATCTGTTTTATTTCGGGGGTTTGGATAATTTTAGTGAGAATATATATTTTTTTGAGAAATAATTAATAACATGGGCTTTGAGAAAGCTTTGAGTCAGAATTTACAGTTTTCCATGTTATTATTTTATGCTGTTTAACTGTTCTTGTGTTTAAACTTAGTTATATATAATTTAAGGCCCTGATTGGACCAGAGCGCTTTTTGCAGGTTGTAAAATGCGAGGCCTACAATTAAGAAATGTTTTAAAAGCCCACAATTTTAAAAAAAAGAGCATCTTGCGGTGTCATTTTTGAATTGTTGCTAGGCAACCACCGAATCTCCTGTCCTCTCAATTCATCCGATCGAACAATGGGGGGGGAAAAAACGCAAATGACACTGGACTCTTTTTCGTTTTGGGATGAAGTTCTTTCAACTCAAGCCATTCATGATGCTCCTGCATAAACGCAAGAGCAGAAAGACGCAAGCAACGCAAAAGCAGCAAGCAAAAAGCTTCACTTTTATTGAAAACAATTACAAAAAGTTGCCCCAGGCTGCTAAAAAAAGCCCTCTGTCTGATCAGGGCCCAAATATTCTGCCCTCCCCTATTCATGTACGTGCACAGCTATAAAGCCAGTTAAACACATTTGCAGTAAAGGTTGAAGATAAGGATTTGGCCTTTGAAGTTTATAGGGGCAGCAACTGTGAAACGGCATACATAGTAGCAATTTAAATGATGGTGACTGCAAATTAGAAACTGAGATGTTATTAAGAACAACTTGACCAAAATATAATGTCAAAATAAAATAGTACAGCAACAAGGAAATAATAGTCGGTTTTAAAATAGCTGTCCAATTAGTGCTTCATGAAGAAACAGTATCAACAGTGAAATATCAGCATTAAGAAGCTACAGTGCAGCTATTAATCTAGTAAGCATACACATGAACTAAATTCACAAATGAATAATAATAAAACAGCTGTAATTTTTATTTTAAATTCAAGATTAGTTGTTAATATTTACTCTCAGTGACGGCCAAGTGTAACCGTTACTAAGCTAACTAAACCAACTGAAAAGCTAATGTTAGCTTGCTAACATACGACCTGTTAAGATATGAAGTAATGTAGCATGGTAAACAATATTTGACCTGACACTTGATCTAAATAATGCTAAATAATGATTTGTTTTTAATTACTTTTCACAAAAATACACAACTTATCCCAAATTGGAATATGCTGTGGCACAAAAGTTAGGCTACCAATTAGCATTAGTCAGGTTGGATATTTTCTCTAGCGCTAAATTTAAATAACACTAACTCCGAAATACAGCTATTTCTTCAAGTTTACATAGACAGTTTATTCCAACCAACTCATTTGTTTGGATTGGAGGCTTTTAGAGTGCGGTTATACAGTACTGGAACTATTGCTATAACAAGATTTTGTATGTGGCTTGCGCATGGCACGAAGGTGTGCATCCTCGATTTTGAAGATTTTTTGTAATGATATTTTTCAAAATATCATTATTTATGTAGGACATGTTGCGCGGACACCTTTTAGGGGAGCTCCACCCCATTGTGTGATAGGCCTACACCTGGTCAGTCACTCTGGATTTCCACGCCTGACTCATCTGTAAGTCTATTTAGCCTACCTATCTTTCGAAGTTTTAAAGTGCACTACAAGGTTCGATTTTCCAATAAGATTTGAATAGTTTCCAGCGAATATCAATGTTCAATGTGTATGTGCTGGATGGTGTGCATACCTTATGAAAAGTAAGTGTTTTATGGAGTTGCAGACGCTGTAGTGGTCTGCATAGCAACAATATATGAAACACAATATTTATCAATCAATCTACACATTCCACAACACACCTAACAACCCTTACTCACATTATTCACATCCATCTGTTTGTGCTGCATGTAAACTTATTCCCTCCTATATCTGTGTCTGCATATATGTCTAACCATGTTGAATGATTAAGTTTCTTTTTCTTAAAACATCTATTTCTGTGTCTCTTTATATCTCAATGTACATCCATGTATTACCCAATATACACTTTGTATATTAACACTACACATTAAGAGTATTACACCTCATTGTACATCCCACTTTCACACACAGCCTCATTTGGCCATAATTTGAAAAATCTACTTAATCTCCCACTATACAAATACATACTTCCTATGGGCACTGCACTAGTTACTTAAGTAGGCCTTGTTTATTTTTTGTTTCGTAATTCTCTGCTTTTTTACATCATGGCCAGGGGACTACAGATGAAAACTAGCCTTCTGGCTAACTGGCTTTTTTAACCATGTATAATCATGTGTTTTATGAAATTGCACTGTCCCCTTTTAAATAAACTAATAATAATAATAATAAGACATTTTAGCTTTTTGGTGCAACCTGATGTGGTAGCCTAAATCACTAGTTTAAACAACAAAAACGTTGTTAATGCTGTAAAAGTTAGTGCTGTATTCACAAATAGCATGGTGCAACCCTATCTTGAGGCAGATTTTATGAGACATTGCTTTATAGTATATCTTAGCCTGAAAGTAACGTTTGGGCATCTCTTGTGACTGATTTTTTTGTATTCGCTATTGATCACTGAACAGAGAGCCCATCTATCCCCCACAACAGCCCTGCAGTGGTTAGTCAGAGCTGAAAGGGACCCTGAAGCATATAGGAATTCATTGTCTTGTTCAGGGACACGCCAGCAAGGTGGAGGGGTGGGTCTTAAACATCCGCCTTCAGGTTTAACGTGGATTCTCAGCTCTCAAGGAGATGGAGACTTGGATAAGCTGTATGCACAATTAATATTTCTACCCTGCTTCTGCGTTACTTCAGTGTGCATCGTGTTTGGATTGAATCCAAGCTGATAGACTGCTTATACAAGCCTTCGAGCAACTACAAAGTATTCTAATAAAGATCTCATTGCACTGCCAAATCCAAATTAGGAAAGTCACAAGATCCTGCTTTATAAGGATGAGATCTCATTTGTTTCTTATTAAAGATAAATACTGTTATCAAGCACCATATGCACCAGATTATTAGACTTGTTTCATGATAACTGGCCTCGATTTATCTTAGTAAGCTATTTAATCTATTTTTCGTCTAAAGCTGACAAGAAATAGTTGATTGCATGGTTGATGCACTGATATCCCAAAACATCTATTATGAGGAAGCAAGTTTGCTGGATTCAGGCTCAGAAATAAATAAAAGAGTAGCCTCACTGCCAAAAGCACAGCACTGAAATGACGCCCATATAGATTGACAGGTCTTTTAATACAGGCTCTAACACCGGACAACAACTGAATCCAAGTTATTAATGTTTGCTGATGCTGTTGAGGTTTGTTTACATCAATGTGAGGAAAAATCAAGCCATGTGAAATGATGCAAAGACATCTCTGTGGTGTAGTTTACAGAGCCTTAAAACTAAATTGTGCAATATTTCATGATTTGTCTGAGTAACTGTAATATATGATACTAAAATAACATTTTTATACTGTAGCATGGTGTTTATTTTCTTAACACTTTAAATTAAGTTCTTAGTGAAAGAGAGAGAGACACACAAACACAGATGTCATTTGTTGCATTCAAAGAAATGTTTCTATCTGTCCATGAGGCCATTTTAGACATGCTGTTGTCCTACTATTGTGTTGTTCTCTGTGCACCAGTCCCACAGCGTTTAACTCTGCTTTCAACAGAAAATTCTCAGAGGTCTTTCTGACAACCTCCTCTAACACTACCCCTGTGCCTCGCCTCAACCATAAAGAGCTTGTTCGCCATTTTAACACCTCTGCTTTGACTCTGTTCTTGATGCTGTCACTGCTTTTGAGAGCAAGCACAATTAAAGCAATACCACTAGTGTACAATGCAATATAATAATTGAATATTTCTTTTAACTTAGGAAGAATTACTGGTTACAAAAATCTTTGCATATAACATGATCTTTCTCTTTTCTGGAACAACTGATGCAGTCGTTTTTCTTGAGCGAACAGTTAGATTTTTTTCATTTCAGATGAAACCTCAATGGATCATCGCCTTGTTAAGAAAACTCTTGATCCTGTGAACTGTGGCTGTCTCTTAAGTGCTTTTACAGTGCTTACGGTTGTGGCCAAATGATATATTTAGATATAATCTTAGGAATAGAGAGCTCACAGACCGCTCTTGGCCTTAGTTTACTAGCAGATACAAGCACAGTTCTCCATTTCTTCATAGAAGTCCTTATTCTATGCTTCAGTTTGGGCCATGATGCTGCTATTGGCTTTGTACAACAAAGTACAACATGTAATCTCCAAATTCAACAGCTCAGCCAGCAGCAACCCTCTCCTGGTGGTCTTTGGTGTCCTCCCTGAGCTCTTTTCCCATATGGAGTTAATTTGGAGGACAATCATTAGGATAATTTGGCATCCTCAGGACAACACAACAACATGTTCAAGTAAAAGGAAAGCATGTTCAGCATGACTTTTTCCATTAGGAGATATTTCCACAGTTAAACTTTTTTTTTTATCCTCCACTGATCTGCAGAAAGTCATCCATGTATTAATCCCTCCTTGTTTAGATGACATCAACCCTTTGTGTTCCTACATGAGGTTACATCAAGATCACATTAAACAGCATTTGTGCTTGTAGACTTCTTCAAAATATGCTGGCATTGTAGGTTTCTGCAAACCACAGATACAATGCATCTTAATGGTTTAAAATGCCGCAACCTGTTCTCAATTGCTACTCGTGGCACACTGGGTCACATTTTTAATCATGTGGTTAATGCTGTGAAAGGTGTAAGGTTAGGAAATAGATCCGTTTAAAGGTTAACCCATAAGAACCCAGACCTATTTATCCTTAAAGGAACATTATGGGGGATATACAACAGACCAAGTGGACTACATTTGTGATGTTTAAAAAAAAAAAATACTATCCCTAAATGTCAATGATCTGTGATGTGACATTTACGTTACATTGGGCGTTTATGGTATTTATGTTTATAATATTTCTGATTTTAGAATAAAAAAGACTAGACACATTTTCTGCTTACAGAAACACATATTTGCCTTTTTCTTTGCATCTCCACAACATATATCAAAATTGTGACATTAATAGTGCTGTTTAACAACAAAGTATTTGTCAGATTTGTTTTAAGTAACAAAATAATAATACATCAATAATAAATAAAAACAAATAACCATTTGCCTTTTTGTTTGCATCTCCACAACATATATCACAATTGTGACTTTAATTTGTTCAGGAAATATAGTCAGAACAAGTTGAATGCAATAAAGGACACCCTATTAACGGATTAGAATTGTTAAATGGGTTTAAACTTAGCCTCGTAACAAAAAATAAGCTTTTTGAAATTAGCTACTTTTTCACATTTCTGTTTCCAGTCACAGCCACATTTTGGAGAAGTCACTTCCTGTCAAAGTCACATGACACCACACCAGGGTGTGTCGCTTCGGGATTTAATGAGTTAATGTGAAGCATAAAGCTGAATATGGGAGATTCTCGAAGATTTAAAGTCTAAAGTGTGTTACACAGGTGTCACCATGGGTTCTTATGTGTTAAAAAACAACTTCTGTTCGTAACTACTGGATGCAGTTTCAATAAAGATTTGAAAAAATAAAAACTACTTAATGCAGTTGCATAGGTGACGTAGAGCGGCACATAGAATGTGACATATTTAGTGCAGAAACTTATTTTACAGGTTAGTTTAAAACAATAGTACTGCATTTTGGTTTCACACAGGACCAAATAAAACCAAATAAAAGTCTCCTGGTTGAAAGTCGGCCAGTTGTTTGTGTGACCCCGACCTCCAACCTCAGCGGACCGTGAGCCTTTCATATCAGCGTATTTCTGGTTTTCAAACGTACAATGCTAATAATCTTTTTCGAGACTAGGCTGCAGTATGCATCTGTGGAGCTTAGTTACATGCTATACTCAACTCCTAGTTCATAGACTTGATCATGATGAAGTAATGATATTGGTGGTATGGTGATTATTACATTTATTTTTGCAGTGGCTGCAGTAGCTGAGCACAAGTCTCATTGTGGAGGCATTACATCAAACTCCACCCTTCCGTATTGGTGAATTAATCATTTCTATGAACAATTGAACTTTGGAGATATAGCAGTTTTTCACTTTGCAGCACAGTCGGAAAGAGAGAACTGCTGAATCCTCATAAGCACTCAAGGACATCAGTACCCTGGAGCCTTGCCTGGGTGGGTCTGTCTGTTAGCAGTTAGCAGCGTCCCCAGCCAGCCTTTAGCTCCAAGGGCGGTCTCTACAACGATATCACCGGGCCAAGCAAGGAAGGACCTGCTCCCAGATGCTTGAGTGGATGAATAATGACACTGTAACACAGCTTCTCTCTCCCTCTCTCTCTCTCTCTGATAATGAGGAACAGAAGAGCAGACCCTCCCCGAGGCACAGCACCTGGACTGGACAGCCTTCCTGTCTACCTCAGCCTCTCTCTCTCTCAGGAGATGGGCAGCAAGGAGTGAGACTTTGGCCGTACGCCAGGCTCGCAGTCTCAGTTACACTCAATCACACTCCGTTTGGTCTAATTGTGAAATTATGAAACATCTTATGAAGTTACTGGACCATGATTGAGCTCATCAGACCCCTAAAAAGGCTTAGAAAAACACCATTTGTGTGTGATTTGGTGTCAGGCATCTTTAGCTTTAGATATATGCCTCATGGCTTCCTCCCTCAACACCTATATATTTCCCTTTCCCTCCACTTCTCACTCCTCTCCCTGCAGGGACGCGTTGCCAAGTGAAGTCAATTAAAACTGTACATCTAAGTGAGAAATGTCTGTTTGAGTGTGCGTGTGAGTGCGTATGGTTTCATAACTGCGCTGTGTGCTTCTTTGTGTAAATGTGTGAATATGTGGTATTTTCAAATGTGTGTGTGTCTGTGTATGTGTGTCTGTGTCTGTGTGTGTGTGTGTGTGTGTGTGCACAAATGTCTGAGTGAGTGTAGAGGCGGGGGCTCCCCTGGGGCCTGGCAGTATGGCGCTGTAGCGCTGCACACTCCTCCTGTGAAAACGCCTCCAATGGGACCGGGACAGCTGTGGCCAACCTATACTGCTTCATGGGCCATAACAAGCCTCATGACACACACACACACACACACACACACATATACACACCTATTACTCCAATGCTGCCAACTCTGTCTGGCTGTCTGTCCTTGTTTTGTCTGTCTGTCAGGAACTCCCTCTCTTTCAGACACACAAACAGAAAAATTCACCATATTTCTCTCTTTCTTTCTCCTGCAGTCTCTAACACAAGTGATGCTTCCCGACATATGTAAAGGTACATTTTTTTCCCAATTTTTTCATTCATACAGCCCACTCTTTCTGCCTCCCACTCAGCGACTTGGTGTCCTGGTCAAACACGACTGCCAAGAGGGGTTGTCTGCATGTGCGAAAGGAATTAAAAAAATAATAAAAATGAAACAAACTACACAGTGAAGAAATAAATTAACAAGCAACACATGCTCATTCATCTTGTCAGCTACTGCATATGAGCACATGAGCAAAATAGCACCTGACAAGCACAAGTAAGCACAGGAGAATCCACTTCAGACTCTGTGAATTGTGAGGAAAAGGTCAATTTGTTGTGTTGTCATGAACAAAAACAAATCTATCTTCATGGTCAGATTCACAAAAACGCAAAGACAGAGATTTTTTCTTTTTTAATTTCATTTATTTAACAGTCACCAGATGATGAGATACATTCTCTTAAAAAAGAAATAGACAACAAAACTGATATTATTTTGAGATTTTAAAAACTATTATACAATATTCTTAATATATAGATTTTGTACAAAATAAAAGTCAGTAAAAGGGGGAAAGGGAGAGTGACATCTTAAAAAACAGAGAAAAAAAGAGGAGGCGGATAGGAGTTGACTCAAACAACTACCACATTTAGGAGTGACAAAGACCAATCTCTTTCATAAATAAATATAGGAAAATTAGACATCATATATAGCTCTCTTTCCAATGGCTGGGCACTGCTAAATGTCTGTAGCATAGGTTATAACATAACTGCTCTGTGAGGCCCATTTGCTTAGAAAATTCCACGCATTTTCCACATGGAGATTAGCTGGAACCAGCGCAACTAAAAGCCCTAAAATAAAGGTATTTACCTCAGTAATGGGTCTGATAGTCTGTGCCGTGCTTGACCTTTGGCTATAACAATAACCCCCACCCCACTCTTCCCCCCCCATCCTTTCCTTTGTGTGCCATACTTGGGACTAGAGAATAAGCGTCTTTTTTTCTCTCTCTCTCTCTCTCTCAAGGCCAGTGAGAAACAAGTTTCAGACTCCCCCACTCACAAACAGAGACAATTTGAGCAGAGCACGTGTGGGAGGGGTGAATGGTATTGGAGCATAGGAAGGTCATGCTGCACTACCAACATCATTTCACCATTATATTCCTTCCTTAACCTATAGATATTTCAGCGCTGTCCTTGTTGGTCCTTAGAATTTCAACAATACAACAACAACTACAAGACAACAGAATAAACACACAAAAACTGGATGTGGATGGCTGTGGGGCATTACAGCCCCTTCTGACATAGACTCATGCCACTCAGATTGGCTGATTGTTTTCATCTTAAATCCCTCTCTTTGCACCTTTTTGAGTATTTGAAGCTCAGGGTATAAGCACTGAAAACATGGGAACAGGGGAATACAAAATACAGAGATTGGAGATGATTTACAATACGAATACACTACCTGTTTTCAGACACACACACCCAAAGCGTATGTAAACTGAGGCTGATGATTGATCCCCCTGCAACAGCAGACTTTTGTTCTATCCTTGTCTCCATCTTTTCCTTTTTGTACCCTCTGTGAGCAGGCAAGTGGACAGTGACATTGGCCCTTCTCAGAGCAGGACAGCAGGCAGAGTGACTTGGCGTTAATCACAGTTTTGTCTCGCTTTCTTGGCACATTAAGACGGAGAGGCGAGCGGCTGCCCGGGCGGCCGGGGTGAGAGATGGGAGGACAACGCGTTAGATTCTCAATAATGACGCATCGCTGCCGCATCACTTTGGAGATTAAAAGCAAGATGCTGAATTTCAATCAAGCCACATTAATGGCTCGGTGTGAGGAATGGTCACTTTGTCTCCACTGGCAGGCAGAAAGAGAGAGAGAAACTGGCACAAGGATCCCAGGTGAGACAAGGTGATACGACATTTTAATTCACCAAATTGCATGCTCGCCAGTAATGATAGAATCCATTTAACGGTGTCCTGACAATATTCTCTAACCGAATGCAAAAGGGCACTGACGAAATGTTACATCCAAGAGAAAAGTCAAAGAGCCAAGGACTTAATGCATGTAGCTGTAAATAACAGGATTGCTGGTGTAAGATAATTAATTGGATCTGATGAGCATGTGAATTTCATTACCATTAAAATTGTTAACTAGTTTCCGATCAGATCTCTATTAAAATATACTGTATGAATATATTTAAAAATCAATGTCAAACCAGGGTCAAATTGTAAAATTTGACAATGTTGTATTTTTGTTGTGTTTAAAAAATTAACACAATTAAGGCAAAATAAAAGTTTGTGGCTGAGCGTTACCATTAAAGTGAATAAGTTGGTATCATATGAAACTTAGGAATCCATTGGTACCTTCTATGTTGTCGGGAGGGGGGGAAAATAATGCTACAAAATTAAAACAGGCATTTTTAAAGGAGTCTCTTGACCTCTGACCTCAAGATCTCTTAATGAAAATGGGTTCTACAGACAAAAATCCTTTATTATAAGCGTCAGTCTTAAGATAGAAAACAAAGCAATTAATAGCAGTAAATGAAAGCAAATTTTGTAATTAATTAGTTACTTTTCTCAAATCAATTGAAAGCCCTAATTAATACGTATGTTAAATTTGATACAGCGAGCGATGAGGAATAATCCGTGTCTAAGGTGTTGAGGAACCATAGCTCTAATCAAACAGCCACTGAGGATTTTTTTTTTTTTACAAAAAAAAAATGTCCCCACCTCTGACAATGACAGCATATGAGAAAAGGAGTCCAATTTTAATTCAATGCCAAGACGTGACACTTTATCAAAGGAGCTTATGATTTCCTCATTTGTTGCCGTCAAATACTGCAGCCACCTTACAAAACATGCCAAGCTCTGCCTGAGCTGCTCTGTGAACGTGTTGCACTGCGAGATGTGACCCACTTGCAATAAAGTGCATTGAGAGTTCAGTTCTCATGGTAGATGAGAAGCGATGTTGGGCAAGCACAGCTGAGAGATTGTCATCACAGTATAGCTGATATGAAGAAAAACCTAATGTGACATGAACTAGATCTCTCGGGGAGGGGGGAGGGAAATCAAAAGAGGATAGGGTGACAGAAGAATTGTCAAGACAACAAAGCGGGGCGGGAGCGTTGGTCCTAGTCTCTGTGTCAAGTCAGGAATGTCACAGTTGAGCACAGTGCTTCATGGGTAGGGTAGTTCTTTAAGTTCAGAGGAGAGGATGTGACTTCCTAGACTTCAGCCAGGCACCCAGCTCTGGTTGCTGTGGGCTTGCTGTGGACCAGTCAGACTGCTCATCCCCATGCCCATGGTCACACCCATGCCCATACCCATGCCAATGCCCACCCCTTGGGCTAGGGAGCAGTCAAAGTTGAAGTCCATCTCCTCCCCAGAGTCCATAATGTCATGGAGGAGGATGGACTCCACGTCGCAGTCCAAGCTACCGTGGAACATGTCAATGTCCAGGTCGGCTGGTAGTCTCTCATGGGGGTGCGGTTGGTGATAGCTATGGTAGTTGCTACCAACACTACCATTCCCCATCCCCTGGCCATGGAGGTACGGTCCGTTAGTCAAGCCTTGGTGTTGTGGGTCGGGGTAATGGTTGTGACGGGGGTGTGGGGCAGCGGCCACGTGGCAGGAGTCCTGGGGCATGCCGAGCATACCTGCTGGGTTTGGGGGCAGGGTGGTGGAGGCGGGGAGGTGGGCGTGTGATGGGGGGCTGTACAGGTAGGGGGCTTTGTGGTTGTAGGTCTGCAGCTGATTGCTGTTTCCACGTGGGATGAGAGCCACAGCTCGGGGCGGAGTCTGGTTATGGCTCTGGCTGAGGTTGTGACCGTTGTGGGCGAGGCTGTGAGGTGAGTTGTGGTTGTGGTTGGTGACATTGTTGTGATTATGACTACTAGTATGGCTGTGAGTTCTGTTATGGCTATGAGCTGAGCTGTGACTATGAGGTCCATTGTGGCTGTGGCCATTGTGGTGGCCAGGGTGGTGGCTGTGATGGTTGGAGCTTACTCCGTTACTAGCTTGAGCCATCATAGGGTGGCTCTCCCTCTCCTGTCCCAGCATCATGTCCTTGGAACAGTATTGCTGCCTAGCTGGCCCCCCTGTTAGCAGACTCTGCAGGGCATTGGTGCTGGAGTACGCCCGCATGGTTCCAGAGAAACTCGCGGGCTTGTTCTCCTGGATGGTCTGCATGGGTGAGTGGTGGCGCAGCATCCCCATGCCTGTTGCACCGTAGACGCCTGCACCGTAGGAGCTCTGCCCCTTCACTCCAGAGCTGTAGTGGTAGACAGGGGTTTGGTGCTTGTGTCTGCCAACAGCTGGATGCTGCTGATGTTGCTGCTGCGACGGGTGATGGTGATGATAACTGTCCTCCATCAGCTGCTCATCCAGGCTGATGGCACCTGTCAGGTTAGCCAACTGAGGCAGCTGCTCAAGGGGAGGACAGAGATTCCCTGCACCCATGGATGGAGAGCGGGCACTGGTTGGCGAGGGGTAGAGGTGGGGGGAGGTCGAACAGGACAGGCCACCTTCCTCTGGTTCCTCTGGCTCTCCCTCTGCGAGGATGGGTGACAGGCGCCCACTCAGTGTGGAGGCTGACGAACTTGCCCTGGAATGGAGATCGGTCCAAGCGTCAAACTCTCCATCCGTCGCAGATGCACCTCCAGTTCCTGGGAGGCCTTTCTGTGGTGGACTGCTATGGTCTGGGGAGCCTTGGAGCCCAACCACGACAGACCCTGCTCCTATCCCGGGACGGCCAATCCTCTTACCTCTGACGCGGCCTTTGCTCTTTAGGTATTTGGTGTTGTTGTCCATGGAGACTGCTCGCCGGCGGGGGGACTTGCCCATCTTTCCTCCATCCGGGTTCAGCATCCACCAAGAACTCTTCCCTGTTCCCTCATTCTGCACCCTGATAAAACGCGTGTGGAGGGACAGGTTGTGTCGGATGGAGTTCTGCAGAGAGATGAAAGAGACACACGGTGAGAGAGAAGCCAAATTAAATTGTAATACATACATCACATCACTTATCATTTATACACAAACTGCTTTCTGAGGTGAGCACTTTAAATGAGTGAAATTTGCATAAAAATGATATAAATGTTCCAGAGGAAATAAAAAATTGTTGACATCAAACATAAAAATCAACAATGCAGACAAACCTACTTATAAATCATTCAGTTTATACATAATGTGCCAAATTATGGGGTCATTCCACATCTATTATTAGATATACACACACACAGATGTAGATATGGAACCCTCTATGCAACCAGTGTCAACAAACATCAGAAAATTGAGAGCACATTTAAAAAACACAAACATGTTGGAAGGACAGCTACAGCTGGCACGGATCACGACCCTGTCAGCCTCAACCAACCTGAAACGACCTGAGACTCAGTCTCGAGACACTCTCCTTATGTACGTCAATCCTCCCACTTTCATTTCCATCAATCCATCTGTCCTCCTCTACTTCTCCTTTCAGCCGGGCTGATGTAAGCTGCTGTGGTTGGGCGTACTGTATGTTTGAAGTCGGTGCCAGTCTGGCTTAGTGCCAGCCCTGTCTCTTTCGCTCTCGTAGCTTGAATGGGGGGATGTATCGGAAGATTGAGCCGGGAGCAAGGAAGGCTAATGGATGTATCCCACCCTCCGACATCTACCTTCACTGCCTATCTCCCTCTCCCTCCCTTGTTCTGTCTTTATCACAATCCTCTTTCTCTTTTGTCACTGAGTACTACATATTTTGTATTTTTCTTATTTCACACACTTCTTTGCACACAACAGTCATTTTCCACTTCTGCTTTCTATCTCTGTGCCTTCAATTACACAGTGTGTCACCAATTACTTTCCCATTATCCTCTACACCGGCATGTACAGTCACTGACTCGGTAATTCGTAGGATATAGTTCTGTTTTTTTAATATCATTTACATCTCAAGGGTTGCTGAATGCTGAAGGTTCCTGGTGTGCAACAGAGTCTGTCGTTGCAATTCTGCTCTTTGTTGTGCGTGAGGCATTTTGATGCTGATGCGGGAAAATATCAAATCAAAAGCACCTCCCGTGGTTTAGGAATATAGTGGGACAATAGATTGTTTCAGATTGAGGGGTACTCACACTTCCACCATCTCCATTATGTTGTGGATTATTTGTATTCACACTGAATTGCACGGCAGGGAAACAAATGAATCAAATTGCGGCGGAGAACACATAAATGGGAGGCGAACTGAATTCAGGTGATCTGTGAATGCCTCCTTGGGTTATCTCGCTGTGACACCTCCGGCATTGGGTAACCATGGCAACCGGGTAAACGTGCAACGGCAGAACTATATCATATTGTGGTGAGAGTCAAGAGAGAGAGAGAGAGAGATGGAGGGAGAGTGGGGGATGGGGGAAAAGGATGCAAGAGGAGGCGGTTGTTTGATGCTGCTGCTCCAACACTAAACAGCCTTTCATCTCGGCAGTGCAGGTCCGCAGGGGATGCCCGCTCCCTGCTTCTGACGGCTTCTCTACGTGCCGCGCCAACTCCCTGTCTCACCCTGGCTGGATCATCCACCTATCATACCACTCCAAATCATCCCCATCAAGTCCTGTGCATGCCTGAATTAAAACATATGTAAGCTTTCATGCCATTCCACCATGGCGGGTTGTAAATGGGGCATCTTTCAGAGAGCTGAACCACTTCATGCTGCAACTCTGTGTGACCTGTCTGATTCAAATTGCGATTTATCCCTGTATGAGGGAAGAGCAGCCCCATTGAACTTGCAGGGATTTGTCATCATCCCAAACCCTCTTTATCTGATGAATCCACCTGCTAGAGAGATTTGAGAGATTTCGGACAGTGGCCAGCCATGGCATCATCATCATCATCATCACCACTAGCTGCTGGCTTCCTGTCGTGTACTTTTCCACCACCACATGTTTTTCTCTGTCATCCTGTTTGTGTGTTTTAGACACTAAGAATAGCTCAGGTTGCAGGTGGTTCCACCGTGGGTGTGGTTCTGTCCGCCTCCTGTTCCCTGAGTCTGAGTCAGGGGCAATTTGGCCAGCCTATGGCCCTCACGCCCCCGAAACAAGCAGTCACTGCTAATCCCCCTCCATCCCCGAGTAATCCCAGACAATCCTGGGCTAATCCCAAGTTGATTCAGGGGCACTCCCAGCTGGGTGTCTCACACAGAGCCATGCCAGGTCACCATGGACACAGCGGGCAGCCCGGATATGCTATGATCCAAGAGTAATACAGCATAAGGGAAGTTTAAAATGAGAAAAAAAAGGGACACTATAAACCCCTTATAGTGTGCAGTGTTAACTAGTGTACTAATGTTTGTGCATTTTAGTAGATTTTTTAAGCAGCGACCTGATGTTCACCGTATTTTTGATGCCTCCATCGAATCAACTACCTTTACTCTGTGTTCTGTCCTTGAGGGTTGGCTTTGCCACGTTTTTACCCCTACGGGTTGAATAGAATAAAATTGAAAACTTTATTATGTATTAAATATTCATAAAATGGAAATTCTCTTTCAGCCCCCTGGCTTGCTGAGGCAGACGGATGAAGCCCACAGAAACATACAATGACAGAGAGGAACACACACATCACACGCCCGGGTCCAGGAGGCTGCTTCCTATTCAAATCATACCCCTTTAATACAATGGGTCTAGTGGAGAGGGCTCTAAATAATGAATGAACCAGTGGCTGGGCTTATGCAGAGAGATGCACTGCCTGGTCCTATAATACTGAGAAGAACAGACAGAGTCATAAGTAGTGGTGTGACTTTTTAGTTTTATCATTGTCGTTCACCCTCGTCCTCAGTCTACAAACACAACTCAATCAGGCTGAAAGGGGCTGAATAGGACATAAAGTAAAAGAGGATAAGAGTTTATGGACCAATTAAAAGCCAATTAAGGTGGACAAAGTTCTCCTGGACGCAGGACAACAATCAGCTTGGGTTCAACTCTCATTAAGGCCGAAAAATCCTGATAGCTGATTTAGATATTTACACAATAGATACCAAGCTGCGGGACAGTCCTCTTTGTCCACAGATTAAAAGCTTAGGCTCTTTTTGAGCCAATCTGACATGTTGACACTTTATTCCACAGCACACAGGTGGACGAAGCACTAAGAGGGGTTTTTTTTATTGGCTCAAGAAAGGAGACAGAAAAAGACTTGAATCCAACAGATAATTTGTTGATGAGCAGAAACACGTTCCTGGAATTCATCCATAATAATCTCTTTAAGAACCATTCATTTGGCGCTTGGAAATCGTACAATACCAATCAATTGTTCTCATGTTCCCCCTCCCTTCTTCTAAGCAAACTCGGTTTGATTCAGAGGCTGGAGAGGCCTATTTAGTGTTGAGAATCAATGAAGTTTAATGGCTATCAGTGCCGAGGCTTAGCACACATCAAGGCCTGACTAACTACACAATCCACCTGCATTATGAGGCCAATATGGGTGCTCAATATGCCATATCCCCACTGTTCGCACAACAGTGTCTAACTGCCACAGGCTTGTCAATTAAGTGGCTGTGCCCACTTGTGCAAATTGGCTTGGCGCCCAACTCGTCCCTCTGTAGCCTCTCCCAAGATGTCAGTCAAGCATTAGCATTGGGAGTATATGTTTATGGGGGCAGGGGTTGTTATGTTGGGCCCGATAATTTATCTGGGATAACCTGACTGACTGGCATGGGGGGCAGCTGTACTGGGGGGGTACAGCAGGAGGCGGAGGGGCCTGGGAGTGGGAATATAGAGGTACCGCAAGGGGCCCCCTCCACGGCACACAAAGGGGTGCCCTCAAAATGCCCCCCCATCCCCCTCCATTAGTCCCCCATCAGAACCCACTCAGGGTCTTTCCCGCTCACACAGCCACACACATGCTCACACACAGAGGGGCGAGGAAACAGGTCAAACGGTTTATAGGACCCATCTTGTGGCGAATGTGCACTCATTCAAACAGAACTGAGTGACGAACTAAGGACTGTGAGTGGGGTCTGGGAACCAGCAAAAAGAAACCACTCACCCGATTCAAACAACCTCAAGGGTGAAGCAGCGTGGTGCGCTTGCCCAGCTAAGAACACAGCAGCTGTTCTTGTAGTGGCACCGGGTAAAGCCGTTTGCCACACTCGACTGGTATTACCAAACCATTTCATGCAGAATGGAGCCATTATGTATTGTCAAAGGGTATCCCTCTATGGTGCACATTCATTTGATAAGCCTAAATCAAGGGGGAGTAACAGAAGCACTAACTGTGTTTATTGTGATGCTGTTTTTGCCTGTGCAGAAGGCAGGAGGGATCAGGGGGAGGGGAGGTTTCAACACAAGCAGTTTTGTTCAGCACAGGAATGAGTTTTGTCAGCTAAGCCTGTCTCCAGGCTATTGGTGGAAATTAGCGCCGGCTAAATATTCGCTTTCCATGATTGATGTCACGGCTTGCGTTGTCCCTTTGAAGGAAAATAAAGAATTTAGAGCCATGTGGATTAATAGGGACAGGGTTGGGGGAATTTTATGTGTCTGAGGGGGACTTGAAGAGGGACTGAAGGGCCTAATGGCTGCACAGATATGGCACAATGGAGCTGAGACGATATGGTGTATCAGAGAGTGAGAGAAGACAAGTGAGACTATGACAGTGAGTACAAGAAAGAAAATTGGAAATTGCTTGTGTGTGTATGTGAATGTGTGAGGGAGAGAGTGTGTGCGAGAGAGATGTAGCTATTTGCCTGAGAAGCCCAGAGTCAGATGATTAAAATCCCTTTAGGAGGCTTCTTTAAGAGAGACAGATGGGCAGACAGGCCTGTTTTTGGAATGCAATCAAATTGAAAAGATTAAAAAGGAGTCTCTTTTATTAGGAGGTGAGAAACAGTTACTTCTCTGCCACATGCCATCATCGCCTCCACAGCAGTGGTCACGACTGCATTGGCATGCAAGGCACATTACAGCCCTTGTTGGGGAAGAAATAAACCTGGGATTAGGAATTGGGTCTATCTCAGTGTATCACTGTGGGGTCCCTGAGGATTGGCAGCATTTCTAATTTCTTCTTGAATGAAAAAAAACGATTTACAGGAAAGAGTAAAAAAAACTTCCGGCTACAGCAATCACTACAGAAAAGGTTTAAGTGAGCCGGAGTGACTCAAGGACTTTTCCCCAATAGCTGTCAATTACAGACAGAACTTTCGCTTAATCTAAACGAACGCCAAATCTGAACAGGTACAATTCAAATGTGCATTCCCTTGGCTGCCATTGTACTTGAATAGACTGAGTTTGCACAGTAGAGTGATTCAAGCACTGTGAAAGGTGCTCTGTATTCGACCCTATTATTCCACAACACTGCAGGAGTGCCATTTATAAAAAGGCTTAAAATGGAAAGCAAGTGTGTGGTAGTGTGTCTGGTAGCCTCAGATCAGGAAGTGGCTGTGGAGAGGGGTGTAATGGAGTTGGTAGGGGATTCCTGCCTGACTGTGCACTAATTGCATCCAATGGCTGGCGAGTCTTCAGCCGTGCCCACCCCGGCGCCAAGGGAAGGGTTGGCATCGGGGTGGCAGGGTGTGGGATAGAGAAGGGCTGCCGCAGCTTTAGTGGGTAAAAATAGATGCTGACAGATTAGTAGAGCATCTGAGACCCGGACAGGGGATCGGAAAATCCGCTCGCCTGATGCCAGGGACAGCTGAGTGTTTCCGGTGGGCGCAAAGGGGACACAATCTGGGCATCACATCTGACGCCCACGCGCAAAACGGGGGAGCCTCGGAGTGGGTGTGAGCGCACGAAATGAGCACGTGCCACAGGATAGCATGGGTGTGGTTTTTCCACTGGGACCTGCAAGGTAGGCAGAGCTCGCACCCTCCCACTGAGGATTCACACAACAGGTGTTTGGGCTGGGCCACCTGTGGGGCCGGCCGCCTGCTCGCACTTCACACCTCGTCTAGGGAGCAAACTAACATTTTCCACTGGGCTTGCCATGCTTTTGTTAAAGAGCAACACGTTTCTGGAGAGGCTTTTTACAGCTCTTTTTACAAGATCTGCATGATATGTGTGTGTGCAAGCGTGCACAAGTCAATCTGCATTTATGTGAGCGCCTGTGTGTCTATATTTGTGTATCAGTCCATTTAATAGCCAACAGCCACAGTGTGGATTTGATTATATTGCAACCTCCCTCTGCTATATACAAAGAAACTGTCGGCCAACGATGGAATCAATGCAGGCTTTTTTTTTTTCACACTCGGCCTGCACATAATCTCATTCATAACAATGAGAATCTCATTTCCCACATTCTAAAGGTCAGTGCACACCTCTGATCACACTTTAATAAACATCATTCTCAGCGTTTAATTTAATTTCAGCAGAGCAGGAAACTCATAGGCAGCCATGCAAAATTCATCGGATCTTCCCTTTAATTGCTTCACTTTCACAGTACAGAGAAGAATGACCGCAATCACGGTGAGGGAAAAAATAATGCACAGAAACATAGGCACACACACAAACAAACACACACACACACACACACACACACACACACAGGCAGATAAGAGATAAGTGGCATCAGTCAAGTGCCAGTTTTGGTTACATTTTAATAAAATAAGCTTCACAATTTCTTTTGGACCAGCCCCAAGTAGTGGCTCCACATCTCTTTGTCATCACACATTTTAACTCTCACCTAAATTGGCAAACTGTACCAAACAACCAAGCTCAACCATACACACACACACACACACACACCTATACACACACTCTCTCCCTCTGTCACACACCTACATTGCACACACATGCCAACATGACACAAAGCCTGGCACACCGGGCACACTCATTACCGCAATGCCAAGCTACCAGTTGCTAAGGAGACCTGTGGGAGAGGGAGGGTTCCTTGTTGTTGCCATAGCAGCCGGCTCGCTCCCTGCCAACTCTCTCCCTCGGGGAGAAACAAGGCAAGAGGTGGGGGGTGAAGTGGGTAGAGGTAGGGGGCAGCGGTTTAATAGGGCTATGAGGTGCAGAGGAACTTCATTAGCCATCAGTGTGCGCCACACCAACCACTGCTTCCCATGAATGCCTACCCACATGCAACACTTCAGCCTGCAGACTCCCACTTACTCACGCACAGCCCATACACTCCCACTTATTCGCACACCTTTACGGAGCAGAAGATGGAGAATGGCATGCTTAGAATGAAAAGCAGGGAGTTGGCGACGGAGGGAGGTGGGGGGGGGGGGTCGAGTGTATCTGCAGGGGGAGGGGTTGAGAGGGCAGAGGTGGGTGAAGAACAAAAAGAGGATGGGGGAACAAAGGAGAGTTAGAGAGGGTCTAGAATGTGGGGGCCCGCTTGAAAGAGTGGTAGTTAAAGGCTGTATGAAAGCAGTTCCCTCTGTAACGGTGCCTCCTCCTAACCAACCTTGACCTTCAGCTACAGCCTCTATCCTTCAAGCCACAGAACAGCACTGCACAGCCAAACACACACACACACACACACACACACACACACACAGCATTGTGCATGAGCTTTTTCTGTGCACAATGCAACTGCATGACAAAGTATACAACTGCAACTGTTCCTGTGTAGCCTGAGAAGTTATTCAACCATATACTATAGGCTGTTTTACCATTTGTTATCACTTTTTTCTCTCATGCCACAGTCATTTGTCGTTTGGAAATGCTGTTTACATGTTTTTCACTACATTGTTAGTATTTAAGATTGTTTTCTAAAAGTTTGCCAAGCACAATGGAAAGGCCAACACATAGATAGACAGTAAAAAAATTCTCAGGGTTAATGCTCTGCTCAGCCACCTCACACTCTCTGTGATTTCTTATTGTGTGTTGAATTATTAAACACACAGTAGATTTTTTTTTTTACATCTAAGTTTCAGCACGCACTATGATCCTCGAAAAAACACAATTTATGAGCAAATTACGTTAAAAATAAAGAGAAGTGAACTACATGTTTCGCACGTTGCTTCATCAGATTCGCTCTGTGCTTGATTGCTATCATGTGTACTTGAATAATTGTGTATTGTTAGCAGAGGATCCAACATAACATCATGGAATACAAATACATCTCAAAAAGTGAACAACGATAAGTTTTAGCAAGTACAATTCTAGCATACAAATTAGACACAAGCTTTACATCTCAAATTCCACAAGACAGTGAGATTAAATAAATGAAGAAGAGGCTTCTGTGCAAAATACACAGTGATATATTACAAGTGGGGGATGTAATTATTATAAAAAGAGAGGATGAGTAGATCCAGAGTGTAAACATTTAAATATATATAGAGTGCAAAGTACACAGATATCAAAAACTAGTTTTACTAATTTTTCTATTTTACTGGTTTGCAGTGCAGCAGTTTGGCACCCGGGGAGAGGCTCTACTGTGCACAGGGAGTTTTCAGGTTTATGTATAACACAATACGGATGTTGTCATTGACATATCTTTCAGTTTCTTTTGTCAGATGATAAAATAGTGATTTGATTGTGAATGACGGCTATAAACGCTACCTGTTTACGGAGCTGTCGAAAACACTAATATAAGACTGACAACTTATCAAGCTCCTGCAAGCACAACCAAGGCGCCTCATCTTAACCTGCAAATATCTCTGTGACAAAAAGATTTATTAATTTGATTAAATTATCAGTATGTGAAACTGTTTTGCACTTTTTTTTAAATCATCCTAATGTGGCAGCCCACAAGTGCCATTGGCCTTGGTTAATAAGTAGCACTTATGAGCATCCAGCACAGTTTTCAGATTTATCCACTTGGAAGGACATGCATAATCTTCAGGTGTATCTCTGTTTGATTGAAGATTGAAGGACAACACAGAGATCTGTTGTTTTTTTCCCCCGTAGAAACAGCTCATTCCAGAATAAAAAACACATATTTTTACCTCTTACCCATAGTTCTATTGATCAAACGAGATTGTTGTTGTGAGTTGCTGAGTGATGGAGATATCTGCCGTACAGATAAGGTCTGCCTTCTCTTGAATATAATGGAACTGAATGGAATGAGCTGTAATGTCATCAAGCTCAGTTGGAAAAATGGAAAAGAAGAAATATTTTTATTAGTCCATATAAGCATAAAGAGCTGCAGAAATAAGGTTGAATTCAAGAAGAGCTACTTAAATATGGAGTTGTGCTTATATTTTTCTCTGTTTTATATCAAATTAAACTGCATAAACAGCAAGATATTTTTAAAAACATCACATTGGATTTTCAGAAACAGGGATGGACATTTTTATCTACTTTCTGACATTTTATGGACCAAATGATTAATCAATTGATCGAGAAATTAATCAATGATGTAAATAATAGTTAGCTGCAGCCCTGAATCAAAGTCTGCAACTCCGCTCAGAAAGGAGCCATGTAAAAAAACAAAAGTCAGCATAGATTTATTTTGATTAAATGTAAGGAATGCAATATGCACACATATTTGACCCAATCAAGGAGGTTTTCCTGCAACTAAAAAAGTAGTTAAAACGCAACATTAATAATGTGTTTCAAACTGCGACTGTATTTCAGAACAAACAAAAACAATTCCCTTGAAATGAAATTGAGAATGCTGTTTTGTTGTATGGGAACATCATTTTTTTTAGCAGAAAGGACAGGAAAATAACATGCATGAGAAAAAAATAGCAATATATATAAGTGCTTTTCCAAAATGAATTACAACAGAGGGGTAAAGATGTTTCCAAATGAATCCACGCCAGTGTGGACACAGCCTCAGAAGCAGAATACTTGTAAAATCAAGGAGAGGAGAGCTCAGCTCCTATAGGGTCAAAGTCAGTTCTGTATTCAGGAGCAGCGCTTCAAATATTGACTGCCTGATAACCCATGATGCTCCTGGCTGCCTCATATTCTCATACTTTAAGTAGCAGTGTACAGTATGAACGAGGGAGAGTATTGATTTGGTCTGAATGAACTCCGTGTGCTTATATATGGCTAAGAACACCACCCACCGCCCACCTAAACGTCTCCCACCCCGACCCCAGCTTGACTGGTTCAGCGCGACCTCACGAGGAGAGAAAATGAAGGAAAGCGAGAGAAAGACACTCCTGTCCAACTGAGAGGAATGAGGAGATGGGGGACAAGAAAAGACAGGATTTACCCCGCCTCCTTCCCCCCTCCTCTCTCCGTTTCCTGAAACAAAAAGAGCCCAATTAAGTCAGTTTGAGTTAGGGTCTCGTGTGTGTGTGTGTGTGTGTGTGTGTGTGTGTGTGTGTATGCGCAAAAATGTGTATCTGGATCATAAGTGTGTGTGCAATAAATGGAAATAGGGGGGCAACGTACTGTAAGTTGTGGAGACTGTCTGGGAGGGGAAGGAGGGAGGAAGGTTTGCTGGGGGAGTAAGGGGATGGGTGCACTCTCTCTCTCTCTCTCTCTCTCTCTCTCTGTCTCCCTCTCTCTCTCTCTCTCTCTCTCTCTCTGTCTCCCTCTCTCTCTCTCTCTCTCTCTAGCCTAAGAGGGCCAAACTTGCTCTCAGCTCCTCGACGGGAGACGCTGAAATATTAATCGCCACGCTCCAGCCGCAGACTAGTGAACACAATCGCTTCAAACTCCCACCCTAATGAGTGTGTTCATGAATGGCTAATGTGCACAGATGGGGGGCTGATGACTGGATAGATCGCAACGGGGAGGTGAGGGAGGGAGAGGAGGGGAGGGGGAAAGTGAAATTTCGGCGGGGCGTGGTGGTGGTGGTGAGGGGGGACAGAGGCGTGCCATGACCTTTTAAGAGCCTCCTGAAAACTTAATTAAGACTAGCCCCGCGCTACTCTTCCTTTCTTTTACTCCCTCTCCCACGCACACACTCTGGCTTCTACTCGCATGCCTGCACACACAAAAATTCTCTATGATCCATCCTCCGTCCTCCCAGTACATTGCTGATTGTTTACCCCCTTTGCCCTTTGCACACACCCCGCTGAGCTGATGCACAATAGATTTCTGAGTATAAAACTTTAAAGTGACTCAAGCAGGCTTTTTATGATAACGTATGATAACGTTTCCTGCTCGTGCTATCACACTCGCATTCCTCAGATAAACAAAAAAACACGAGTAGACATTAAAACTTTAGAGGCAGGTATGTCGTTCCTCGCCCCCTGCGCGGTTACATCCCTGAAAGAGGATGGAACAAATCCGCAGAGCAAGATGAAGAGCTCTTTCACCTTAAATGCCGTTTACTCCCACTGAGAAGTTACATCTCACTGATGTGTGGATCCTAACCTCCCCGCATCGCAGGGCGTGTAGAGGCCAAAGCGCCCTCTTAACTGGAGCTTGTTAATGCTTCACATGCATCTTTTATAGCCGAATCTGACCTGCTCTGTCACCCCTGGGGTACTTTTTACCTCAGCATCTCCATCATTCACTATTCTCCTCATCATCATTTCAAGTCCTGACATCAGGCACATTTCGATAACATGTGGAGGGTAACAGAAATGTGGGTTAGCGCGTCTTCCCAGGACTCTCCATTACCATAGAGGCCACGTACGGATTAAGAGCATCCAGCGTGCAGACGCATATACAGACACACATACGTATACCGGCCATGCATACACTCACTGCATCTAATTAGAGGAGTGAGATGCTGTGACCTAATTCCTAACCTCTCCTCGGCAGTCAGGATTGGAGCCTCTGCTCGGATCGGCTAGATTAGGGCGGGAAAATTGAAGTATGGGAATCGGAACAAATTGGACAGGGGCCGTGATGGGACTGTGGAATATTGAGAGACAGAATCGAGGTAGCAGAGGCTGATACCTTCATGTGGCTGCAGCTGAATTCAATGTGTGACACCAACGTGCAAAACGTAATATAACACTCGCCATGAATTTTACTTTAAACTGCACTTTTTTAAGACCATTATGAAACTTCAGGGTTTTTTTGGCTCTCAAACACACACCCTCTCATTCTACATGACACTTTAGAGATGTCGGGGTTAATTTGTTGACCATAAATGTGTGCTGCTGTTGTCAGGTCACTGATGGGATTACAGCAGTATTTTTCTTTTTGCTTTCCTTGAAAAAAAAAACATAAAAGATATCAAATTTGCTTACAAATTTGCAATCATTTCAAGCAACTACAAGGAGTTTTTTTTAACTGTTATCAGAAAGTCTCAGTTTAATACTGGTGCTTACATAAGCAAACAAGATCATCCGCAAGAAGATTGGTTATTAAACCTTGGTCGGCCATTCAACAGATGGAGAGAGTTGTAGGATCTGAAAGGATTCAAAACTGATCCTGAATTGGCCCTCTTCCTTCCAGACAGGCATGGAAAAATGAGACATATGAATTTACGTTGGTGGCGAAAGCAAACTTTGTGTCACCATCGACATATTACAGTTATTAATATTACATAGCCTCAAATATATACATTACGTAATCACTATGCTTATCGGAAACAAAAAGAAAAAATGGTGTTAAAAATAAGAGTAAGTTAAGTCTGCCTTTCACATGCTTCCAAAATGATGCATGAGCTAGCCAGATCAAGTTTGTTACGACACAATGTGATGGTGCTCATGGAAACACTACCACTTTTGTCCACAGGGGTCGCCAAAATTAACACAAAATAAAAGTTGCATATAGTTGCTTTAAGTGACTGCTCATGTAAACCATAAGTTAATTTTCAGGAAATGTTTTGGTCAACATCAACGTTTTCACATTTCTGATACATTTTCTACTTGATCTTCTCTGGTTATGCCACTGTATTCTTCCTTCAAGAGCAGCCAATGGTTGTATATAAAAAGACATAAAAAATAGTTCTTCAGTACTAGAGTCCTGCTACTAAAGACTTCTATTACTTACCTACAAATGCCACCTCAACAGGATGCTCCCATGAATTTGGGCTGCAGCCACAGACTGTGACTTAAACTAGCAGCACCACAAGCTGCTCTGCCTCCCCTTCTCCCCCCCGTTCCCTGCCTTGACTGCCAACACACTGTAGGCATGATAGAGGGAAACCAGTGGAGGTACTGAGAGGGGAATTAACCTTTGAGAAGGGACTGCATTGGCAGTGCTCGCTGTACTTTAAGAGGTTGCGTTCGAAATTCACTTTTCTGTCAACAGGATACTTCAGTGCATTTATCACCATTTGTCTAATTCTGTCATCTAAATTGCAAAATAAAGTGAATTACATATGCAGCATGTGCAATGACTAATCTGCAACTTTGATGCCGTACCTGCAAGAACAAACATTCTATGTAGCTTTGTTTTTCTATGCAAACCATTCCATTACAACTTTAAAATCTATCATCCAGAGTGTATTGTCTTGTCTTTTTCACCATATCTGCTTTTACAAATTCATTTGTCATCAAGCTCACAGGCCAAAAGACAGACTGGTAGCATCATTATCGAGCTAGCTGTACCCCGTGATTACCTCGATGGCCCACGTCTATCCATCACATAAAAATTCCAGAAGACAGATGCAGACGGATGGAAGCATATTTACAGTAAGTGCGTGACTGAGAGCGCCAGGGAGGAGTGTGGTGTGTCTGCAGAGAGGCTGATGGTCATATACTCACACACACACATGCACATCTGTCAGCAGCTTTGCATGAGCTGATACATGCATGTGAGAGAGTGCTACACCTCTGTATGTTTCTGTGTGTGTGTGTGTGTGTGTGTGTCACAGCACTCCTGGAAAGGGGGGGTGCAGCGTTTCCGCCTGAGTGCGACTGTCAACGGGCATCACTCAGCCTGGCAGTGTGGCAGGACGCGAGGATCATTAGTGGACGCGGAGGGAGCGAGAGAGGGAGCAGAATGGAGGAGAGCAAAGGAGAAAAGGGGAGAGAGGGGCAGTGACTGTGTGAGTCGGGCAGTGCGTCTTAATATCCGTCTTGAGAGCATTACACACACAGCAGTGCACTTTCCTTTCAGTCACGCAATCGCCCCACCGCAAAGACCCCACCGTGGCCCCCTCCTCTGTCATTCTCTCCCCTCTGTCACACTCCCTCCCTCCATCCATCCATCTCACCCCCTTTCACCCTGCATCGCTGATTGACCCTCTCTGTCCCTCCCCATATCTCTCAAGACGTGCACCCTCACTTAAGCATGGTGCGTTGCAGCTTTTCATCTCCCCAGCTCCAGATTTATCCATCCTACTTCCCTTCTCCGCTTACATCTTTCCTTTTCAGCCCATTGCTCCCATTTTCACCCACTCTGCGTTGCACAGACGCTCTTCTCCGTGCACTAAGCATCGCTGCAAGTTGACCTACTCTTAACCGCAGCAAGGTGAAACAACTGTTCTACACATGTGAGACATAAGCTCTTTTCACTTTTTCCTTGCTCCGTCTCAGCACTTCATCTCCTGCATGTTGTTCGTGCCAGCCCTTCACTCCTTCAACCATCGGCTTATTCATTTGTACACATCCCCATCAATCCCTCCATTCATCTGACACTTTGTGTCAGCATGCTTCACATCCACAGTCATTCGTGCACCACTCGACCATCAGCCTCTCTCTATCATTCCCTTCACAAACTCCCTCTCTTTAGTCAGAGTGATCCCTCTGATCTCCATCTATCCCTGCAGGTTTGTGACCTGTGCTGCTGAATACCAGAATCAACATGCCTGACATTTTACAAACAGAACAGCTTCCAAAAAGCTAGCAGTGTTAGCACAAGTGCTAATTCTCCCCGGGTTTGCTAACTCAGGAGGTTTCAAGGTTCAGGGATCCATCTGTTTGCTGTGCGGTCGTAGCATTTATCACACACAGATTAGGCCCGTTCTGTAATATATTTGTCCCAGTGAAACATTTGCGAGCTCGGTTTTGGCACCTGCTGTGAGTGTAGTTTGGTATTATAGCCCTGCTGATGACAACAGTACAATCTGGCCAGATGCCAGCTCTGCTGAAAGATTTTTGGATGGCGTGGAGTCAGAAATTAAACTGGCGTGTGAGCACAAGGAACACATGACCAACCAGGTGCAACAGAGGACAGTGTGACAGCTACAAGACAAACACTGAAACAACTGAAGTCTCCGACTTTTGGAGCTGTTTTAAAGAGAACATGGGCTCAAGATGACCCTTTGCAGAAGGTTTTTGTCCTTATAATCTCTTCTTCTTTTTTTGCACTAAACAACTAATCTATTAATTAGAATAATCCATAGATTAAGTAATAAAAACATAAGCTCCAACCCTATTAAAATGTGAATCATGCTTTTATCTCGACAAGGGGATTTGGCAATTCCAATGCAATTACTGATCTTCACGGTCAAACAGGCTGTAAATCTCAGAATCACAACAATCCCTGTCAATAAACATGTTTCTATCCTACAGTTTCTGGGGCTGAAAAGTGAAACCAATGACAAAAACTGTAATTCCTCAACTGGCCACTTGAAGCTTGTCCCAAAAGGGAGTCAGCAGCTATAGACATCCATGTTAAGATGCCCAACTTTACAGCAGAAATAAACATTTTTACAACAAAAACAGTTTTGGTCTTAGGCAAATTTCCATTAACACATTTATATTAAGGTCTAAAGTTGTAATTTAGGGCATGGCAGCTTTAAGCGACAGTCGGCTGCCCAGGTGGCTCCCAGCTGCATCAGACTGCCTCAGCTCACCCATGCTTCACCTCTTTGCCCCTTTGTTGGATTAGCTGAGTTAAGAAGGGCTCCCAGGATGGAGCCACCCACAGTGAACTTTATTTCTGCTCTTCAGTCTGTAGTAACAGCCAGGTAACATCGCAACCAATGCCCTTTATTACACATCCTCTGCCACTAGCTTGATACTAAAACACCAACCATATCTCCTCAAAATTACCTTCCAATACAACGAAACTGCATTCTCAATTAGGATTTTATGGTATTTTCTCCAGGGTAAACACAAAACTTAGTTGGTTAGGTTTGGGCAACAAAACAACTTGGTTAGGTTTATTAAAAGATCATGGTTCAGGTCAATATGAGTATGATTGTTACATAATTGACTTAGGGCTGGGTGATATATCGATATTGATATATATATATTGATATATTTTTAAATGTGATATGAAATTAGACCATATCGCATATATCCATATAGTTCAATTTTTTCTTTCTTTATATATAAATGCTGCCCTTACTAGGGCTTGTCAAATTTAGTTATTTTGTGATGTTCATTATTCTTTTCTCATATAAATATATATATTTTAGAAAAATAAAACTACTTGTTACTTGTGTGTGAAATTTCCTTCACACATGTCATATTTGGCTTTGACTTCGACTGAACTTTTGCTCTCACTTTGCGATAAAAAATATTGGGATATATATCATATAGATCCATATTCAGTCTAAATATATTGGGTTATGACTTTTGTCTCATATCACCCAGCCCTATCTTCCAATACAACAAAAGTGCATTCTCAATTATGTTTTGATGGTATTTTCTCTAGGGTAAACAAAAAAGTGTGTTGGTTAGGTTTAGGCAACAAAACAACTTGGTAAGGTTTCGTAAAAGATCATGGTTAGGGTTAATATGAGTATGATTGTTACATAATTGACTCAACGTTGACATTTGGTTCTACATGCAGAAAGTCCTGTGTGTGATATCTGCACTTTGACTTGAAACATTTTATAATATGTCAAGGACATTTATTTTTGCTTCAAAACCAAAGACCAGATTGCACACACACACACACACACACACACACATACACCTTTCTAAGGAGGAACTTCAGCATCCAGTCCAGTATCTCTTTCACTCCCTCACACATACACACACTGTGCAATCCCTGTGCATGAATTACGACCTTTTCCTAATCACATTTCCAGATAGCACAGCCTTGGAAATGCACAAAGACAGCTCCACAAATACACACAGCCTTGACCCCAGCAGCATCCCCTCAGCTGCCCCTCTTGCACCTCCTTGGCGCTCATCTAGATCTCTCCCCGGCCGGTCTTTGGGCATGGATCACTTGTAAGGATTTGAGAAAAGACTTCACTAAGCTGATTGCTAAAAGGGAGGGGGGGCAAATTACCCTTGCACAACTGCGTAAAAACCTTCTTGGGTCATGATTTGCCTTACGTAATAGATTGTGTGTATGTGTATACATACGTGTGTGTGTGTGTGTGTGTGTGTGTGTGTGTGTGTGTGTGTTCCCGAAATACCACTCTCCCCCCCGCAGCTCCTACCCCACGCCATTTACCCATTTTGCACTAATTGAGGGATCTTTTTTCGGAAGCCGTTACTGCACGCATTTAATTATTTATTTTGACGGGAAGCAATCTGGTGGCTACTAGTGAAGGGATCGTGAATGTGTGTGTGTGTGTGTATGTGTGTGAAAGTGAGAGGGAGAGAGAGAGACGGAGCAGGACTGGGTCAGTGTAGCTTTTTGGATAAATGTGAGTGAGGACAGCTCTACTGTAGGCAAACAGTACTGTACGTCTGTGGGGCTTTGCATGTAAGAAAACTACATAAGAAATAAATGTACCGTGTTTGTGTGTGTACATGTGCATGTGTGTGCGTGTGTGTTGCATCTCGAAGTGCATGGCTCTCTGAGTGCAATGGGAGTGCACTAATGGACGCACACTTGAGCTGAAAAGTGCAGAGTGTAGCTGAAGTGCAGCCAAGTCTGGCTTCCAGTCCTGCTTGGATGCCCTATTATCTACTCTCTACTATTCTAGCTCTCTTTGCTCTCCCTCTCCATTTTCCTCCCTACCCTCTCCTTGTCTTTCTATCTCTGTCTCTCTATCAATTTAATATTTTCATCCCCTCTTCATTGACTGAGCCAGCCGCCCCCGTCTCCTCGCTGTCTCCCTATTAAATCTCTTCATCCTGGTTCTGAGAATGAAGAGACGTGGATCAGCATCGTGGCTGGCTGGCTGCGGACTTCCCTTTCTTCTTAGTTCCTTCCTTCCCTGCTGTGCAGCGAAGAGAATGAAATAAGGGAAGACGACATGCAACCACCAGTAGTCTTGACCTTTATCAAGCTCTAGCGCCTGAGGCAGGGTGAATGAGACATTAAGAAAATGACTGAGCATTATTAACCCCTACTTTCTTGCACACACACATGTGGCGCACTTTCTGGTCTGAACAATGGATCTCATGCATATTTCCTTGGCCACCACTTTTCTGACACTTATAGATATGCTAAAGACAGATGATCAGACTGGGAATAACACTTATGCATTCTGCGTCACGTCACTTTAGAAAGAAAAGAATGGCAGGACCGGCCGGGCCTGCCTGCTCAGATTGTTTAACTGTGATTGATCCCTTGTCGAGCTCCAGCTTCCCAGCACTGCTGTGAATGCCAAGTCCTGTTGAGAATTGATGCTTCATTATAAACCAACCGCACAAGTTCTTCAAATGATGCATCAGCCTCTGAGAGAAAGCTGGACCTGCAAGGGCCAGATGTTAACCCTGACGGCTGCAGTCACAGCCAAGCTGTACTTCTAATGATAGATCATTTCCCTGCTCGCTCTTCTTCTCCTGTCTTTCTCTTTTGTGCCGGCGTACACGTGTGTGCGAGGCTGGCGCATGTGCATGTGCGGCCATCCTTCTACTCCAGTCAATCAATGAGCAGAGACAATTCCCCGAGTGACATTTACGGAGAAGAAAGAGAGCCATTTATCACTTTAGTTTTGGGATAATAAAGGAATGACTGAATGAGCCAGTATGTGTGTGTGTGTGTATGAGGGGGAGAGCAGGCAAGAGAGAGAGAGAGAAAGAGAGAGAGAGCTAAAGATGAAAAGGGGATTTCAAAAGCACATGAAAGGAGCAGGAGAAATGAGCGAGGGAAGAGGGAAATGAGTGATAAAAAGGCTACTTTGTGGGGAGGACTGAGAGTGTGAAATAGAACAAGTGAGGAGAGAAGAGAAGGCCGTGAGTGACTGACAGTGAAAAAGAGAGCACGAGAAAGAAGGGTATGAAAAAAAAAGCCTGGGGTACGGAAAGAAAAAAGGCAGAGAGACAGAGGAGGGGATAGAAAAAGGCTCTCGGCACAGAGAGAAAAAGGGGGAACAGACAAGGATGAAAAAAAAGGTCCACGAGAAAGAGAGAAAGGGGGAGAGGAGAGCGAGCGAGGCAGACGTGCTGGGTTCATTCAGGGCTATGAGCAGACTTGGAGTTCAGACCTCACACGGTCAGCATACTAAACACCGGACCCAGTGTCCTGACCCAGATTCAAGCCAGTGACATACAAATCCAATTGGGGAGGGAAGAATTTCACCCCCCTGTTTGGCAATACCTCCCCTCAAACACACACACACACACACACACACACCCCTTCCCCCTCAATCCCAGCTGGTCTCACAGTCACCTCATAACCCAACAACCTCGCCCCAATCCTGTAACCTCCTCACACATATGCTGGCTCCCACACAGATTTGCTCACACATGGGTTGTTTTACACACACAGAAAGCACACGCCCAGGCACAGCCACACGTGTAAAGTGATTTCTTTCCAAGGTCAGTTTCCTCTTTTCAGCTCAGGTGAGCAGACATTACAGCTCAGCGGGGTGCTGCGCCCCGGTTCCTGACCAGCCTCTACCCGAGGTGACCTCCTCAGCTCCATCCATCAGCGGCGGGGCTCACAGCGTATCCACCAGCCATTAGCATAACAAGCATCTATTCTTGAACATAACTCTTGCCGCTCCTCCTCTACGCTGCCCTCCTTTTTTCTACCCACCTGCTCCGATCAGTCAACGTTAACTACATTTCCCTTTGTGAGCCGGCTCCCTCCATCACTTGCCGGGACCGCCGAGCTCAGGTAAACTGATCGACGGCCCTCATACGGCCTCCTTTTCCCCCCTTTCCCACAATCCTTTCCTTATGACAGGGGCTTGATGGACAGGCGGAGAGGGACGAGAGACCCGGCACGTGGCTGCCAGGAAGAGTCCGGAGATGGAGCGTGGTGAAATACACCGTTTAGCTCGGTATACATCATCTCTTTCTCAGGGACAGACATGGCAATATGCGTGCACGTAAACACACACATTTACACACATGCATAGGGCCATCAATCCCGTGCATACAGGAAGAGATATCCGACGAAGAGAAAAATTGAATTAGGAAATATGGGCACTGTGATTTGTGGGAAGCGAGTTTTGTGGCCGGGAGAGAAATACAGCTTGGAGCACACTTCATCTTACAGCGAGAGCAAAGAGGAAGAAGCATCTGTGTTGTTTATCTAAAGCCCCATCTAGTTACAATGGCTTGATTTGAAATATTCATATACATGTATGACAAGATCAGGCCCATTATGTTGCTCTCTCGGCGGGGCTTCAGTGAATGGACTGAATGGAAACCCATCAGTCAGTGTAAATTATGAAGACAAGATACATTACATAAGCCTATAGATGGGCATAAAGAGGAGTATTATTGTAGCCCGAAATCAATCACGGCAACACGCTTTCTATAGTGTCATCAGTATGATAATATGCTATAGGCTATTTCAAGGATAAACTTGCCATTATAATATATCACAAAGCATATAACCACAGCAAAACACATTAGGGTTTGTGTAGTGTGCATCATCATAGGGCATTATATGGCTTATGTTTTAGATGGAGCTGCAAATATACAAATGGTACTTCAGTCATAATGAGCCATAAATCATACAACCTACAAGAGCTGCAGCTAATGATTATTTTCTTTATCAATAAAGGTTATTTTTATCGCCGGATATTGGCACAGACAGTGGTGTTAGCTAGCGTTATCGGAATACATGTTTCCTGATATGAATAACTTTTTTTACAGGACATAAAATGCATAAAAAAAAGCTTGGGGTGATTTAGAAATGATGTTATCTTTATTAAATATTTTCTTTATTGCATATTTAATTGGTCAGTGATTGACTGACACTGAACTCACAGTACTGATGTTTATTTAGTTTTTTATTTATTTTAGTTCTTACTTTCTCTGTTTTTTTATTTCTAGAATTGGTTATTGGTGTATTGCATTGTGAGTATAATGTATAAAAATGTTCAATATTCCATAATAAAGTTATTTTTGTCAGGTTTGTTTGCATTCAAGCTCAAAAATGTACTATCTTTCCCCTCTAAAATCAGTATTGTTCTAGGGCTGCAGCTAACAAATATTTTCTTAATCATTTAATCTAATGATAACTTCCTCAATTAATCATTTAAAGATGCCAGAAAATGGGGAAAAGGGGCCATTTCAGTTTTTTAAAGCCCAAGGTATCTTTAAGTGCCTTGTTTTGTCCAATCAAAACCCAAAGATATTCAGTTTAAATTGATATAAAACAGAAAAGCAGGAAATTACCATATTTGAAGGGATAAAAAACATATTTTCTGACTTTTTTGCAAGAAAAAATTGTTTAACAATTATTTGATTATCAAAATAGTTTGCAACTATTTTCTTGTAGCTATATATATGGCTCTTAAATATCCCATATCAGTTGACCTTTTTTATTTTTTTAAACTAAAATATCAGAAATCTGTGAAGGATGAGTCCAAAATTCAAACTTATTCCATTTCTAATGATATAAATCCAAGAGAAGCAGCATCTAAGAGGCTGGAAACAACAAACATTTTGATAAATAACCCAAATGATTAATCTTTAAACAAAACAGTAGTTGATTCATTTTCAGCTTATCAACTTATATGATTCATCCAGTTATTCTTTCAGCACCACAGCCTATATAACATCATCCTGCACATTGCGTCTTTGTTGGCCAACAAAAGCCAACATTCCTTAGCGATGCCCAACCAGTGCATGGTCTGCATCTAATCAGAAATATATGAGGCACAACTTTAAGTACAAAGAAAATAGCATGTTCATAGTACATTAGGGCTATTAAGGTGTACGCTAATACGGAGTAGGGCAGCCTGAGGCCGTCTTGCTGTGATAGGGGTGAGTACTGGAGACGGAGCAGAACAGAGTGGAGCAGAGCGGGCCCTGTAGTGGTGGAGGAAAAGACAGAGAGAGTCGACCCAGCGTGACTACCGCCTGCCTGAGTGGAGCAGCCTGCCTGCAATTAAGGTGGAATCAGGGAGAAATCTGCGCTGCCTTGATAATGAGCCTCGTCTGAATTATTAACGAGAGCTGTTCCCCCGGGACCCGGGCTCCCACTGAGCCCATCAACCCCCCCAACACACCCACATGCACACACAGAAACACACTCGAACACTGATGCAGGGAAAAGGGAGAGAAATGCAGCCATAAACATCCACACACACACACACACACACACACACACACATAGCGACAATCACACATTATGCACATTGACACAGATGAGCAACAAGCATGCTGCTACACACAGAGCGAAATTTCAAGCACCACGAGGGCTAACACATTTTATTCACACACTGAAGTGAATATCCAAAGCCATTTACAATATTTGCAATACAAATAACATTTCTCTGGGACAAAATAACTTCATACGCTGCCGTCGGATTGAAACTGACAGACTTTCCTCTGAATTAGAATAAACGACAACATAACACTTGACTGAATTTATAAGAGAAAAAAAAGAGACATCCCACACAGCAAAGGGACCATTTTCAGTGAGTGAACCCTGTCCACTCAGCTCGCTCTAATGATCAAGCATGTGTAATAACAATGGGCATTTCCTTAACCGCATTATATTGAGAAACAACATACTGAGGGATTTCATTTATGAGAAGTGAGCCAGTTATTAGATGAGTCATTTATTGTCTATTAGTCATTTTGGAAAGTATTTATGGTCATGAATGAAAAATGTTTTATTCTAAGAAGTGTATTAATGAGCTGACAAAGATATACAAGTATTGCTTTTGTTCTAGTTCAGAAAAGCCTCTATATTGGCAGAATATAAGCAAAATATTGAGTTTTTTTGGTAGGAGTACAAGTCACAAGGGTACTGGTGTAACTAGGATGTGGCTGGAGGGGAAGTGAGCAGTGACTTTTGCTCCCGTTTTATTGAAATGTGGGTATTGTGGCCATAAGCGTGACATATAGACCCCAGATGAAGAAGACCTTTTTCTGTTCCCTTCCCTCCTCCCCAATTTCATAACTCGTTCCCTGGTAATAAAAAGAGATGTGTTCTAATCACCCTGCACTGGTGTAACACTCAAGGCTGTCCCCCCCCCCCCCCCCCCCCCCCCCCCCCACCTCCTCCCCCCCCCCCTCCTCCCATCAAATCTCCATGACAGCAAACTTACACAGCCCCAGAGAGAAACACACACCACATTCTGTCCCTGCAGCTGTGAACGGTTTTGCCAAAAAATCCGCGGGCGCTTACCAAACAGTGCCACGCCTTCCACATGAGCCAATCGCCGCGAGTCAGACAGGTTTCAAAACAAATCAGACAGCAAAACAGCACCACAGAAAGTCGCTTCCGCTCTCGGTCAGCCCCCTCCTCTCCCAAAAATGGTTCACCCCACCCAAGAACAGAGTGTTCCTCCATGGGTGGTTTGAGGAGGCACAAGTGTGTTGTGTGTTTTTCGTGCAAAATTCGTGTGTGTGTGCATGAGCCAGAGGGAATAGTGGAAACCATCACCCTAAATAGTGCAATGGGAAAAGAATGACAATTTCTTTTGCTCCTTCAGCTTCAGAAAAACTAAATGAAATGAGTAGAGTATTTAATATTCTGGGAAATGTCATCAAACGGCTGTGAAAATAAAAAATAAATAAAAATGGTAGAGCCAGGGGTAATAGCCTTGATAAGAAATGCTTCAACAGCTGAAGTTCAGTTCAGCTGAGAAGAACATCCAAATTAGTTCAACCCTGTCGAATTGGGAACTTGACGGTCTCATCCACTTGTATTCTGCTCCAAAAGACCCGGTAGCTGAGAGGAGTCGAGCTGGAGAAAATCCAGCATTGTTATCCTATTATCTCTGAGATAATGTGAGATATGAGATCTCGGTTGGATAAGAGGAGGCACGGCGCTTAAGGCAGTCTAGATCACTGGCAGGAGACTGACGCCATATCGCTCTTAAAGACTCCTCACCTCAATTGGCCTGCGCGCCAAAAACCACAAAGAGAGAAAAAATGTATAGAATGTCAAATAGATGGATGGATGGATGGAGTGAAGGAGAAAAGCAGAAAGATAAAAGAGGGGATAACGTGTGTCTGCTAGATGAAGTGATAGGAGAGAGCGAAGTAATATCAAAGGCAAAATTATATTGTTTTTCATATTACTGTCTCCTGATTGCTGTCTCCCATATTTGAATGCGTGCCCATGCTTTGGTAATTTGCATGTACATTAATCATTTTCAGTGAGAAATGAACTGCCATGGCTGCCTGACGGCTGCAGGGGGAAAAGGCGGTGAGAACGGGATCCTTGGCATCAGAAAAACCCGGCTCAACCCGAATATATACTGCCTGAACCCAACCTGGCTCCGACTGCAGGAGCCAAGGGGAGATGTAAGGTGCTCATAATCCTGCACCATAAATCTGTCCAGCATGCATCATATGCTCTCATTTTCTGAGAGTGTAAGTGTGTGTGCATGTGTGTCTGTCGCACTCTCAAATTACTCTGCTCCCCTGAGCCAAGACGAAGGATAAAATATGAATCAGCTGAAGTCTAGGATACTTTCCAGTCTCTCCAGACTCCCCAACCATCAACAAGCGACACAAGCGTGCATTCCTTCACACACACACACACACACACACACACATACACACACACCAGACACACGCAGGCAACACCACACACTCAGAAAGTTTCAAGTCTTCTCCACTTCATGCTAAGCTTCTGTCAAACACACTCTCTGCTGCACATTTGACATTCATATCCCTCAAATTTGACAAGTGTTTCTCTTCTGCAGCTGCTGGAGCCCGTGCATAGTGACAGGATTACGAGAGTCTGTCTGTCTCTTTACCTATAAATCAATTAGATAAAGTGATATGATCCAGCACTGTTATAAATACTTGTGCCTGTAGAGACAGGGGTTATGTGCCTTTACAGAAGATAAGACTGTACCTAGAGAGACATAGTTATTTATCTCCTCCTTATTTCTTCCCATGCAGTTCATCCTCTCTTTGCCCTACAGTCGCTGTCACATTTCTCTATATTTTATTTTTTTTCGGACTGATTTTTGTCCTTTAGCCCCATGACCTTTTGCCCTGCTGGCCTGTAACCGACCGCTACCTAAAGACACTTTATAAATAACAGTCTAGTCGCTTTGGATTAAAGTGTCTGAGTGACTGGCTGGCACCCTTGGCGACCTGCTGCGAAATCCCCTGGCATCCAACTGCACCAAACGCCAAAAAAAGCTCCGAAATCACTTTCGGGTTGTGTTGTACATTAAAGGAATACTTAACCCTAAAAATGACCATTACCATAGTGAACGGAAAATCTAAAAACAGAGAAAAAGTAAATGCTGGCCTACTCAAAAACATGCATTTTCACAAAAACATACAGTACTTTTTACCCCACCATCCCGCCGGTGGGTTTGAAATGTACGTTTTCTTTCAAAGGCCGCCAAAAATATACCTGAACCCTACTGTAAAAACAGGCATTATTGTCGAAATTGTCGAAAAATTCTGACGGTCCTTGAATGGATCACAAGTTGTGAGTGTTTTCATTAAAAAAGTAACCAAAACAAAGCTTAAAGTTGTGATAATTCTATCAAAATCACTTTATTCTCTTTTAAAACGTCTACAAATAAATAAATAAATAAATAAATAAACTGTTGTAAAAACTAGATGCTGTTGAAAATATTAAATTCTGCACTCCTCAGCGACATTGTGAATTGATTCTGTGGAGACGAACATTCACATGACAAATATTCACTGAAAAATGAAGTAAAACAGCAGCAGGCTGTTTACACAGAGCAGAGAGGAGAGGACAGGAGAGAAGTTGGAAGTAGATGTTGTAAAAATGCAAATAGTTAAATTTGTTTAGCTTGTGGAGACCCGATGTTTTTCCCCAACTTTCATGACACTTGCGGACACTTTGAAAAGTGTTTTATAAATAAATTCCGTTTGATTCCAATTAAAAAAAATAATTTATCAGAGGAATTCAACTTGCATTTTTTTCTATTTTTTATGATTTATATTATTATAACTGTGTACTAAAAAAAATGTTGTTCTGACTTCTAGCCATGATTGTAATTCCATAGAGGCTCAGGACTTATATATAGCAGTAAAAAACAAGGCGACAGTGAGTAAAATGTAAAAAGAATTAACAGTTCTTGTAAAGGCGCACTAGTCGACCGTGTAAGCGCACCTGTGTGACGGTTTACGCAGAAATGTTTTAGATAGTAAGGTTTTGCCGGAAGTACTAAGCAACTGGCTGAATAAATAAGACTGATTATACTTGACGTGTCGTGTGAGAGTTTTAAAAAATTAAGTTTTAATTTAGTTTGGCTGTTGTTAAACACGTCCTCCAATTATTTCAATTCATCCAGAATTTTCTCCACTTTCTGATCTTCCGTTCACTGTTGAGGCATATAAGGAAAAGCTAATTTTTCTTCAAGTATTCAAGGTAAGTGAGTAATTGATATACACATGCTCATTTTGCATGTGCAAAGCAAAATAACAGACAAATTCAACACAGTATTTGACACTAGTAGTTGAAAATGCACACACTCAATGATGTGATGATACCTTAGAGGCATGTATCACACACTATTAAAATATACTTAATACACCGAATGTGTTAGTGTGTTATGGATTTTTGTATCCCATAACTACCCACACTGACATAGACAATAAAGCCAACCCCCCAGCATAACAATGGCCGCATCTAACCCCCTTGAAGTTAATGAACTTCTGGGCGCCTACAGGGCAATCCCCACACCAAGTTGCCTTTAAACCCCACCATTAGAGGCATTATGAAGTCAAGAGCGAGACTACGCAGCATTCTCTGCAGTGACATGCTGTCAGACCAATCAGTGGGCCCAAACACACACGCCTATAGAAGTAGACAGCCCCTCCCCCTGCACTAGCCCCCACAAAGACACACACACACACAACACTACCAACCCTGACGCTTTGTTGCAATTGACATGTGCTTCTCCCACGCACAAATGCAGTATGCATCCACATGCACCCATGGATATATTTAGATATAATTAGCCATAAAGACATAAAACACAACCATAAACACAGGGCTTCAGAGACAATCGCTAGCTCCACAGCATCCTGCAAATTTCTATGTTGAATCAGTAACAGAACGGTGGAAAAATAAAGGTCAGAAGTTGCCTTTATTTTACACTGCAGTAGTGACTGTGGAAAGTGTAATCAGGTTCACAAGAACACAATTCTACGTAACCTCCTTTAGCGAGGACGTGATTAGGAAGTCATGACCTCAGGATGCTGCAGCCTTCCTAGAAATCAGAAGCCATTAGGTATTTATAGGAGCTTAATGGCACTATCTAGGTGTACTGGCTGTCTAGCACCCATCATCAAGCCATCAACCCCAACCCAACCCAACCCCCCGTCCGCCCGCCAGCCTCCTACGCAACTGCCAAGCTATACCACTTAATTTCATTTTATTTCATCAGCAGCTTACCAACAATTCTTTTATCTTTTTTCCCTCTTTCCCAGCCACAACAACACAAAAAGCAGGCTGTTTTGCATCAAATGCTTTGCTCGTGCGTGATATTGTTGATTGAGATGAAAATGTAGTGGATGGTACAAGTAATGTTTCCCAACTTGCAAATGCTGCTGTCAAATATAATTGGCTGATATGATTGTAAAATTACATGTATGAGAGTGCACCTGTGCAAATGATGAGGGGGGGCTAGTGTGATTGGGGCTGCTGGGTTCGTGGATTGGATGTGACATCATTTGTCAAACTTGTATTTGACTATACATGCTATTTCTCTGATGATGTTTGATGTTTCCACACCCTTTTAATTCCTCACCTACCTTAAAGAAAGACCTAATTTGCGTATAACCTTCTGTCACACTTCCAACAAAACAAATATTCTACAGGGCTTTATTATATATTCAAATGGGATTCTCATTTGATGAGCCAAGTTCACGTAAAAGTTGAACAACGGTTGTTGCAGGAGCCAAGGTAGGCCGTTGCATCAGAAATTATTGTTACACTGTACATGCTGCTGCTGAGTGAATATTTCCATATGCTGTTTGTAAGGTTCCTGTAAGTAAGCTATGCATATGACTCCTAAGTGTATGTTTACATTGCCATTCTGTCTCAAAACCAGGTCAGCCCTGTTACTGACATTATGGCTGTGTGCTGTAAACGACTTACCTAATGCCCCGTCATTACCTGGAATGGGCCCCATGTCTCGCCTGTGGCCTGAAATAGCCTAAGACTTCAGACTGCCACTCTCAGCCCCCCCTCCTAATTTGCAGTTTCATAAATAGCAGACTAGGACTTTGGTGCTAAAGATAAAGAGGCCCTGTGGTTGGAGCCTCCTGGTGCAACTGCTGAACCCCAGTATACCTGGAGACACACCTTAGCAGAGTTCACTTTAATGGGACAGGATCAGGGTGTCAAGTCAGGTGCTTGTGATTAAAGCTTCGGGAGGTGACAGAGTTGAGGTTATGCAACAGCAACAAGTTTTGACAGCAGACTGATTCCACACAGAGGCAAAAATATGAATGCATGTTGTTGGATGCATGCCATTGATTATATTTAATGATATGAATGGCGCGCCTAGATAGTTTTGTGTGGGTAAAAACCGTGTGATTCTGCCAGCTCAATAATTCTTCCTGTAAGTATTTAATGGGATAAATTCAGCAATCAGCATTAACACTCTGTTCAATAATGGGTTTATGCTGGAAAACGGGAATGGCTCTTCAATGTGAAGTCATGTTTGTTGCTTAAGTAAAAAAAAAAAACAACAGATTCATGCATCCACAAAAAGCTATCACACCGCACAGCCTCTGACTTCTCACACATCGGAAATGATAATCTTCTCAGATGCAAACTGAGGGTCTGAGCTTAGTAAAAGTGCACCATGAGGACAAGCTCTGCTGCCCTGCTGATCTCCCTGCCCCTTCTCCCTGTCCTCAGATGGCCATAATGAATAGCAACATGATGAGGCTGGGAGCAGAGGCTGATAGCATGGGCAGATGTCCAGGAGGTTACTCTAGGCTCTCAGCCAGACAGGCAGCAGTGGTGGTGGTGGACTGTGGTCAGTTGTGAATATTTACATTGTGGAAAGCTGACCTGTGATCTCTTCCTACAAGTGTCCCTCTGTTGATGTGTTTTGAAACTAACATGTAGAAGAAACCCCCGTGTTGCCCATTTGCACGGCAAAAAAAAAGGCTTTTTGAATTCTATTTAACTGCCTCATTTATTCGCAGCAGATATGGAAATAAATCATTAACCATTGTGGTCCTGCTCCTGGTGAAAGCATTTCATGCACTACTGTTGCCCATCATGAGCTGAGCAAAGCCTTGTTACACACAGCCAGTGACTACACTCCAGTCTATTACATTGTGCCATCAATGATCTATTAGAATGACTGACGGCAGTAATGAACTAAGACAAGATAACGCATGGCACCATTCATGCGTAACCGACACGGAATCCCACGGGGACATGTGTATGGCACAAGGGGTGAAAAAAATCATCATGGCTTAGTGGATAGGAATAATACTCGATATAATCTCTAGGCACTCTGTGATTAACACGTCAAAACCCCATCATGTGTTTTTTTATTTTTTATCCCTTACCTTCCAGCCAGCTGAGCTGTTACTGTCGCCCTTATCCTTGAAATAGGGCACATAACGGACCATCCAGTCGTATATCTGTGACAGCGTGAGTCTCTTTTCAGGGGTGCTCTCAATGGCGCGGGTAATGAGATCCGCGTAGGACTGGTTCCCCCACGCGTTCCGCCGCGAGGATTTGGCTTTGCGCAGCGGTCCGGTCACATCGAGCGCCGCGCCAGCCAGGCATGGGTGCGTCGCGCCTGTGGGTGCCGGGGCGCCGGCTGGGTGCTTCAGCTCTCCCGGTGTTCCGCCTACGAGCCCCGCTATGCAAGCCGGGACGTCCTCCGGTTCCACCTTGATGTTGGCCAGCGGAAGACCCCCGCTGACCTCGTGTCCACCGGGGAAATCCTCCGGGCAAGGTAGCGGCCAGGTGCACGAGCGAGGCCGGCTCTGCGGCTCGAAATCCGAATCAACCTGATGAGCGTCTAATTCGTCGTCCTCCATCATCAACATTTACCCTTCAGTTGAAAAATGGAATAAATCAAATGAAGAGTAAGGGAGGGGAATACCTCCACGATCCCCGTATCCAAGTGTCCTCAGTGTCACTTCACGCTGAAATTCGCCTTGTAATACTGCTATTAAGCTTACAGTCTGAATCAATAAGAGGCAATTCAACGGAGTAAAAGGATCATGATGTGTACGAGCAAAATCACAGCCTCGCGTGTAGAGATAAGAGAAGTAATAAAAGTAATAGTAATTTTTCGTCCATTTTACCTGGAGTAAATATCAAAACGTGATTAAATTGCTTCTTATTTAGTCCACATCACCTCCAGGCGGTCAGTCTGAAGCGCGTGTCAGAGCCAGTCATGGGGGCTTTTCAATCCAGTTGCAGCAACAGATGATATCTCAGATAAGGAGCATATTTTGCAAAGCAGCCGTCGATAAATCCTCCAGAAGACAACAGGAAGAATGGGCAAAGAGAGGGAGAAATCACCGGAGCTGTGTTGAGAGCATCCACTGAGGCGATAATGCGTGATTACCGTGAATTATTAAATCTTCCAGTCTGCACGGATTAAGCTGGCAGCGGCACATTCAAGTCCATTCAGCCTGAACAGCACCCAACTGTCTGCAATTATAATGAAGAGGCGTGCGCATGTGACGAATCGATAAATTCCCAGTCTGAAAAATATAAAGAGAGAAAAAAAAAATAGTCCAGCGATCAAATTTCGTATCCACTTGTCAGGCTGATAAATAGTCTTTTATCACACCTCCTCTTGCTCCCCTCTATCCCCCCTTGCCTTTTCTCACTCTCTCAGATCCCACACATGTTCTCATTTGCTTACAACTCGTTCCGTCGATGTGAACCGAGGATGACGCGCCGGCGCTGTAGTGGAGATGCTGCCAATTGGAGTGCGCTCACGAAATCAATACTCTCCGAACATGATTACAGCGAAATCCCGAACTCTCTCTCTCTCTCTCTCTCTGTCTCTCTCTCTCTTGCTCTCTTTCCCTCCCTCTCTCTCTCGTTCACCCTCTCCACCATCTCTGATATGAGCAGAGGGCGCAAACCCCAAATTCTTAATCAAAACTCTGCATAATGATCTTTCTGGCGGAGCGTCACACGGCGCTTTGTGTGCCAGCCTCCACGTCCAGCGGTGATAAAACGAGACAATGTGAAAATTACACAAGGGGGAAATTCCTGCACAATCCCGACAAGGGTGTTTTTTTGTCTTTCAAAAAAAATACAGTGTCTGTTCTGCCTTTGTGCGTAACAAATTGTCCCATGCAACGTGTGCAGCGTCCAAATGCCCTCCAGGGAGAACTCACGGTGCGCAGGAGGTTTCACCTCTGCTGATTATTTGCGGGCTTTGCCTCAGCCAGTGTAATTTTCTATGCCGATTAGACAGATTTAGTCCAGATTAAGAGAGATTAGGTAACCCTAGATTTGAATCCGGGAAGAGTGAGGTGAAATGGGGCTTTTCAGAGGCCAGATTGAAAGATCATCTCTGCTCCGCACTCCAAACCAAAGTGAGGAGGCATAAAAAACACTTGCACATTATCATCTCAAATCGCATTTGCCAAGCCTCGACGCCAAAGACACGCTGCTCTGGCAGACGCAGCCCTGGACAGACCCGTGTGCGTAATTGTGCTACACTGACCGAGGGGGATTCCGCCCCTCCATCCCACCACCTCCTCCCAAAATCTGACAGCAGGGCGGGCACAGTCACAGGTGTTTGAATCCCATTGGCTGCTCATTTCCCTCATAAATGCCATTACATGCTTTTTTCTTATTTTTGTGAAACAGAAAAATGGATGGTGACCTTAATGCACCTCACCTTTCACCTTTATCCAAAAGATTTGCTTAACTCACAGGCTTTTCTACTGCTAGTTTCACATTTTAATGTACATTCACACCTGTTATGGTGATGGTTGCTTCGGGGACAATATTACTTATTCATGGACTTTTACAGGCAACCCTACTTTTACACACACAGCTACAAATTCTCATAATATTTGGACGTTAGGCAGTCGATCCATGCAAGCATTTTAGCCGCCTATGGGTAATCAGTTTGACCTAAGGGGGCATGCTGGTGTGATGGACTAGCAGTCAAAATATTCACCAGCTGCAGAGTCAGGGAATGAAGAGGGGATTCTGCTCAACATATTTCACTTATAGTTGAAATAAAAACACCCTCATAGTTTGGAGTTACACGAGTTTGCCAGCAACCTGTAAACAAGCACCTGTGCAGCAAGGTGGCCTCGCCCTCTTCGTGCAAAGCGTGCATTGTCGGAAGCTGTATTTAAAAGTTGCTCAACACTGTGTGCACTCAGACATGACTGATGTTGAGAAATGTGTGTCAAAAATAGCACGCTTTTAAATGTGGGAGGATGTGTCATAGTGTGTCATGGAAATGACTTAATGCTGAACATCAGTGGGATCAGATGGTTAAAATGCCATGTTGCTAATAGTTTGTTTGTGTAAGAAGTCCTCAAGCCCTATTGCATCTATACATTTGACTCATAGAAAATGATTTATTCCGTTTTAATTGACATTTGGCTACTTAAAAATGTAAAATTGTAACCAGTGCCAAAGAATGATGAAACCCTTCATAACCTCTAGTCTGCTGCTACTTGTGATGCATGTTCACAAGTACTCCTGATTGCCAGACTGGTGGTGACACAAGACGACACAATGCATCTTGATTACACCTAAAGTGAAAGAAAAGTAATTGTGAAGACAAATGACCGGATTCAGAGGCTCGCAGCAGGATGAAATCTCAAGAAAGGCCAGCCTCGGAGGAAGAGGAGAAGACCCAGACAGACACAGAGGAGGGAGGCCCAGGCAGCACGACTTTAAGAACTACATATGTGTTCGGTCCCCTCAAGGCTGACTGCTACGCTGTCCCCATACCAGACATTCCAGAGGCAGCGTGGCTGGCTTCAGCTCTGAGTGGCTGATCCTGGAACAGCATGTTCTGCACAGCAGTAATCACCTCAGCCAGCCACAAGCAAGGCAGAGCACCACATCAACAACAAGGCAGAGCTTTGTGCCTGTCAATTTGCACCCTGAAAAAGTTCTCTGGAATTTCATTCACATAAGGACAGGGACACTTTTTCCCCCCCTTAACCATTTCCGCAAGGCCCATCCTCATTTCCGTGGCCCTGGCACTCCAGACGTCCCTCGCAACCTCATGATGTTGTGCAACCACTCTGCCCAGTGGGATTAGGACGAGAGGAAGCTGGAGAAGCCACAAGAACACCCTTGGGAGATCGATGCCTGTTTGGGAAAACACTTCTCCTAGTTCTCCTCCCCTCTCAGCAAACAGCCCACACTCTCTAACAAGCATATGGGCTCCCAATGACACATGAAGGAGAGGGCTCAATTCCAAGTATTGGGAACGTTCCTGAGTAGACGAAGCTGGATTTCACCCCTTCATGGCACTGGCCCAAAGTAGGATGACTTAAAGACTTCCTGCCCCGAGCAAGAGCCAGTTTTCTGTGGCATCTTGGCATGTGCGCTGCCAACTATGAACATTATGTTCAGAGGCTGCAAAGACAATTGGTGCCAAGAGTTTTAATTAAGACTGTGTTGTGGAATGGAAAGTAAAGGCATGTGCAGGTAATGGCGGCTCTCCCTATTCCAGAGGTCTAACAAAATATGATTAACTAACTCTATCTGCCCTGGCCAATTAATTTTATTTAACAGTTAAAGACCCAGAACAACCAAATGGCCCAAAAGGAAAATCAGTGTTCACTGCTCTAATACCCAAAAGTGCAGCCAACATAATTGTATTATAATAAACTGTCAAAGAATCCTCCACTGTCAAAGACAGAGTGCGATATCGTTGCAGTTTTTATACTTTCTTTTATACTTTTTGTATGTCTGTTGGAGATTCATTTAATTTCCTTAGGCTATTTTTTCTCCCTCTTAGAGATGTGTGGGTCAGGTTTTTTTAATATGCACCCAGCCCAACGCATTATGAGAGGCAATCTGCAAAAATACATGTTCATTGACCACTGGATCTGAACCGCAAACCGCCAACGTCATGCATTATAGAAGGACAGTTATCCAGCCTGAGGATAGGGTCAGGGGACTTATCGTCCTGGGACTTTTATGTACTGATGCACTTTAATTGTACCTTATACCCTTTTCCTCAGGTGTCAATATATAATATCTATTAATCATATTCTCAATATATACAGTATATATTTTAAAGAAAGCAGTTCCAGCTCCTCAGATGTAAGGATGTGCTGCTTTTCTCCACTTTACATCATTTTAATTTGAATAAAAATGAAAAATACTTAGAGCTCTGCCGCAGTATTAATCTTGCAAGCATTCTGAAAATAGAGGCACCTATACGACCCCACATTCAACACAGCGCTCATAACTCAGAATAACAATTCCATCATAAAAAGTAATCAGGCTGATGATCAGTCACATACTGGAACTGTAACGTCTTATTACACCGTATTCATAGACTAGATCAGGAGTTTTGCATATATGTGTTGGAAGACGGTGTCACTCTAGACTTATTTTCTTGAAATAAAACATGCAGAATATGATATTGCCTCCGGCAACAAGCCAAATCCCTCAGTTGTTCAAGTCAGTGGTTGGCTACATCCACAATAGTCGAGAAGGCCTGATGCCAAGACACTGATTAGCCTAGCTATGCCTCTGTTCTCCAGGCAATGAGGAGTGGAGGTGCAGTGGGAGTCCAGCTCATCACCAAAGAGCACTGTGCTAAACACAAGTTTAAGTGGAAGAAAGCCAGCTGACTGTAGTGTATCCATGCTGGACATATAAAGCCTTGGGCAAGGAGGCATCTGCCTCTTTAATACATAATTCACTCAGAGCTGAAACATCATGCTTTAGTCCTAAGGGCCAGTACTCTGTTTCTGGTTGTAGGAACATAAAACTGTCTCCATCAGATAATCTGCTCTCTCATTGACAGGCAACTTCAAATACGAAATACCTAAGTACAAATTAGGTTCAATTTGAGCAAAGATCGGATTTGCTTTGAAAACAGCGAAATTCTAAGAACCCCTTAGCAATGAAATGTAGTTTATAAAAGTGCTCAAATGATGGTTTTCAAAGTGCATCAAATGTACATGGAAGCAATGTCATCTCACCTTTCCACCTCAGCGAGCTTGTCCTCATCAGCTTTGATATGCAGGTAGGTCAACATGTAGAGACAGCCATCTGCCCTCCAGCTCTCCCTTCAGACACGCACACGGTCACTTTACATCGCAACCCCTGCAAATGCAGCTTCCTGTAGGGGTATTATTAGAAGCACTCATGTCTTATTGCCCACATTATTATCATAACTGACAGGATGTGCATTAGTTACTTCAGACTCTGCTGCAGATTGGCCATAATGTTGACACACTAGTGTACAAGCCATTTCAGAATTCAGCATGAAGAGTGAAGAACCTGAGGCAGCTGTAGGGCTTTCATGTGTAATAGTCCCAGCTCAAGTTCCCATGAAAGAGGCACTAATGGGTTAACAGTAGAAATGAGAGGGGAAGAGAGGGAAAATCAATGCTTTTGTTGAGGGGAAGAAAGAAAGGCTTTCACAGGTCTATGTATCATTAAGCAATTGAGAAAGCTAATTAGAGTGGGGGGAAAAGATGTGCAGATCTCACAGCTAATTATTTCCATGGCAACCACAGCTCCTGTAGATGATCTGAGGTAGCAGTCAGCTGGCAGGAGAGCTAATTACATGAAGAGCAAGAGAGACCCCTAGTGGGAAAAGGTGTTCATGAGATGCTACAGAATCAATATATAATACAATAACTATAAATAACAGCTTTAAACATAAAACACAAATCATATTAAATTTTTAAAAAGACAGTTCAGTTAAACACACATCTTTGTGCAAAGTACATCATATGCTAGGGACAGTTGTAGTGTCAAATTAAATACAAACTGATAAAATAGTGTTCTTAGGAGTTAATTCTGCCTCATATAGGGATATAAATCTATGCATTTTTTAGAAAAAAGGTATGCAAAAATGTGTCTTAAACCATTTAAAGAAATTAATATTACAGGAGCAACTGTATGAACTATATGTCCAAGATCTACTGTTATAATGACATATAGCACTTGTCTGCTGTTTTTTTTTTGGCAATAAATATTGGATAAATAAAAATAGTTAAAGCTTTACACTCAATGGAAGCACTGACTCACTTATGGATTTACTCAAAATGCAAATACTTAAATTAACTGAGTTTCACCACAACCGTGAAGTGGTAAATAGGTCACAATGGCAAAACGTGTGTGCCCACACTTTATTGAAAAATGAAACTGAAATGTAGTAGTATTCTCTAGCAATCAAGGAGTCATTTGTAACATGATTCATTTAATAGCCTAGGAGGTAACGGTTGCTGTTTTAAACTGCTAATTAACTCGGTTTTAAACACGTTGGTAAAGTTGTGATACAGAACTACTTCTTTAAGGATAGGATAATAGGGTTAGTTTAAAATTGCTGAATTACTGGATGCAGTGCTTAATGCTGTGAAAAGCACTTTGGGCTGCATTCGATGTATGAAAGGAGCTATATAAATAAAGTTTTTTAGTATTAATGCATGTGTAGCGAGGTTTCAAAAGCTGTTCTCCTGGGTCAAAGCCCTGGGTTTATACCATCCATCTCCCCTCCTGTCAGCCCTTAATCCCTCTGCAATCTGTACGCAACATAAATGGACAACATTTGTTGGGATACCTACAGAATTTAGTGCAATTACTTTGTGGGATAGCTACACAATTCAATAGACTTTTCATATATATCTACAGTCATAAAAAAAATATTAGATCACCTTTCTTTTCTTCAATTTCTTGTTCATCTTAATGCCTGGTACAACTAAAAAGGTACATGGTTTTCTCGGTAATAACCAAAATCATTTTTTAAAAAAACATGGAAAATGGCTCTTAAATTAAACTCTTACAAGCTATTTTTGTTATCATTATATTTGTCCAAACAAATTTACCTTTTTAGTTGTACCAGGCATTAAAATGAACAAGAAATTGAAGAAAACAAGGTCTAATATTTTTTCCATGACTGTAAAAACGTTTATGAGAACAGTCTGCATAAGAAATTGACCAGAAGTGTAACCGTTAAGTCAAAGTTGCACTGTTTTTAATTTCAGTTCAAATATAAACACATTGTAGAAAAAATAAGAAGTCTAATATGTCCATGGCAGTCAGAGATGACTTGACCCTAAACGATATCATTTAATGTCTCTGTTTGCTGGGGTCAATCTTCTCCAGGTGAACCAGGGGTTTCAGTTGCTCAGCAAAGCTGCGCATGTCCTCTGACACAGTGTCCTGTCCGGCGGGAGCCAACACACTCAGCTCCACCAGGTATGAAAGTGATAGACGCTCTGTGTTCTCAGTGTTCCCCGGTACGAGGATACGCGACAGCTTGCTAACAACGATTTTCATAACACCTTTGCGGAAAATGTGCCCATTGGCCACAAACTCGTGGTCCATGCGGAAGCCCATCTCGTTGAGGAACTCCGGCAGGCTGTGGGATGCTGCCACGTCAACACAGTTGCGCACCAGGGCATGGCGGCTTTTGTCTCCCACTTCTGGTTGGCCCAGGTAGCGTAGGTGCCATGGAGATGTGGGGTGGGAGAGGGAACGCCGCGCACGCAGAATAAAAGGATTCCCTTGTTGGCCTTTCAGAAGATAAACCAGTTCATGATCTGTAAAGGTCTCAGGTTCCATGTTGTCACACAGACCTCGCAGGCGATGCAAGAGGCTTTCCAGGGCCTGGTCTAACACACTGCCTGCAAAAATAAAGGGGAGAGAAACAGATGCATAAAACATATTTAAACAATAAGGTTTGATGATCTGGAGTGCATCATACATTGCATTAAAAACTTTAGTGTCAATGTACATTTGCACAATAAACATTGCAAAACACCCAACATGAATTCTTCAGACACAGAGAGCTGAGAGAGAAAGGGAATGGACTTCTGTCACAAACACAATGATTGTTCTTACACTTCAGTCAGTTTTTGGTCAGTTTAACTGCAGCCTCATACAAAATTGTAACACAAGAGATTAGTATTTTTTAGCTGATACCAATAGCCTACTTCTCATGGCCAATAAGAAATCCAATAAGAAAACTTCCCATTTTTTTATTAAAAAAAAAATCAGAACCTTTAATTAATGCATGACTGAAGGTAAAAACGGCTGAGATGTGTGATACAGAATAACAAATTTCCCATTATCAGCCAATTTCTCAGCCTGATACATATCATGCATCCTTAAATACAACAGTCCGAGAAAAAAATCCTACTTCGTGAAGATTTTTTCATGATTTTTTTAAAGAGTGGTTGATTCAACTTAAGTGAATTTCTAATATCTTGTCGACTCCATTTATGTAAATGAGGGCGATTATCTGGAACAAAATGTTATTGTGTGCTCTCTAACACCATTATCAAGACAACAGCTGAGGAAATATCGGTTGGTGTACATCCCACCACAACAGTTTCAGGAAATGCATGTCAACAAATTCTGGCAGGTTGTTTTCCTTTCATCAACCGTGTGAATACCACATAAATGAGGTCATTCACACTTGGCTGTTTCCTCTTTCGTGCAGTTTGCTTCCTGTGGACATTAGCTTAAAAATAGGAAATTATGATTAATATAGTTAATATATAGTTACAGCACTTCAAACATGACTGAGTTATTAACATCTAAAGTTCTTATATTTCATAATATTATAGTAAATGCACAATGCCTCCACATGCTCGATAGTGTGTATCACGGTGCTTTGAGGTGTATTACAAACTGTGGAGCTCAAACTCATCACTGTGTCTTATACAGTAAAGTGAATTGGCCATCTCTATATGTGCGCCGGCTCAGCCATTGGTACCAGTTAATTTATAGGGCTATTCTTCAGATGACTCCATCTTATTTATCTTCCCTTTTAACCGTGAACAATAGGGCCTACAGTCTCCGCTCCCAGGACTTTTATCATCTTAAGGTTCCTAATGTCAGAACAGAGTTAGGGAAGAAAGCTTTTAGATTTTCAGCTCCGAATACTTGGAACTTATTGCAACAAGAGCTCAAACTCCAAAGCCTGATATCACTAAATGTTTTCAAATCCATGTTAAATTCTATCACATCCAGACTTCAGGAGTGTAGATGTTTTATTTGAGTGCAAACTCTTTTAACCATTTTTTTTTTCTTTTTTTCCAATTCAATTGTTTTTGTATGTATTTGTATTGTTGACCAATGTTTGTGACTATGTGTTGAAACGTTCTATGTGCTGCCGTTCTTGGCCAGGTCTCCCTTGAAAAAGAGATCTTGGATCTCAATGGGACAAAACCTGGTTAAATAAAGGTTAAATAAAATAAATAAAAAAATTGTAGTATCCAGCCAGCAGCCAATTACTGGTAAAATAGGCAAGTGGCTACTAGATCTGTTTCACTCGCCAGCCAAAACATAAATTAATTTATAAGTTAAAAAAATAAATAATAAAGTCTATTGACTGGCTGGTGGATATTCCGGAAGTTATTTCCAGTCCTGCACTCATGTTTTCTTTGTGTTATCTAGGCTACGTACCGCATGTATGCATAGTTAATAGTACATATAGCATTTTTTGTCTCCAGCTGTAGATATATCTGATTTATCTTACCTTGCAGCAGATACTCCATCATATTGATTGTGCCTCCAGTGACAGGCATCACTGTGACAGGAGGAGCTTCCATCTTTCCTTAGTCAATAAGTTGCTATTGAACCTGAAGGAGGAAAATATTATTAGCTAGCGGTGTATTTATGGCGTAAAGGAACCAGTCTACATCAGAACGGTAACTTTTAACGCGTAATGTTAGCTAAATATAAGGAGGAAGCTAGCTTTTTCATGTAGCTCAGCTAGCAAAAGCTATCGCTAACTCGCCTGCAATAGTAGTTTTCTTACCTGAGAAACCACGAACAATGTAGCTGTTCGGTTGGAGGAGAGGGCGCCGAACCGAACACGTATTCGGCAGAACCACCACAGTAAAGACCGAGGATCCGTTAGGCCTCACCGTGTTCGTTCAAACGGCTAGTAGCTACCCAGCTAGCCTGCAACTAGCTCGGTAAGTTAGATAGCACCAGTTAGCTCCAATGTTGCTATGTTACCTACGTTATTGCGCAAGGCGTTTCTACGTAGTTATTCGAATGGGTTGATAAATATCTATATGTAGAAAAAGAGGGGGCAATTTAAACGAATGTAGCCAAACTGCTTGGTTTATTGTCAGTGAAAGAATAAACACAGCCGGCATCGGTGAATGGAAACCATGTTTCCCCTCTTTCTCCCTCTGTTTTCCGCTGAGATTATCATCCCACTGCGAGGCGCATTACAGCCACCTACTGGAGTAGCCCACATATTATTTTCCTCTATGGAAAGTGATGGAAGAGATTAAGTCATGCTACTTTAAAATGTCTTACTCATACAAAGCAAAATGTTCCTTTTGAAGTCAGTCAAAAGTACAAACACATACCTAGTATTCAATTTCTCATAAGGGCCACTTTGAGTGTATAGATAGACCATCATTACATTATTCTTTATGGTACATTAACAGGTAAGAAACGGTGGAAGAACTACAAACAATATTTACTTCGTTGAGTAAAAGTATCAATACCATGCACATTATAAAATATTTCCTAAAATTCACTGGTGGAATGTAACTAAGAAGATTTAATCAAGTACTGTACTTGATTTGAGTACAATTTTGAGGTACGTGTGCTTTACTTGAGTATTTCCATTTTATGTAATTTTAAACTTCTACTTCACTACATTTTGAGGCAAATATTGTACTTCACTACATTTAGCTGACACTTTAGAGACTTTTCAGGTCGAGATTTAACATTAAAACATGATGCATTTAAGGTGATTAGACTTTTTTTTTTTTTTATTAAACGTCTTAACAGTATATTAAGGTGTTAAGATGAGCTCTACTTTGAGAAAATTAAAATGCTGGTCACATAAAAGCATCAAAAATAATAATCCAACAATATATTTGTAATATAACAATCTGAGTGGGTCCATTGTCATACACAAATACTTTTACTTGATACTTGATACCTTAAGTCAATTTTAATGCTGATAAGTTTGTACTTTTACTTCCATAATTTTTTACTTGTAATGGAGTACTTTCACAGTGTGGTATTAGTACCTGTAGGCTACTTAAGGAAATGGAAATGAGCCTAAAGTATTAAATGTAAAATAATTACATGTAATGTTAAAGTATAATATACATATTGTTTTATTATAAACTGATGCTGCCATGTAAGCCACAATAATTGTTATAGTTGGTCAAAGTGGAGGTGCAGCAATTTATTTTATGTTTAATTTGCAAGGCAACTGTAGCTGACAAACAAATAAGTGTAATGGAGTAAAGGGGTGAAATATATATTTCACTGGCTTGCAAGGTAAATACTAAAGTAAAAGTAAATACCATTAAAATGTAATGTGTAAAGTATCCTACCAAAATTAATATTTTAGCTTGAAAACCTGTATTTTCAGCCACATAAGGTGGAAATAATTGAAAGGATGTTCCTGTTTTGTTGGGGAAAAAAGAAGAAAAGAGGAAATAATAAATTACATTTTTATTGTGCAGAGAATTCAGTCAATTCACCCAGGTAGGAAATGTCCTAATTTCAGAAATTCCCTTCAGAACAGTGTGGGTGAAGTCACAAACACTTTTTTCTCACGAAATACAAGGGGACTATACAACAGTGGAATTTATGGAATCGTTCTCTCAAATTTTATTTCACTATACACACAACTATTGTCACTGTAAGTCATGTATGTGTCTCTTGTCTTAGCAGGCGTCTTGATGATAACTGATGAATAAACCACTGAAGTCTCCTCGTCCACCTGCTGGAAAAGTAAGAAATGTTACTGAACACAGCACACATGCTTGTTGAATACAACATGATAGAGAGTATTTGGTTATGCCAAAATCATCTTCATATTTCACTTACCCTGCCATTTAAGCAACGGCAGCAAAGGGGGACAGGAAGTGCTTTGAAGAGATGGAAACAGAATCAGATGGGGGGACATGTATGGCTCGCTCAAACAGACTATGAGCCCACAGAGCAAACAATAAACAGGAAATTCAAAAAGACAAAGAGCTGCATAACTTACCTGCACACAGTCTTGGTCTGAGGTAGCAAATTAAAATAACTAAGAAAATAAGAAATATAAAGACTGCTGACGTTCCAGAAGCAACTGGAATCAGATATCCACGCTCTGTAGATATATCTGTAAAACCAAAAACATAAGAATTGATATTCCTGTGATTCGGCCCATGAACTACTTAAAGAGATATGCTGCAAAACACCCACCTGTGGTTTTGATTAAAGCAGTCGATGGTCCATGAGTGCTACTCACTGTACTGTATCCATTAAACATCTGCTTTGCACGGCAATTTAAAGATCCATTTGAATCTACAAGCACTGATATTGTGCTTGTGCTTGTTTCCACATTAAATGTGCTGTTTAGTTTGATGGTACTGAATTCCACTCCACACTTCACAGTACAAGAAACAGATGAATCGTCATTGTTGTGTACTGTAATATGGCGACAACAAAAAAATAAGTTACAACATTTTTTTTTTACATAAGACATTGTATATATATATATATTGTTTATGTATATGAGTGTTATTTCTCACCTGTAATTACACACAAGTTGATAGTTAGTAGCTTCTGCCAGTGTTTATTACATCCAATTTTCCAGCAGATATAATTCCCAGCATCTGCACTTTTTACATTTCCAATGTGTATAGACGTGTTGGATGGACGTGTCCATTTTAAGTTTATCAATTCACCCGGACATGCAGGAGTAAAATTGTTGCCTTCTATAACGTAGACTGTCTCATGAGTTTCTTTAAGAATTTCTGGAGGGAAAAAGAGATTTTATTTAAGGAGAGAATGGGCTTTTGAAAATGTACATTGTAAAAAAAAAAACTGTTGTTTTTTCAGTTAAAAAATAAACGGCAGCTGTGGTTGCCAGAACTTTACTGTAATAAACACGGTAGAACTTTTTTAAATATTACGGTAAAAAGATAATGGCACTGTTGATTTCATGTTTAAGATTGCCATTTTATTCACTTTTTCACCTTGTAAATAGAAAGTTTTTCCATCAGAAGAAACACTGTTTTGCCATATAATTGACAAGAAAATACTTTATAAATGCTGCATAAATTAAAGATTTTACCATTAAATATCACAGTATATTTTTGTTAGAGATATAGTGTCTAGTACATTTAACAGTGAGAAAAAGTATTTTTTTTAATAAAAGATAAATGCAAAAATTACAGTGATGCTTGTATATATAAAACAGTATATTTTTGTTACACACATAGTGCCAGAGTATTTTAAAGTGGAGTAATGTATTGAAAAAAAAAAGTTAAAAGTACTGTTTTGGCTGATATATACATTTACGGTTTTCATTGTTACTGAAACTGAATTAACCCATTTATCATTTTACAGTCTTTTACTGTCATGGTTTAGCAGTTTTTCCACCGTAAAATCTACAGACATTTTTTACAGTGTATGTAACTGCAGTTGGGCTCTTTACATATATTCAATTGTAAGATTAGAAATAATAACAATCAAAATAGTTCTGACCTTTCTCCACGCTGATGACAGTTTGCTGTTTATCCCAACAATTGCCTTGAAAACAATGTTGACACCAGTAAAAGCCTTGATCATCCTCTGTGAAATTAAAAATGACCAAGGAGCCGTTGCGCGGCACTCCTATTCTGTGGCGAAAGGCTTGGTCATAGATGTCTAGTCCTTTATTGTCTTTAGAATATATCTTGATTTCCTTGGTGCGTTCATGGTCCTGGTAAAACCATCCCGGCAAACGTGAATCACTTTTGTAACTCCGACAAGGTATCACAGCCTGACATCCCAGCGAGAATCGAAGGGTTTTTGTGGCTGCCAAAATACAAGTTTTCTGTCATACAAGTAGCTTGAAAATGTAAAACAGAAATACTTTCTTAGCACAAATCACTAACTACTTACAATTGTATAGTAAGTACAGTTGAATATAAATAATTTGGTCCTTTACTTACTGTTTCCTCGGGTAAAAGGGGATGAGTTCCAAACAAGCAGTAGAAAAAGAAAACCTTTTTGCATCATGCCTGAGGCACTCAAGTTTCTTCAGAAATCAAGACAATGCTGAACACCCCCTCACTGGTTACGCTATTACTGCTCATCTAAACACAGATCAGAGACTCTACATCACATCAGAAGACTGAGCCTCACATCTAAATTCACTTTGACACATCGGAAGTGGTCCAACAGCCAATGCAGAGGAAAATTATCGTGGTTTTTTCACCCACACTGTTTTTTTCTGATTGGTGAGGCATAATTATTACACTTCTGCATTTGCATACGTGTTGAAATACAGTATGTGCATCAATAAGAAGTGTAATTTCTCATCCAAGGTGTCAAACTGTTTGTTTGCACTGCTGTTTATACATCTGAGAAATTATTTAATGTATTTGAGTCAAACAGAAACTTGAATTGTGCTGTAAATACAATTTACTCATCTGCTAAGCTAAAAAATAACTGGAGTTTTTTTGTAGTGACAATATTTACTTCCTTAAATATAGGGTGAAAGTTCATAGATTATTTAAATCAATGGAGAGCAGACACTACAACACAAAGTCTGGAAAGTGCAACAGTGGAAAAAGTTGCATGACATGTACAAGTTATGAGTCACGTAAGCACAATCTCACTAACCTTTTAAATATCTTTCATCATTCTGTTATCAGCTCTTTGAAGTTTTGATTTTGTAATTTTTTTCACATTTCACATTGATTGTGGACAAGTCTTAACATGACAGCCTATTTTAGTTTGACCTTTGATCAACAGCACCAGAAAACTTAAATATGATCATACTAAAAATGATTAAAAAATGCTCCACTTTCAAACAAAACTGAACATTCTCAAAGATCATTTTAACTCATTTTCAACTCAATGTGTTATTTTTCCACTCCATGCCTTAACCCAAATATTTTTTATTTAAACATTTAAATCATTATTAAACTGTAGTGTAAACAAAAACCAACATATTTACATAAATAAAAGAAGTTTGTACATGAAATTCCCAGTGTAGCCAAACAAATTTACTGACTTGAAGCTGACTCAATGAAGGACCCAAAAACATCTCTCCTCCTTTCATCACCCTGAACATACTGCTGGGCAATTTCTTGTCTGTACAGTCTGTCAAGCCTTTAGAATCAGTGTTTCCCGCAAGATTTTCTAAGACTATGATGGGGGGGGCCCAAACAAAGTAGGGGGGGGTCCGGGGGCATACTCCACCGGAGAACATTTTTGCCCTAAAAGCCTAAAATTGTTGCCTCTAGCACATTCTAATGCCACTACTCCATCTTAATCATTGCATATTTTAGAGAATTATTGTAAAGGAGAATATGGGTTCTTCTATGTTTTATTTAAGGCATCTTATTTTGACAGTCTTCTTGTAAATTCTGTGTTGGACCCTGCTAACACATCCATGTGCTCTTATTTTGAAATCTACATGTGTTTGCTTTTATTTTGGAGGCGGGTCTAACACGTTCTTACCGTAACGTCGTATGGTGTGTTTAATTTACACTGAGAGTCAGAACTTGAAAGTCTGAACTTGGAACTCGGAACAACGTCACAAATTCTGACATTCGTGTAGACCTTGAACGCACCATTCCTAGTGCCACCTGTGACCTGTGCGAATGTTTTAACTATAATTCAATGTTTTCTCATGACGTCACACTGTTAAAATAATCGCCTATGTAATTTTTTGTCAAAATTGTTGTTGTTTTTTGCCTCAATCATTTTCTCATGACGCCGGATTAAGATAATGGCCTATGTCAAGTGTGTAACTTAAGCGGATTTATTATGCCTAAGTCAATATAAAATGTGACTTAGGCAATTTTTGCCTTTGTGACTCAAGCAAGATATGGTTACACTTTATTTTGAAGGTGTCTACATAAGAGTGACATGAGCGTGTCATAAACATGACATGGGATGTGTCGTGAACATTAATGACACTTTGAAGTAACATTAATGCTCATGATACTTGTCATGTCATGTTTCTGACAGGCTTGTGTGACTCTTATGTAGACACCTTCGAAATAAAGTGTTACCATATCTTGCTTAAGTCACAAAGGCATGTTCAAAAAATGTTGCCTAAGTCATTTATTTCTCTTAAGTTACATAATTTACACACAGTGTTATTACTATGCCAATAGCCATCCTTTGTTACATCCTTTTTGAGTGAAATGATCAATAAATATCATATGTTACACTTTTGGTGAAGTTTTTTGTGTTTCCTGCAAAACTTGGAAAAAAAGAGTTAGGCGATTATTTTAACACGGTGACGATCATCTTTCTTTTGAAAGATCCCGCATTTCCGTCAGCACCTGAACTCATCATTTGACAGATCCGGTCCGGGCACATTCTCCACCCACCGGTTAACACGCCACACGCATAGTCAATAACTAGTGATTTGTTTTGCACCTGATTCATTCCACCATCAAGCAGGACACCTGCTTCATCCACAGTTTTTACTCCAGCTCCAGGCGCAGCAGGGATGGAGATAACTAAATCTTTCCTTAAAGCTCAGATTGGCTGGCTTCAAATGCAGTATGTGTTTGCGCTGGTTTGTCTTGTTGCCATCGTCTACAAATTAACGGCGTTGCTCAAAGAAAAAAAGCATTCTCATCGAAGCTGTGCACAATTTCCAGGACCACCTCCACACTGGCTTTTTGGAAATGTGAAAGAGGTAACTATAGCAGCATATTTAAATCCTTTCAAAACCAAGGAAAAATAAATAATACAAGTACTATACTATCCTTTTTACTATAACAAAAGTAATATTGTATCTATATTTTTCTGACAGCTATTACAGTACTTTACAGATACATATTTTACATATTATTAGCCTTGTAGCTAAATCTGACAAAGTAACATACATTTTGTGGTGGAAGAAGTATTCATATCATTTACTAAAGTAATTACTCCACTAGTAAGTAAAAGTATTTAATTCAAAACCTATAAGTAAAAGCACAACAGTATCAGCATCAAAGTGTGTTTTATAAGTTTCAAAAGTAAAAGTACTCGTTATGCAAAATGTATAAGTCTTTTGTCGCCTTATGAAGCACTCTTTAGCAGCGACCTGGAGGCAAAAACTCAAATTTTTCTAATAAAGAAGACCTACTAGGACAATGTTACATTGTTGGCTTTACAAAGCTTCTGCTTGCTTTAAACATCCCTGAGCTGCCAGTGGCTGACTTAGGGATGTAGGTCAGTAAAATAGGAATAAGACTTTTGTGGAAAAATACTATTAGATTCTTGATATTTAAACAGTATACATTGTCTTGATAATAACCAAAATCATTATCAAGGAAACCATGGAAAATGACTAGATATCAGCTCTTAGATTAAACTCTTACGATCTATTTTTGTTTTGTTGTGAATATTTATAATTAAATTATATCATTTTGTTATCATTATATTACAAACAAATGGACCTTGAGTTGTACCAGGCATTAAATGAACAAGAAAGCAAGGAGAAAACAAGGGTGGTCTAATAATTTTTTACATGACTATCAAGACACAAAATGCCAACCAACAACATTTCTGTAAATCATGGCTGCTTTCCACCCAAAAGTACATCTCGTAATCAAATTAATCTGTCCAAACATACTCAAGTGCGTTACTCCAACTTTCACCCGGTGAAGGAGCCAACAGACTTGCTATCTCAGCACCAATCTGATTGCCCTTAGCTTTTATCTCTTTATTTTATAATCTCTTTTATTATGGTGTGATAGCAATGTGCAGTACTTTTTTCAAGGTGACATACATACTGGTCAATTTTAAGAATTTGGGCTGTTTTGTTTCCATAATGTTTTTTTTTTCTCAGGCTAGTGGAAAGAAAACACGCACCAAAAGTTAGCATTAGATTATGTTTAGTTTGCAATTTTAAACGTTACATTTTAGAAAATGTGTGATACAAGAAATCATTGTCTTAATGTCAGTAAAAGGGGATGTTTATATATAATTGGATTATTATGATTGATGCGATTTTCAAGCAGCATTTTACTATAGTAAGGGTAGAGCTAATTCTAACTACTTAACCCTTGTGTAATGTTCATATTGTTGTTACTCAGCCAGTGTTTGTGGGTCTGATGGACCCGTTGCATTTTGCGGCTTTTAATGCCTCACAATCAAACACTTTTATGTTAAAATACTGAACAGATGTTTACCTTATCCCAATTACAAGCAGTATAAACAATATATATGGTTAATATTTGCCCTTTACCTTTGTTAGGTCACATTTATAACTTATTATTTCAAACATAATAAAGAAAATCAATTAAAATCTAGATATGAGTGGAAACAAAGTTACAAGTGAAGCAAGGTTTTTCAAAACTACTGACTTTTATTTCTTTGAACTTGAAATTTAACCCATTCAGGTGCACAACACAAGCTGAACACATGAACACAGAGTAAACATATCAGTCAAGACAACACATCAGCCCCATTGAACACATGGCCTTTAGCCACTAGCCTATACAACACATGAGGGGCAGAGCTTTACTCTATGTGTGTTGCAGATATACTTTTTGCACTTGATGCATGTATATTGTGTTTTCCTGCTACTTCTTTTGTGTTTCTGAACCTGCGGTTCCCACACAAGGTTGCAACATTGTTTGTCAACACTGTCTGCTCTTATTTTCTCGCACATTTGACCCTCTGATGTTCTGTGTACCTAAACAGAACATCGATGTTCTGTGTACCTAAACAGAACATCGATGTTCTGTGTACCTAAACAGAACATCGATGTTCTGTGTACCTACACAGAACATCGTGTGTGTGTGTGTGTGTGTGTGCGTGTGTGTGTGCGTGTGTGTGTGTGCGTGTGTGGGTGCGTGTGTGTGTGTGGTACACAGAACATCAATTTCCACACTTCTATTAGCCCCGGGTCCAGTGGACCCGGACATCTTATATGTAATAGAAATGTGTAGGGGGGGTGTATGGTGTGTGGTCATTAAATATGTATTCTGATGTATGTTCTTCACAGAAAATGAGCCAAAGTCAGTGAGTCTCAGTTTGAAAAATTAATTAATTGTATCATTTTTCTTTTAATAAAAAATGAAAAGGGTCCCACAGACCCGAACACCACACAAGGGTTAATATACTTTTTTGTGGTTTAATTTATAAAAATATTTAATCATTGAAATTAATCACGTGTTTTTCACATTAAATCATGACCCTTATAAAAGTAACTACTAACCATAGCTGGCAGCTAAATGTAGTGGAGTAAAAAGTACAATATTTGCCTCTTAAATTTACTTACTCAAGTAAAGTAGAAGTACCTCAAAATAGTATTTAAGTACACTACTTGAGGAAATGTTACATTCAACCACTGCATGTATTCATGTTATTTAATGTGTGTTGTCACTGGTAAAGTACATGAAAAACATGCAACAACTCTGTAAAACAATGATGTATAAGAATCACAATCTATCAGGAGTAGTTCAGATTAACTCAGTTTAGACCATGGGTCTCAAACTCGCAGCCAATTGTGGCCCTCGTGACGATATTTTGTGGCCCACACCTTGATATTAAAGGTTAATGTGAGTTTTATATGAATGGCACTTTGCTGTGTTGTGTGTGGAAGGTCCCTTTAATTACTTTTTTGGTAATTTTGTGTCTTTTTTTGGGGTAATTTTGAGTCTTTTATAATAATTTTGTGTCTTTTTTAAAATAATTTTGTGTCTTTTTTTAATAATTTTGTGTCTTTTTTTAAATAATTTTGTGTCTTTTAAAAAAAATAATTTTGTGTCTTTTTTGGTAATTCTGTGTCTTTTTTTGGTAATTTTGTGTCTTTTTTATAATGATTTTGTGTCTTTTTTTAAGAATTTTGTGTCTTTCTTAAAATAATTTTGTGTCTTTTTTGGTCATTTTGTGTCTTTTTAAAATAATTTTCTGTCTTTTTTTGGTAATTTCTTGTCTTTTTATAATAATTTTGTGGGTTTTTTAAAATAATTTTGTGTCTTTTTTGGTAATTCTGTCTTTTTTTGATAATTTTGTGTTTTTTTTAATAATTTTGTGTCTTTTTTGGTAATTTCATGTCTTTTTTGGTAATTTCGTGTCTTTATAATAATTTTGTGTCTTTGTTTGGTCATTTTGTGTCTTTTTTAAGTAATTTATTTTTTTCTCTCATTTTGTGTCTTTTTTTTAGTAATTTTGTGTCTTTTATGGTCATTTTGATAAAGCCTCCAGTGGCCCCCAGGTAATTTGAGTTTGAGACCCCTGGTTTAGACCCTTCCTCAACCTTTGCATATCACTTTCTAATAAGGCATACTTTATAAAGGTTTTATAAGTTGTGAAAAGGGTTTTATAGTGTGCATTATGTAATTTTTATGTCTGTAAGTAATTTTTTGATAATACTTGTGAATAATTTTTATTAAGCTTCCTGTACTTTCTTTTTTCTCTCAGTTTAAGCTCGATGGACAAGACCTTTTCAAGCTTGTGAGATGGGGACAACAGTACCCTTTTGCTTTCCCAATGTGGTTTGGTCCCTTTGTTAGTACGCTCACCATTCACCATCCAGATTATATGAAAACGATAATGACGTCGACAGGTGTGTGAGCGTTTATTTTTTATAATTACAAATATGATACTCCTTTATGTAACAAATAACTACAATACACTCAGTGATTTTTATAATCTCCTGGGGACATTGGCTACATTTTTAAAACCAAAGATCAATGTCACATAATTGTTATTTGTTTGTTTCCTAACAGAGCCAAAGGACACCTTTGCATATAGATTTCTTACGGCTTGGATTGGTAAGACTGCTTTGCCTTTCTGCTGCAGCATGTTTCCATTCATTACTGAGTTGTTTATTAAGCTCACCACTGTGTCCCACTGTGTGTGTCTGTCTTCAGGTGACGGCTTATTGGTGTCACAAGGTCAGAAGTGGTTTCGACACAGGAGACTTTTGACCCCAGCTTTCCATTATGATGTTTTGAAACCATACGTAAAACTGATGTCAGACTCTACTAAAACTATGCTGGTATGTAAATGATTAATCACAAGTTTGAAATGAATAAACAAAGTAAACAAAGACCACATTGGTGAAGTAATGTTAATGATGTGTTTTGGCTGTCTAGATGACATACTTACTATCAGAGTGTGTTGGAGTTTTAAAAAAACTAGTGCAGTGCCTGTAGGAAGTAGGAAGTCGTAAGCATGCTAATCGTAAGATAGTACATTACGCAGTATTCTGCACTAAAAGTACATTGACAAGAACCCAATTAACTGATATACTATATTGCATGTAAGTATCTCATATCAAATGATTAGGGGCTTTACGCTAAGCAACATGAATGTCATCCCTGAATTACATAGTAATGCAACATAAGAAGTGCATAAAGCTAAATCTCCACTTAGCATGCTAATCACGAATAACAGAACTTGCACATTACATGCACACCACTACAACGTCTGCAACTCCATAAAACACTTACTTTTCATAAGGTCCCACACCATCCAGCACATACACCTTGAACATTGATATTGACTGGAAACTATTGGAATATTATTGGAAAATCGAACCTTGTAGCACACTTTAAAACTCTGAAAGATAGGTAGGCTACATAGACTTACAGATGAGATGAGTCAGGGTGGAAATCCTGAGTGAATTGTGTTACTGACCAGGTGTAGGCCTATCACACAATGGGGCGGAGCTCCCCTAAAAGGCGTCTGATCAGAAACAGTGCAATGCCGCAACACATCCTACGTAAATAATGATATTTTGAAAAATGAATTAAAAAATCTTCAAAATCAAGGATGCACACCTTCTTTCCATGCGTAAGCCACATACGAAATCTTAGGTCAGTCTGACTAACGGTCAGTGAGATATGCGCTAGACACACACACACACACACTTCTTGCTTTTATAGATAGATGAATGAAATGTCTCTCACATGCTATGTGATGAGTGCTAGCTGCAGTAAAATAACTAGCAGAAACAAGAAAATCCGTACACCAGATACCCTTTTGAAGGATTGCGATCACTTGCATGAAAATCAGTCAACAGGGAGCTATTTTTGTGCAGTTTTTTTTTTCTCCTACATAGATGTCACATCTGTTCTCTCGCTGTTCTTAGGACAAATGGGAAGGTTATGCAAACACCAACAAGTCCTTTGAATTGTTTGGACACGTGAGCCTTATGACACTAGACACTATAATGAAGTGCGCCTTCAGCTACAAGAGCAACTGTCAGACCGATAGGTGAGTCTATACAAACTTTTTCCCACCATTCACAAATGCATGTCTCGGTTCTCAGCCGTTTACTGCATCAGCTGTCTGAATCATGAGTGGAGGAAATCACGTTTTTAATGTTTGCCTACATTCTCATTGCAGTGGAACAAATGAATACATCAAAGCAGTGTATGAGATGAGTTATCTGATTAATATGCGGGTCAGGACGTTTCCATACCACAATGACCTCATTTTCTATCTAAGCCCACACGGCTACAGATACAGAAAAGCAGTCAAGGTGGCTTGCAGTCATACAGGTAAGATGTTCGCACATAATTAGATTAATGGCAATCAGAAACAAAAGCCAAATATAAAACAATTTGATCAGTTTGCAATGTGGCAGGCCTAATCACTAAACTTTGGGTATACATAATAGATATTTTACACATTGCTGTATTTTGAGTATATCTGCAAACACTCATTCATTATCTTGTCTTTTAAAGAGGACGTCATAAAAATGAGGAAAGACACACTGAAAGAGGAGAAGGAGCTGGACCGCATACAGGCCAAGAGATACCTGGACTTTCTGGACATCCTTCTCTTTGCAAAAGTATGTTATGTGATACGTCAGACACAATCTACTGAATTCAGAAAATTAGACAATCTCACTTTAGCTCAAAACATGAAGTTAAAAAGCCCTATATAGAGAAAACAACCGATAGTGGGAATGACAGTACTGTTATAACAAAAATAATATTGTATATATATTTTGACAGCTATTACAATACTTCACATATACATATTTTACATATTATTAGCCTTGTGGCTAAATCTGACACAGTAACATATATTAATTGGTGGAAGAAGTATTCAGATCCTTAACTTAAGCAGTTACTCCACTACAAGTAAAAGTATCAGCATCAAAATGTATTCAACGTTTCAAAACTAAAAGTACTCGTTATGCAAAATGTAAATCTATCTTGCAAAAGTATGTTATGTGATACGTCAGACACAATCTACTGAATTCAGAAAATTAGACAATCTCACTTTAGCTAAAAACATGAAGTTACAAAGCCCTATATAGAGAAAACAACCAAATAGTGGGAATGACAGTACTATAAGAGACAACTAAAGCAGCTACAAATAACTTTAATTTTGTGCTGAGTTTGGCAATGTCTGCAGGATCTCACAGTCTGTCCTACTCAGTCCCGGTTCTGGTTCTTCCATGCCTCCCTTCTCTTCAGTGGGCCCATCAAAACAGTATGGGCCTCCACTGTGGCAGTCATTAAAAATATCCATATAGAAAAGGCCAGTATTGTTGTTAATTGTCCCGTTTGCTAATGTAGGTCATATAAAGGCATCAATAAGAAATAAAGAGTGTTTAATAACCAGTTACAAAGTTCCTTGTAGTTTCTTTAAAGCACAAACAGCCTTAAAGTAGCAAACTTAAGAACAACAACAAACACACAGCCATCAAGGTATACAACATTTTTAGCTCAAAATAACTGTGGAACGAGGGAAGTTTTGATGTTCATGCAAGGTTTTAAAACACCCTACATCGAATAAAACAGCAGGGAAAACTACACAAACATGTAGAGGAATTATAAGGACAAAGATCATTGTGGGAAACACTAATAATGAAAGACTCTGTGCCAACAGACTTGCTATCTCAGCACCAATCTGATTGCCCTTATCTTTTATCTTTTATTTTATAATCTCTTTTATTATGGTGTGATAGCATTATGCAGTACTTGTTTCAAGGTGACATACTAAAGGCCATGAACTGGTCAATTTTAAGATTTTGGGCTCTTTTGTTTCCATGACGTTTTTTTTTTTTTCCAGGCTAGTTGAAAGAAAACATGCACCAAAAGTTAGTATTAGATAATGCTTTGTTTGCAATTTTAAACATTACATTTCAGAAAATGTGTAGCATTAAGAGTTAAAAACCGTTTACCCCAAGTATTTTGCAAAATATATGGAGCTTAAAACACATATCTCTTGAGGCTGTTTTTCTTAAAATGAGTTTTTCTGACACAGAAATCTCCACTTCAGGAGCACTAACAAACACTAAATGTTCCAGTTTCTTATCTGTATTAAAAAAAAAAAAAAAAAAAATATATATATATATATATATATATATATATATATATATATATATATATATATATATACATACATATATTAAATACTTTAAAAATGTAAGTTTTATGTTGATATATATTAGTTAAACTTTTTTCCTATTAACCTCCAGTGTCTCCCTGTGCTTTTCAAAAAAGTGCATAGTTAGTGTATATATATATATTTATTTATTTTAAATCAATGCTCAATGTGCATCAAGTGCACATGTGAATAATATAAAAATATCTTAAATAAAAATTGCCTATGAAATAAAATAAGCCAATCTTTTTCTGAAATAAATATATTTATATGAGAAAAGAATAACGAACATGACAAAAGAACTAAATATGACAAACCCATTGTGGTCCATTAACCCTTTGATGCACAACATGGGTCTAAAGTGACCTGATATATATGAGTTTATATGTTCTATATCTTTGCAATAAATTATTTTCATCATTCAGTGTTCCAGGTTTTCCTCAATTAGTTTGTTTTTGATCATCATACATTCTACTTTTATGTTTTCCTTTTTTTTAATAAAATCCCTTTTTGTGTCACTACTCTTCTAATACACAACATGGGTGAAAAATGACCCAAATCCATTTTTTTTAGCTAAGTAGCTTGCTAAACTAACTACTTGGCTAACTTCTTGGCTAAGTATTTAGCTAAGTAGCTTTCTAAGCTAACTACTTAGCTAACATCTTGGCTAAGTATTTAGCTAAGTAGCTTGCTAAGCTAACTACTTAGCTAACTTCTTGGCGCAGTAGCTTGCTAAGCTAACTACTTTGTGAACTTCTTGGCTAAGTATTTAGCTAAGTAGCTTGCTAAGCTAACTACTTATCTAACTTCTTGGCTAAGTATTTAGCTAAGTAGCTTGCTAAGCTAACTACTTATCTAACTTCTTGGCTAAGTAGCTTGCTAAGCTAACTACTTTGCGAACTTCTTGGCTAAGTAGTTAGCTTAGCAAGCTACTTAGCCAAGACGTTAGCTATGTAATAATACAAAAACTTTTTATCTTCATAAAGTATGAGAGGCAAAATGGAAATAATATGTTGTTATCAAAAACAAGATATTTAAAGAATACTTGGAATATTCAATCATAAAATAAGTTGATATCAAAAGATAGAGCACAGAAACACACAGCATCATTAAATAACATGGGAAATGAATGTGGGTCATTTTTGACCCATGTTGTGCATTAGAAGGGGATGAGAAAAATATTTTTTATTTCTTGTTCTTTTCTGTATTTTTGTCTTTTACCACACCTTCAGGATGAGAATGACCAGGGTCTGTCAGATGAAGACTTACGAGCCGAAGTGGACACCTTCATGTTTGAGGGCCATGACACCACAGCCAGCGGCCTGTCTTTCATCCTCTACGTTATGGCCTGCCATCCCGAGCACCAGAAGCTCTGCAGGGAGGAGATCCTTCAAGTCCTGGATGGCAAGGACACTATGGAGTGGTAGGCTTGCAAGTTGAAAACATTGCCATACATACTGCCCTACAAAGCCTAACTGCAGTAACTACAATTGTGGTCGAAACTGAGTTATAGCTAAAAAGGAACTCCTTAATGTCTGTTTTATCTTGTGGCAAAGTTTTAGGTTTCAATTTTGCTTTATTTCAGAGAAATAATGACATAAAAAATTGCAGTAGCTACAAAATCCAACTCAAAACCAAAGCAGACTGCAGTAATTGCACTTACCACGGTCTGCTTTGGATATATATACAAATTTAAACATAAAACCAAAGCAGACAGTCTGATACAGTGTAACCTTGCATTTCTTCATTGTGTTGAAAAGTGAAGACAAGGATAATAGAAATTATGAGTTTATTTGTTAGGGAAATTATTATCTAGATAGTAATTAAGAAAAAAGTAAGATATAATTATATTAAGATGAAAATGTAACATTACTTTATAATATTAAGTCTAAAATACACAAATCTTTGAATAGACTTGTTAAACACTTAAATTCACTTAGAAGACAATTAATTTGAAAATGTTTATTCATTGAAAACTAAATATAAAAGCTGAAAGAAGACAACATTGTAGTTACTGCACTGTTTGTGCATTGCTATTAGAACATTTTACAGAAACGCAAAACCAGAGTGCAGTAACTACTTTTTTGGGTCAAAGGTCAAATAAATCGTCATGATTTTGAGCATAAAAACTTACTTACCTACTTATAACCCATTTTGCCGGCCATTTAAAAAAACGTTAATAATCTTTAAAGCAGTTTTTCTCAGTCTTACTCTTTGCGTAGTTACTGCAGTTAGACTTTGTAGGGCAGTATAAAGAAAGCAATTTTTGTTGCTGTTGTTGAGAATTTTGTCAACTAACGCTTGCCTGTTGTATTGTCAGGGAGGATCTCAGCAAAATTCCATACACTACTATGTGCATAAAAGAATCCCTCCGTCTCTACCCGCCTGTACCAGGCATATCCAGAATCACCACCAAACCCATGACCTTTTTTGATGGAAGGACTTTGCCGGCAGGTTTGTACTTTATGTTCATGTAAAGATCATATGGTAAAAGATCAAATATTAACTTGTATTGATATTGGCTTTGATTGTTTTTCCATAGTGACCTTTGGCCACTTTGTTTTTCAAAACCAGGCTTGCATAATATTTGGCACATGTTTAAGTTGTAGAAGCTTAGGTTTACAATAATGTGCCTCACGCTTATCTGTATTAAATGTAGAGGTTGGAATCAGCAGAGGCCCCGTGAAACGATTTTATCCCAATACTTAAGTCACGATGCGATATTATTGCAATTTAACTGCATTTTGCGTCCACAAAATTAAATTAATTTAAGAATTGTTTCGTCAATTAAGACAAAATTTCTCTCACTTCAGTCATTTTATTCCTCCACTAGAGAGCCAAACCCACAGACTGACCAGCAAAGTATTCAGTCAAACTGAACTGAACTGATATCAAACATGTATGGACGACAGTAAACTGCAGCATTTTCTCAAACTTTCCTCAACTTAAGCCTCACTGCTCAGATTTTTTGTAATGAAACATAAAAAAAACCTTAACTTTGTAGCATTATTTCAACAACTTCCCAACACAATATCCTGATGGAGTTTATAGATTCCTTAGATCTTCTAATTTCATATGATACCAGTATCTCCATTATATTCATAAAAGTGAGCCCGCTACGGCCTCCGCAAAAAAAAAACATTGCGATACTATCAGGGTTCGTACAGATGCTTGAAATCCTTGAAAATGCTTGAATTTTAATGTTGAATTTCAAGGTTTTTCAAGGAAAGTGCTTGGATTTTGGATTAAGTGCTCGTAAATGAAATTCTTACTGCATTTCTCTTGCAATCTGACTATAGATAACCGCACTTTCAATGGAAAAATATATATAAACTGAATCGCCTATAGCCTATCTGAAATGAAGACCGCTCTGCCTGCATCTTCTTGTTTCTGAGATGATTCTTGTTGCTCTACCCTGTATCTTCTTACTGAAGGGAGTTTTTCTAATTCCTAGTGGATGTGAGGGCTCCTGCAGTAGGCCTATTTGTGGGTCTTTCCTCCCAGTTTGGGTCGTGTAAAGTTCCACCAGCTGCTGGTTGATGATTTTTGTGAACTTATTTTTACCCCTAGATTCCCATACTAGTATGTTTTATGAGATTAGCAAACTACTTTTAGTTGTTAAAAGTGTAATACCATTGCTGGTGGTATGGTTAAGTGAAATTACCCCTTTTAGTATGGAAGTACTCATCTAAAACATGTCATTTACAACCGTTGAAAGGTGCTGGAAAAGCTTGAAAATGGACCTTGAAAAGTGCTTGAATTTGACCACTGAAAAAGTGTACGAACCCTGTACTATGCTGTATCGATTTTTTCCCCCACCTCTAATTAAATGTTGGTCTATTTGTATGTATACACTTTGTTTTAGAGTCCTTGCAGTCATACTAAACTACACCTCATTTTTCTTATTTCTAGGGAGTCATGTTGGAATGAGTGTGTTCGCACTTCACAGGAATGCAACTGTCTGGGAAAACCCTGACGTAAGTCAACACGATCCTTATGAGTGAATCTTTATGAAGTGAAAACTCATGAAGTCATATGCCTCTACATAAAATGTGTCAAATAACATGAATAACATGAGCTACAAACTTAAGTACTTACAAGCTGCCAAGATTATCCACTCAATGTATTAGTGGACTGAGCATAAACCAAAATGTTCAGTGGAAAAATGAAGAAAATGTATTTATTATTGATTATTTTGCAGGGACAATGCATGTTACATGTAGAGTAGGGGTGGTCAATATGGCCCTAAAGCATTTTCACGATATTTCAGGGTACTTTTGCGATAACGATATTCTTGATGATATTACAAAATACTGAAAAATACATTAAAAATATGATTTTTTTAGTCTGTATAAATTAATAAAAAACGTCAAACAAATCAGAAATATATCAGAAATCTAAAATGTAGTGTAAAGTGCAAATCTCAACAGTTGCCAAATACAACAAAAATTACTCTTGACTCTTGAGTATTAGCAAGTAATAAAAAATAACCGCCTTCATGTAAATTCTGTGCTCTTGTTTTGAAAGCTGCATGTGTTTAGCGACAGGTAGTAGTAGTAGTTTTTTGTGATTAACACAACTTTAATTGTTAGCTAATGTTAGCTTGCGGCTAACGAACGGCACGAGACTGATACAGACAGGTAGGCACGGCGTCAAGAAGTAGGAATGTTGCAAATATCATGATATGCATTTTTTTTTTACTCATAGAAAAAAATATACCAGTATAATCGTGAACGATAAGATATGGCACACCCCTAATGTACACTACCAGATATAGCTTAATCTCATTTTAATCTGTAGTCCACTCCTAGTGGTTTTATGGTTTGTGACTCTGGTGTTTGTTTTGTCCACCTTGTGTCAACACAGGTCTTTGACCCACTGCGTTTCCTACCGGAGAACGTTTCTAAGAGGTCGCCTCATGCATTCGTGCCCTTCTCTGCTGGTCCAAGGTGTGTCCTCACATGACTCACACATGAACACTGAGATAGAAAACTCTGCCTTTTGGGTTCAAGAAAAACTGATCAGAGTCAAATAGGTCAGGGATGGGCAACTAAAATGCTGGAGAGGGCCACAATTTTTTCATCGACACTGCCAGAGGGCCACATATAGGACCGTGCACTTAACCAGATATGATGAAACTGCAATTTTAAATAAGTTTACAGTGCAGTAACTTAACATATTTCATGCTCAAATGCATGTATAACAGTATACATAGGAACACAAAAGGTTTGAAGCAGATAAAAAATAACCACTTACTGTGATTTCTTTTTTTATCAGTGCAAGAACAGCAGACCAACATTAATTGCAAGAAGTAATTTTGTGCATTTTTACATTGAATTTTCAAGATTTCATGCTCAATGCATGTAGTTGTACTGAGGGCCACTTCAAGTGAGGGTGCGGGTCGTATGCAGCCCCCGGGCCTCCAGTTGCCCATCCCTGAGTGAGGTCAACAATTTTGTGAAAAAACAGGTGTGAATCAGGTGGCCTCTATTTAAGGATGAAGCCAGCACTTGTTGAACATGCATTTCTCTTTGAAAGCCTGAGGAAAATGGGTTGTTCAAGATATTGTTCAGAAGAACAGCGTACTTTGATTAAAAAGTTGATTGGAGAGTGGAAAACTTATAAAGAGGTGCAAACAATTATAGGCTGTTCAGCTAAAATGATCTCCAATGATGATAAATATATTTGACAATATCTCCGGTTTTTCTTGGCTGAATATCATCAAAAAAAAATTGGCATGGAGTTTCAAGCCAGAACTTTAGAGGGAAGCTGATGGCTGAAGGCTCAGTGGTGCTTCATTTTTATATCGTCACATCATGAAGAAGTAATGTGCCGGTGCTTTGAATTGTCACCATATTCCTCAAATTGTTGCCGTTTTCCTCACTCAGGAACTGCATTGGTCAGAACTTCGCCATGAACGAGCTGAAAGTTGCGACAGCCATGACGCTGAAGAAATACAAGCTGATCGAGGACCCCACTCTGAAGCCCAAGTTAATCCCTAGACTGGTGCTTCGCTCAATCAACGGAATCTACATCAAGATCAAACCCGTAGACCCACAAGAGTAAAGGGAGATAAAAGTGGGAAATTCTATTAAACCAGATAAAACATTACTCAGAAATTACTCAGGATGTGAAATATTTTAAGTTCTTGTATTTCACTGAACCTTAAGCACTAACAGAATCACAAACAGATCATATGTATTTTGCGGGTGAATTAGTACTGACGGGGAATTTGCATTTGTATGTTTTTATAATCACTGTGTCACACTGGAAGAGTTTTAATGAGACATTTCTGCACTTTTAGGAATAGTACATAGATTGTGTTAATACATTTGCACCAAATCAGTTTGTGAGAAATAAAAAATGCTTGAAAATATTTCCTTTCTATTCATTTGTAAAAGCTATATCCACTATAACATATGTAGTGGTTGTTTGTTTTAGTAATTTTAAAAGCCCAGTAAGGTTGAGGTTGAGGTCAAAGCAGTACAATGATTTTTATTATGTTTTATAGTCCAATTAAACTTTGTTTCTGATTCTTTGTTCTTCAGTGTGAAAGTTCAATCATGTAATTTCTGTACTTAGGAACATAAACATTAACAGTTTACTGCCTTTGTGTGAAGATTTACTCATCCATGTAATGAACAGGACTTGTCCCTGCATAAACTCATTTGAATCAGGTGAAAGTGCCCATGCATATCTCCAGAACAAGTCAATAAAGTAATGCATTAAGGTGAAATATGATATGTGTATACACATATCACAAACAATAGGCACTAGCTCTGTTCTCAGTCTGTGTTGTGTGGTTATATAAGCCGCCAAATGACCTACCCTGATAGGACCTTTCATGGATCAATACAGGCAGTTAATATCAGAGAAAATACCATGCAAACAAACATTATATAATCACTGGTGAAAACACTGCAGAATTATGAGTCAAAAGTAATTCATTTTTTATTTACAGTCATATGATTACAAAATCCACACTCCCACAATGACAAAAAGTCACCAGCACAGTTTGTAAAAGTGAAACACTTCATCTTTTTGTTTATGTATGATCTCAAACCTTTTATTTATAAAAAGGTCCCATGAAATGGACCCTTGAACGGAGCATCTTAGTGGTTACCTCATACTGTACCAAAGGAGAACTAAAATAAAAATGAAACCATTAAGGCCATCTGATATTTCTGCATGTTCTAACAACTCAACCTGCCTTTTTACAGGAACGCTCTTGAGACATTAGACTTATGGTCTAATGTCTCCACAGCATGTGAAGTCGTGGTAGCCTGTGGTTAAAGTGCATACCATATTCTGTGACCACAATGTTGTTGGTGTGTAGGCATTTGATGTTGCAGGTCCCTTCCCCCCCTCTCGCTCTCTCCCTTCATTTCCTGTCCCCTCTCTACCATTTTACCTCCGAATCGAAGCAAAAATGTCGTCCCCAAAAAGTAAGAATACCATTTCATAGGACCTTAACACTTGGAGTACACTCTATATAAGCCAATTACAGTGTTCCGCCAGTTTGACATGGCTACCTAGGATTTTCTGCTACTGTGCAAATACAGTTCCTATTTCTCAAGTCAGTTCAGGGCAAACTAAATATGAACAGTTGGCTGCATAAGCTGCACTGTACTCTGTTGCATGTGAAAATGTTAACAGGCTACATGACCATTAAAACATACTAAAACCAAACCTACCGTTTTTGTGAGGTTTTTTGCTGCAAAATTGATTTCTGTTACTGTGCTGTGGTTTCAATTCTGCTTTTTTTTTTCGGTTACTACTTAAGTCCAACTAATTTCCAAAGCAGAAAACTGTAAAATATTTGTATTTATTGTACACTTGTGCTGGGAAAAAGGGCAACAAACTATTCAAAACATAACATACTGGGAAAAGCCAATGATCAACGCACTGTTAGGCAGGCTAAATGGCTTTTATCTGCAGAAAGATCCAAATGAGTAACAAGAGGCTTGCAGCAGCACTTTCATTGGATGCCACACATAGATAAGGACATGGTTATGGTCAGTTCAATAGGCCATAAACGATGATAAAGTCTGCAGTTAAACTTCATTGAAAACTATCCGACCATTGTGCACAAGTCACCATCTAGTGGCTAACTGGACAATTACAAGACACTTCAGTTGATGTCATACTGATCTAACACATAACGGAAATGTTTCACATTGTATTAATAAAAAGCAGCCCTGTGTTTTGATAGAAACTGACTTCATGTGTGGATTCTCTGACTTTTCTCACAGTAAAATATTTTATATAAAAGTACTTTTTTTGCCATTTGTTTAATAGCATTATCAAAACACTGAAGGAGTGAAAAAGAAAGATTGAAACTCGTTTAGTAAAAAAAAAAATCCAACTTTACATCCAAAACATAGCTAATGACCCATCGTATCCATGTAGCCTGTCACTTGCAGACAAACATCTAACTGCCACTCTGAGGTTCAAATACTAACTGCAAAGTCTTGTAAATGAATGATAATTGTGTTTCCAGTTCACACGTTTCTGCTGTATACTGGTCAATTTATCAACTGCTGACTTGTGCTAGCAACGTAGATGACAGACCACAAGGACGTTGTGTGGTGCCTTTTTTTTGTGATGACAATGAGTAACACAACAAGTAATAAAAAAAATGAAGTTTGAGTCGGTCAATGACTCCACCTCTGCCAGGTCACAGTCCCTGATGTATCTGCTGGTAACCTGAGAGTCAGCAGCTTTAAGAAACTTGTTAGATGAGTAGTGAAGGGGTGGGTTTCTTTCCCGGCCAAGCCTCTTTGGCATACTTCTTTTTGCGTGGCTCGTTGTGGGTCTCTGGTAGATAGGGGGCTGTGACGGGGGTGGGGTTGAGTGTGACAGGGGGCTGGGGAGCCTCTGGGGCCAGGTCCACCTCTGGTGCTGGATTGGGGAAGGGCAGAGGAAGCCCTCCCTGCATAGCAGCGCCTCCTGGAGCTCCTGTTGGCTGGTTCTCATGACTGGTGGGAGGCAAGTCCCCATAGAGGCCGCTGCTTAAGCTGTAGCCATGGATGCGCTTTGAAGTCACGTCTTCAAGACCCAGAGTGTTGTGGCCCTCTGATCTGCGTTTCTGCAGCAGGGAGGAGATAGTGTTAAAAGGTTTGTGCTGCTGTCGGTTGGCGTTTGTAAACACACAGCGTTCAGAAGTTGTCAGTGAACGAATGAAAAGACAGAGCTAGGCAGTGAACAAAGAGCTGCATCGGCAAGAACAAAGCTGTGAAGCAGAGGATTACATTTTTTTCTTGTTTCATACAGGTTACATTTCAAGACTGCAGTCACACATGTGCAAATGCTGATATGTAGGCAGTGCAGGATGTGACACACACAGATATTATCTTGCTGGTCTGTTTGACAGCCAAGTTGGGTTAACCGCATACATTGGTCTATCTGTTGTTTGAGCCTGTGTTTTCTCTGTTGAGTTTACCACAGTTGAACTCCACACAATGCAAAGACACAAATTTGCTTTACCACTGGAAGAAAATATTTTCTTTGTCCCTTTGCTCTCACAGAATAGAAGTGAATGGGAGGCAAAAATGTATGTGAGGCCGCAGCCTGAAGCACAAGTAAACAGACCCACACCTGTGTACAACCCTGCGATAAGAGGCGACATTGTCAGACTTTATGTGAATGCAGAGCTTCATTCTGTCACTGTATGTGTGTGTTGGTCAAACAGAAAACAGCACCCTTGTGCATCCATATCAGACGCAGAGGAGCGAAGAGGAAGCGGCAATATTTGACAACCTGGGAACAGAATGGGCCGAACAGTGTTATTAACTGGGGGTTACACACCCATATCAGGCCCCAGGCCTCTTTGCTGTTGCCCAGGAAAGTCCAAAACACAGCGAAATACAAAAAGTAACCGAAGTACAAAAGAGAAAATACAGGCAGTAGGTGGGGTCTCTGCAGATACAGATACTAACACACACTCCTAGTAGATCATATGAGTCTATACCTTGTTATTGTTTTAAGAATATCTGGCATAGTATAATTTTAACCTGATAGGTCATGCATGTAGCCCCTGACGTTACACAGTCACTACCTATACAGGCCATGCATCTCAACCATTGTAAATGTTCAACTTGTTATACATCACTTTAGAAGTACACTACTTATTTTTGTTATAAACAGAACCACAGATTCTGATAATACTGGTGCCATGCTCAGCTAGTGAGCGAGACTTTTCTTAAACATATTAAAAGTAATGTACCCACCCACCTGCTCATTACACTTGATGTATAAACTAAATTAGACATTTTTAAATGACAAAAAAAGCTTACCTTGATGGGGATGACAGCAGTCTGCACCATGTTTCTAAACCGTCCCACCGAGGGGTCTATATCCTCTGTAAGTATTAAAAGTAGAAGGGTTAAAAAAAGAAGAATACATTTCTACCCTTAAAAAGTGTAAATAAATATGTAATCAGTGATATAGGTGTACAGCATGAAAGGAGGCTTCTAATTTAAAAACCTTTCCAATCAAATTAAGAAAATTGCTTAAAATGTTAACTGTAAGTCTTGGCTGCTCTAGTTTAATTTTCTTTAGGTACACACTGTAAAACTTCCACACAAGGATCTTAAAAAGCTTACAAAAACATTTCAAAATGAGAGAAATCAACCAAAACCCAAAAAGTTTGGTTTGACACTGTTAGTAAAACAAAGATTTGTTTCATGGTATGAGTGTTTCTTTGTGTTTACTTTAAGCAGGGTTCGTACACTTTAGCAGTGGCAAAATTCAAGCATTTTTCAAGGACTTTCAAGGTCAATTTTCAAGCTTTTCCAGTATCTTACACCTGTTGTAAATTGCATGTTTTACATACTAAAAGGAGATTTCACTGAACCATACCAACAGCGATGGTATTACACTTTTAGGAGGAACGGTCTTCATTTTAGATAGGCTACTCATTATTTTCACATTGAACATGTGATTATCTATAGTCTATGGATGGATATAGTCAGATTGCAAGAGAAATACAGTAAGAATTTCAAGCATTTACAAGCACTTTATCCAAAATACAACTTGAAAATACAACATTTAAATTCAAGAATTTTCAAGTATTTAAAGCACCCGTACGAACCCTGTTTAAGACTGCCTTCACTTTGATTCGTACCTGGGTTAATGATGGAGTCCTCCTCATTGAAGGTAACCCTGGAGTTCCTCCGTTTCCTCTTAGGCCTCTGGATTTCCAGATTACCCTCCTCAATGGTGAGCAGGGAGATGCGCTTGTTGTGAGCTGTGTTGAACTCTGTCAGGTTCTGGCAGGAGGCAGACGGCAAAAGGAAAAAGTTTGTGTTACTACTTTATAACAAAACAATATACTCGACTGAGCAGGATAATAAGTGGTAGAATCATGAAACTAAGAAAAGATTACTTGTTAATAGAAAAGATGTAAACTGTTCAGCCATTTTCTTCCTCTTATATGTAGTTCACATGGATTAAAGTGAAAAAAAATATTCTGACTGAAATTTTATGCGCGTTACAGCCAAGTCACGTGCAGTGTGTGAAACATGTTCCAGGTCAGGTTATTTGACATCTGCTTAAGAAATACTAATGCATAAGAATTCAGCACCAAATGCAGCCATCACATTTAAATGCTCAACCAAAACTGTTTTACAGGAAGAGGATTTTAAACAGCTGTTCTATTGAATCTATTGCATTTTTTTTTGTCTTTTCAATTATTATTATTTTTTTTTTGCAAAGCTGGTCATTACTCTCTAAAAAAATCAAGCATCTACATAACTTTTCATTATATGTTTTTATTTTCCTTATTATTTAAAGTAAACATTTTATATATAAGAAAATAGAAATAAAAAACTTTGTCTTATCAAAAAACTTAACGAACAGAACAAGCACCAAACAAACAACACCACAATGAAATTGCTAATAGGCTAACAGTTAGCTCTGTAGCAGTACAGTGTGCATGTGCTGCTGCTGCAGGAGGTGTTCTTAGTGATCTCTGTTTGTTTACAACAAGCAGAGGACACTCTGTGCACAGCGAGAGATGCCAGTTAATTCACTATCACAATGTTTATGATCAGCGGAGATGCTGTGCATAATTAGCCATGTGATCACGGTTGTCGCTAAGCGATTACGCTACGGTCGAAAACCATATGTCACCTCCGGAGTCTAGTAAATCCCTCTGGGGACCTTTTTGTAATGGAGACACGCAGAGTGAGCGGACATTTGAGAGGGCATAGCCTTAGGGTTGGTGTTAGGGTTAGGCTAAAATGATCTCATAAGTGGTCGCTGTGAACTCCAAATGACGGAAATCTGTCATAGCGACGGAGAACTTTAATCCATGAGATCATGTTTGAGAATATCGTTATTAAGATTAAGATTCCCTTATTAGTCACACAACAGGGAAATTTAACCTCTGCATTTAACCAATCATTTTTACACACCAGTGAACACACCATGCTTAAGAGCAGTGGGAGGAGTTATGTGCCTTGCTTCAGTCCTTATTTATTAATGAGACATTAAATGTACCTCCAGCTCTGTCTCTTCCTCTGGAAGCCCAAGCAGACCTTTCAGCTCCTCATCCTCTCCTGTCTTACTGTCTCCCGTGCCTGCGGTGCCTTGGGTTTGGGGTTTCTCTCTGATGGTGTAGGTCCGCGTTGAGGCACCAAAAGATATTGTAGAGTCTATGGGAACTTGCTGAGGCTTGTGTGCCTCCAGGCGGATGTGTCCAAGGAAAGTACCGTGTGCTAAAATGGAGACAATCAAATTAATAAGATGTTTACATACTTTAAGACAGATTATTCATAGTTTTTAAATGATCCATTAATGTGGAACTGATTCAGTCTTGGTGGCAATGCATGTTGCAAAGCAACTAATTGCTTTGTTTATAAAATGTCAAAATAGTTTTAAAAACAAAAGCTATATAGAGATAACAAAGCTGGAAAGCCTCGCATTTACAAAGCTGGAACCAGAGGAAGTTTATTTATTTTTTTACTTTAAAAATGACAAAACAATTATAAAAAAATGTGTATTTCCTGACCAGTACAAATTATTCTTTGCAGCTTTTTTTAATTCATTTTTCAGCGGTTGGCATATGAAGGTAAAAGCTTTGCACACATTGCTTGAAAACAAATCATTAAAATTCAAGTGGTTTAAAGGATTTCCAGCATTTGTGGGGACCCTGTAAACATAAAGTGTGATTGTGAATGATGTCTTACTGCTGTTGAGGTCTATGAGAAAGACTCTTTTCAGGTGTTTGTGGTAGACCAGAGCAGCGTGGACACGTGAGCATGACTGATGGTCGATGGTGAAGTCACACCAGTCGGGGTTCCTTCCAAACAAGTAGTACTTCTTTTCATCTATGATCAGTTTCTATGGGGAGAGGCAGTTTCTGTGAATCATGGTGATGCAAACGGCTTGTTAAAATGTCTATAAAACAGTCTGTAATGTATCTGTGCCTCTGAGCCATAACTTAACAGTGTTGCTTTCCACTGAAAAGCTTAAATCTCAGGGCTGATGCTGCTCTCGCACCGTTTGAAGCCATGCAGCCATAGAAGATCCCAGAGTGCAACACATCTGGGAAAAAGTGGACTGTCAGGCTCGTATCTGGTGCGTTTAATCAACCCACACCCCACAGTAATATCCATATTAAATGCTACATTACATTAACATAGTAACAAGGTCGCCGTGACCTGAAGTAACAATTTCCACGTTACCTCCATCAGTTTGTCTCCCTTCATGACGTCTAAATGGAGCCCCTGGGGCGGCTTGCCTGCCCTGAAAGAAAACAGTTGGTTTTAAATAAAAAGTCTGTATTCTGGACATTTATGCAAATAGAGGTGATAAATAAACGCCCTAGCTGTGTTTCTCTTGACATGCTTAACCCTTCATCAGGCAAAGAACCATATTTGGTAACTTGAGTGGACATCTATAACAGGTCTCCTCGCTCTCCGTGAGGTCATAGAACCATATGGATTTCTACATCCCTGACCAATCAGTAAATCATACAAGATTCAAGCTTTCCTTTATTGTCATTGTATTAAAAAAGTATACAACTAAATTTACGTGTGCTTCTCATATATAAGGTGCTTTAAAAAAAGACATTCAGACATTACGCATATGTAATAAGTAGTCTAAAAAGATAATAAATACTTTAAAGGTAAAAGATAAAGTGGAGATGGATGCAAATGATGTGTCATTGTCTATTTAGGGTTGCTGTGGGAAAGAGACTATAATAAATATTGTCACACTGTTAAAATAATCGCCTAAGTAATTTTTTTTTACCTAAATCATCTCATGACGCCGGCCACCTATGGTAAAATTGCCTACATCCTCAGTTGATCAGATCATGTGGTTTTACCCCTTTAAGATAATGGCCTATGTCAAGTGTGTGACTTAAGCAGATTTATTATGCCTAAGTCAAAATAAAATGTGACTTAAGCAAGATATGGTAACACTTTATTTTGAAGGTGTCTACATAAGAGTGACATGAGCATGTCATAAACATGACATGGGATGTGTCATGAACATGAATGACACTTTGAAGTAACATTAATGCTCATGATACTTGTCATGTCATGTTTCTGACAGGCTTGTGTGACTCTTATGTAGACACCTTCAAAATAAAGTGTTACCACATCTTGCTTAAGTCACAAAAGCATGTTTAAAACATTGCTAAGTCATTTATTTCTCTTAAGTTACATAATTTACACACATGGTTATTACTATGCCAATAGCCATCCTTTGTTACATCCTTTTTGAATGAAATAATCAATAAATGTCATATGTTACACTTTTGGTGTAGTTTTTTGTGTTTCCTGCAAAACTTGAAAAAATGAGTTAGGCGATTATTTTAACATTGTGACGATCTAGTAATAATAATGACTCAATTCATTGACCTCGATTTGCAATATAAAAATGAAACATTTTGCAAAAAATCTTGTAATATCCTCCAATAACACTTCGGGGTTGATGTTTTCAATGTGCCCTATAAAGGGTTTATTCATTAAAATGAGTGTTTGGACCTGTAACGTTTCCATCAGCTCATGGAAACGTTGATAGCGGTCGTCATTGCAGGAGCAAGACAAATATTTAGAAATGTTAAAATACCCAATCTATATCACAGGGCATCTCCTAGACATAAATGACATTTTTAAGCTCTAACATATAAAGCATCTCCTTAAAAAACGCAAAACATCCAACGCCATTTGTAAGTCAACGGCGGCGTTAACGGGTTAGCTTGTGAGATAGCTTGGTTGCTAACGTTAGCATTAGTAACTAGAAGCTTCACTGCGACTTAAAGCTCAGTGATGTAAATTAGTGAACGCTGCTTTGCTCATTTGCAACAGGTACTGCGTTACAAACAACCAGTTACTACTTTAGCATGTGCATTTTCTCACCATGTTGGACAATCAAAAGGAGGAGCACTTTCTTTGCTTGTTTTAGTCGCCATCTTGCCTTATCGTCTCATAGACGAGCTGCATGATGGGTAAACGTCACGTTGGGTGACTGGGAGTTGTAGTCTTAACCCATAAGAACCCCTGGTGACATGCATTCTAGAATCTCCCATATACAGCTATACAGTGGTGGAAAGTAACTAAGTACTTTTACTCAAGTACTGTACTTAAGTACAATTTTGAGGTACTTGTACTTTACTTGAGTATTTCCATTTTATGTCACTTTATACTTCTACTCCACTACATTTTGAGGCAAATATTGTACTTTTTACTCCACTACATTTAGCTGACAGCTTTAGTTACTTTTCACTCGAGGTTTAACATAAAAAACACAATAAATTTAGGTGATTAGACACTTTTTTAAATAAACCTCATAACAGAATATTAAATAGTCAATATGAGCCCTACCTTGAGAAAATTAAAACGCTGTATACATAAATGCATCAATAATAATAATATAATATGATATTTGGAATATATAAAACAATCTAAGTGGCTCCATTCTGCATAACAAGTACTTTTACTTTTGATACTTTAAGTACATTTTGATGCTGATACTTTTGTACTTTCACTTAAGTACATTTTGAATGCAGGACTTTTACTTGTAGTGGAGTAATTTCACAGTGTGGTATTAGTACTTTTACTTAAGTAAGAGATCTGAATACTTTTTCCACCTCTGCAGCTATATGCTTCACCATAACTCATTAAGTCCCTTAGTAAGACTGTGTCTGTGACAAGAACTAACGTCTCCAAAATATGTGTGTGACTGGAAACAGAAATGTGAAAAGGTAGCTAATTTCACAAAGCGTATTTTTTGTTACAAGGTTTAAACCTATTTAACAATTCTAATCCGTTAATAGGGTGTCCTGGGTTGCATTTAACTTGTTCTGACTATATTTCCTGAACAAGTTAAAGTCACAATTTTGATATATGTTATGGAGATGCAAACAAAAAGGCAAATGGTTATTTGTTTTTATTATTGATTTATTCTTATTTTGTTACTTAAAAACAAAACTGAAAAATAATTTATTGTTAAACAGCACTATTAATGTCACCATTTTGATATGTTATGGAGATGCAAACAAAAAGGCAAATGGTCATTTGTTTTTATTATTGATTTTTCTTATTTTGTTACTTAAAAACAAATCTGAAAAATGATTTATTGTTAAACAGCACTATTAATGTCACAATTTTGATACATGTTGTGGAGTTGCAAAGAAAAAGACAAATGTGTGTTTCTGTAAGCAGAAAATGTGTCTATTTTTTTATTTTAAAATAAGAAATATTTTAAACACAAATACCATAAACACCCAATGTATCGAATATATGTCATATCACAGATCTTTCACATTTAGGGGTAGAATTTAAAAAACATCATCAATGTGTTCTATGTGGTTCACTTGGTCTTCGGTATCACCCCCATAATCTTCCTTTACGGATTACTGGGTCTGGGTTCTTATGGGTTAAAATTCTAACATTATTACATCCAAATAAAAGCACAAAATCTAACATATACACATATTATGTCCACAATTTTAACTGAAATTGGGTGAAATTTTCATAATAGTGAGTTAACAGCAAGGGAGGAAAACAAGGAAACCTTTAAATTCCCTCAACAATCACTGGAGGTCCTTAGAAACCAGATTTCTGACTCATGGTGCATCCCATGTCTCTTATTTTATGTCTCCTCTATCAAGCACCCTACAGGGCTTTGCAGCCACTGCAATGAACAAGAAACAGTCAAACATGTGCTGGTAGAATGCCAGCACATGGTCCCTAAACACTGACGCTCTCTACAAAAAGGGCCAGAGCCATCTCTTTTTCTTAAGGAAGCTCAGATCTCTTGACATCTGTAGTAAGATGCTGCAGATGTTTTATCAGTCTGTGGTGGTAGTGTGTTGTTTTATGCTGCTGGGGAGGCAGCATCAGACACAGAGATGCAAGGCATCCATCTGGTTGGAGCCAGGTTGGACACACTGGAGGAGGTGGTGGAGAGATGCACTGTCAAGATGTTCGAGGCCATCCTGAAATACCCAGATCATCCGCTACACAAAACCTTTATGGACCAAAAAAACAGCAACAGTGGACGGCTCCTCTCTCTCCGTTGCAGGACGGAGAGATACAAAAGATCCTTCACTCCTACAGCCATCAGGCTGTCTCATTCTAACAGAGATTCTACCAGACTTAATGAATTTCCCCTCAATGATAAATAAAGTAATTTTGATTTGATTTGATTCTAGAGGATGGGAAAAACACAGTAACACCCTGGAAAGTCTTCTTGGGAAAAAATCATGTAAAGAAAACAAGCCCCTGTTTAATTACTGGAGGGAAATAATAAAGAGAATTTAGTTATGTATTTAATTATTTATATTTGTATTGTAATGTGCATATCATATATGTCATATATAATTATTCACACAATTGTTCATTAAATTGTTAAATTAAATCATTTATTTCTCTTAATTGTATTATTATTTATTTTATTATATATTTTTTATTATCAGTATTATTATTTTCTGTCCTCGTTTTCCTGTCAATCTGCTCCACACTCCAGTCCAGTAAGTGGCGGTAATGCACCTGTACCAACTATATTTATACATAGACACCGCATTGACTGCTGCTGCCCACTGGAGCGGCGTGCTCTGGGCGTGCCTACAGGGCGGCCATCTTGGCACAGGGCCGGAAGGAGGGCCGTCTATGGAGGAATGGTGTTCCTAACAGTAAAAGTGATAATAAATCGCTCAGTTGTAAAGATATATATATATATACATATATATATATATAGAATAGTAATGATAATTATATATATATATATATATATATATATATATATATATATATATATAATTATCATTACTATTCTTATCATTATAATTATGTTATTTTATTATTATTGACTGAAATAACAGGGGGATGCAGACCTCGGCAGGTAATAAAATATAGTCCCACCTCTGCATATTGCATCCACATTGTAACTTTATTTCAATACATATATTGAGCCATTTTCGATTGATGGTGTGAGTTACATTCATTTAATAACAAGGTAACAGGATTTAAGGATGATGCATATAAAATAAATAAAACTGCGAAAGGAATCAAAAGGTGTTATTAGCAACTATTTGACCGACTTTAATAAAAACAAAACAAACAAAAAAAATGTAACAAATCAGTCTAAAAAAACATTGTTGAGTCTAAACTTTCATACAGCAGGTTATATATCGTCATTGATGAAGCACACAAAGAGTGTTATATGGTTTTTAATTCGGAATTTACCATAGGAATCCTTACAATGTAGTTTTCGCTGTGTGTGTGCTCCCGTGAGGAACAGCGGATCTCCGCCATAACGCGGCACAACAAACCGACATCTTTTCATTCACAGATCTTCCGTCAGAAGCTGATAACATTAAGTAGAATTTGTATTTGGGTTGTAAAAGCAGCATTTTTTAAATACCCAAGCACCCTGTATCATAGCTTCATGTGTGATGTTTTTAACAAATCAATACGTTTGGAAATCGGTCCAAAATTCAGTGAATATTTCTACTTTGAGATTGAGGATTACCTCTTTCCTTTGTAAATTGATGCTACGCTGTCTCTGCTAGCCCTGTACCAAGATGGCGGCGCTTTAGGCACGTCCCTCCACAGTCGATGCGGCTTGTGTCTGCAGACCCGGAGGCTGCAGACCTGGACCTGCAGATTTAGACCTGTAGTTCTGGACCTGTCAGTGCCCCCTACCGGATGGACGTAGAACTGCAAGAGACTGCAGATTCAGACCTGCAGTTCTTACCCCTTGTATCTGACGACAGCACCCCCTACTGGACGACTGTGGAACTGCAACTAAATCAGCATCTCACCCAAGCACAATTTCTTTTAAAGTTACAATTTAACATTTTTACTACACCCGAATAAAAATACTAAGATTTAATTATTCCACCACTGATGGTTACATTAAATGATAAGTAAAATGACCAGAAGAAAGACACCAACAACAGCATGCTGCATTTTGCAGGAACACCTTTAGTCATCATTCTCTGGAGATAAACAACAACAATAATATAATAATGTTATGCGAAAAAGTCCATAAACGTTTTATACAATGGTGAATTTTCCATGTTTTTTCTTTCAAAATCATCAAGAAAACCATGGAAAATGTCTAGATATCAGCTCTTAAATTAAACTCTTATGAGCTATTTTTGTTGTTATCATTATATTTGTCCAAACAAATGTACCTTTAGTTGTACCAGGCATTAAAATGAAAAAGAAATTGAAGAGAACAATGGTCTAATCATTTTTTTTTTATGACTGAACTGAACGTATAAATAACATAAATCAGGCTTGATTTATGTTGAAAACCATCCTTTATATATTAAAAGGCTATGATACAAAATATACACATCACTACTGTGCAGGTGCCAGATGTTGTCAGTGCCAAATCAGTAAATACAGTCATGGAAAAAATTATTAGACCACCCTTGTTTTCTTCAGTTTCTTGTTCAGGTACAAATAAAGGTACATTTGTTTGGAAAAATATAATGATAACGACAAAAATAGCCCATAAGAGTTTAATTTAAGAGCTGATATCTAGACATTTTCCATGGTTTTCTTGATAATAACCAAAATCATCATCAAGTACAGTTAAGCAAGCACTTTATTGTCCAAAATTACTGTCCTTTCTTCCTGTGCTGCCCTTAATTTCTGTCTAGCCCTGCTGGAGGCATAATAATACTCATTTCATTGCTCCATGACACCCTGTAGCCTCTCATGTTTACGCTGAAGAACATCAACAAGGTTTTCATCTGTGATTAAAAAAAAATCATATTCCATTCTTATAGTTGTTAAAAAGCCATCTCACTTTATTTATTTCTAAACAGTGGTGGATACAGACCTTGTAGACATTCAGGGTTTGTTTTCTCCTTGCTTTCTTGTTCAATTGTTTTTAATGTCTGGTACAACTAAAGGTACATATTTTGGATAAATATAATGATACCAACAAAAATAGCTCATACGAGTTTAATTTAACCCTATAAAGCCTGAAACATGAAATAATTGCCAGAAAATTCAATTTTTGTAAAAAATGAGTGCTTATTAACCTGCTGACGAATTTTAAGAAATAAATAAATTGCATATATGAATTCTAATTTGTATCATATTTGATACATCAGGTCTTTTTGTGCATTTTGTTGCTCACAAAGTTTGTTTTTCTCGAACTAACAAAAACATATAAACCCTAACATTTTTAACCTATTAAGACTTTGACTTTTCCTTTTTCCTCAATCATGCAAAATACACATTTTTTCCATATAACACAACATCATACATCTGCTGATATGAAGTTTTTTAATGCAGCAATGACTGATCCATTCGTGGAACCTGCATATCATTTTTGCTACATCTGGTATTTTTGTGCAATTTGTTGCTCAGTTTGTTTATCTTCAACACATGTATACATCAGGTTTTTGATGATGTAGAGGTCTCAAAAATGACTGTATCTAATATGATACACTTGGCTTTATAGGGTTAAGAGCTGATATCTAGACATTTCCATGGTTTTCCTGATAATAACCAAAATCATGATGAAGAAAACAATAGAAAATGAAGAAGAAATTGAAGAAAGAGGGTGTTCTAATATTTTTTTTTACATGACTGTATGAATTGGGCTGATAATGTGGTTCACAGCATTGTGATCAGTGTGTGTAGAAAGAGGAGCTAGTAGTGTTTGAACGTGTTAATGTTGCTCTCTCTCCGCTGAGCTGTGAGCTCCAGGAGTCAGCTCGGGTCACTCGGCGGCAGCAGCGGCCTCCATTTCCTCTCCGACACCGAGTCGCACCTCACGTGTCCTGGGCTGTCTCTCTCACATGACCCGAGTGTTTGTTCCCGTGATCAGCACTTCCATCTCCGTCTGTGACACCGAATATCACTTTTTATCCTCACACTGATGGATATGCTCGAACAGAGTCTGGACAGCGCAAGGTAACCGAGAGTCGCTCCAAAATGGCTAACTGGGGCAAGCTAGCGACAACATGCTATTTCACATAGCTAGTTTAGAAGCTAAGCAAGGCCTGACCTATAAAAAAAATAACGTTTCAAAACTAATTAAATCTTAAAGAGTAAGTTTGATAGAGAAGTGGACGACTTTGCGAGCTAGACAGTTGACTAGTTGTATCGCAGAAGACCGATATCCAGTGGTGAAAAACACAATGATTACTAGCTAATAACACTACAATAGCCTAGTTAGCTTGAGCTAGCTGTTAAAACACAAACAACTGTGTTATTGGTAACAACTGTAGGTAACCTGAGGACAGCAGCAGTGTTTGTTTTACACTGTCAGTTTACTGGCACAAGTTTGGCTTCAGCTAAGACAAAGTGAATGGACTATTTTATCCAGTTAATTTAAAACTAAGGTGTATATTTATCTGGTTTGCAGCCAAGAAAAGCAAGAAGAAGAGGTTGTCCAGGCATCTGAAGGTAAGGATCTATTTACTGACAACAGCTGCTACCTGCACACTAGTGATGTGTATATTTTGTGTAATACATAAGAGATGGTTTCCGACATAAATATGCAACAACATAAGGCAACATAATATCGTCATCCTGTTAAAATAATCGCCTAACTCATTTTTTCAAATTTTGGAGGAAACACAAAAAATTTACCAAAAGTGTAACATATGACATTTATCGATCATTTCACTCAAAAAGGATGTAACAAAGGATGGCTAGTGGCATAGTAATAACACTGTGTGTAAATTATGTAACTTAAGAGAAATGAATGACTTAGGCAATTTTTTGAACATGCCTTTGTGACTTAAGCAAGACATGGTAACACTTTATTTTGAAGGTGTCTACATAAGAGTCACACAAGCCTGTCAGAAACATGACATGACAAGTATCATGAGCATTAATGTTACTTCAAAGTGTCATTAATGTTCATGACACATCCCATGTCATGTTTATGACACGCTCATGTCACTCTTATGTAGACACCTTCAAAATAAAGCGTTACCAATATTAGTGTCAACAATAAAACATTGATAAACTAAACTGATAACTAAACAACCTCCCTCTAGCTCTTCTTTGCTGGGTTCTTATCTGATGCCTATGAATGTTGCAAATTGTCAAAGAAGTGATGATCTTAAAGGGGTAAAATCACATGATGCGATCAACTGAGGACGTTGGTGATTTTACCATAGGTGGCCGGCGTCATGAGGAGATGATTTATACACAAAAAAAACAACTTTTTTGACAAAAAATGACTTAGGCGATTATTTTAACAGTGTGACGATATGCAACAACATAATGCAACATGCAACATACAGTCATGGGGAAAAAGCATTAGACCACCCTTGTTTTTTTCAGTTTCTTCTTCATTTTAATCCCTGGTACAACTAAGGGTACATTTGTTTGGACAAATATAATAATACCAACAAAAACAGCTCATAAGAGTTTAATTTAAGAGCTGATATCTAGACATTTTCCATGTTTTTCTTGATAATAACCAAAATCATGATCAAGATAACCATGGAAAATGACTAGATATCAGCTCTTAAATTAAACTCTTATGAGCTATTTTTGCATTGCATTCGTCGAAAAAAGATGTACCTTTAGTTGTACCAGACATTAAAAACAATTGAACAATTGAACAAGAAAGCAAGGAGAAAACAAGGGTGGTCTAATAAATTTTCCATGACTGAAGTGCAGATAGCTACATGCCCTCTGACCACCCTCCAGGCTTTGACTGAGCCCTGAATGTCAACAAGGTCTGGATCTGCCACTGTTTAGAAATAAATAAAGTGAGATGGCTTTTATAACAACTATAAGACTGGAATATGATTTAAAAAAAACAGATGAAAACCTTGTTGATGTTCTTCAGCGTAGACATGAGAGGCTACAGGGTGTCATGGAGCAATGAAATGAGTATTATTATGCCTCCAGCAGGGCTAGACAGAAAGTGATTTGGGACAATAAAGTGCCTGCTTAACTGTACTTGATCATGATTTTGAGTATTATCAAGAAAACCATGGAAAATGGCTAAATAGCAGCTCTTAAATTAAACTCTTATCAGCTATTTTTGTTGTTATCATTATTTTTCCAAACAAATGTACCTTTAGTTGTGCCTGAACAAGAAACTGAAGAAAACAAGTGTGGTCTAATCATTTTTTCCATGATTTTATTTACTGATTAGTCACTGACAACATCTGGCGCCTGCACAGTAGTGATGTGTATATTTTGTATGATTGCCTTTTAATATATAATGGATGGTTTTCGACGTAAATCAAACCTGATTTATGTTATTAATACGTTGTGTTACAAAATATGCAACATGCACCTACAGTCATGGAAAAATGATTAGACCACCCTTGTTTTATTTCACTTTATTGTCCATTTTAATGTCTGGTACAACTAAAGGTACATTTGTTTGGACAATTATAATGATAACAACAAAATAGCTCATAAGAGTTTAATTTAAGAGCTGATATCTAGACATTTTCCATGGTTTTATTGATCATGATTTTGGTTATTAACAAGAAAATCATTGAAAATGTCTAGATATCAGCTCTTAAATTAAACTCTTATGAGCTACGTTTGTTGGTATCATCATATTTGTCCAAACAAATGTACCTTTAGTTGTACCTGAACAAGAAATTGAAGAAAACAAGGGTGGTCTAATAATTTTTTCCATGACTTTATTTACTCACAGTAGTGATGTGTATATTTTGTATCATTGCTTTTTAATATATAACGGATGGTTTTCGACATAAATCAAACCTGATTTATGTTATTAATACGTTGAGTTACAAAATATGCAACAAGCACCTATATTGTTTTCTGCAGTTGATCTAAAAGGTAGCTGTCTTTTATTAGTTTTACTTTTTTACAACATTTTCACAACTGGCTTTTTCTGTCCTCTTTTCCCCCCCTGAGACGGAACAGGAGAAGAGCAGGCAGCTGTTACGATAGCCAGTGTTCAGCAGGCATTTGGTGAACATAACATACAATATCAGTTCCGCACAGAAGGTGGTCAGGTAAGTAACTGATGGATGGCACTACCTATGATTGTTTTTTATGGCCAATTTTTTTAAAAGAAGACACAAAGTGCACCTAATTGCATATTGGCTTAGAGCTTTAGGGTAAGCTTGCATCAGTTCAGCACTCAGCACACAGAAAACAGAACACTCCAGAATTACTTTGAGTGTCAGGTTGAATAAATAAATGTCCTGTGCAGAAGCATAATTAGCATCTGACAGAACTCCATTACACATTGATTCACCCCACATGTACTTACTCTCTGTGATTTAGGCTTTGTGACTGAGTGTTTTGGTTTTCCCTCATGGTGAGAAAAAACCTGAGTCGATCTCACAGTCAGTCCTTTCTGTGTAAGGTTGCGTGTTCTGCTCGTTATGTTATAGCGCGCTTCGGCTCCCCCCTCTTTTTCCAAAGACAAGTCAGGAGGATAGCAGGCTCTAAATTGCCTGAAGGTATGAATGTGTGGTTTTCTTTTTCTAGTCCCGTGATTGACTGCTGACCTTTAAGAGTGTCTCTCCTCGCCGTCCACTAATGTGGTATTCACTCCAGCGGTTAGGGTTAGGATAAGGTGGTCAATGATGGACAATGGGACAGTGACGCAAATAAAAACATAGGAAATGTGTGATAAATAAGTTGCTTTATCCCTATCAGGATGATTTAAACAGGCGGGAATTAAGTCAGTGACCCATGTGGCTCATTTGGCATAAACAAGGGGAGCGTGAGCGATCATGTGATTCCAGTCTGGTCTGGGATTGGCATGGGGCTGCTGTCACATGTCAGTCAGGGGGAGAGTCACATGATGGAGGGATACAAATACTGATTCTTGGAACAAACAACCTCATTTTCTTGACCTGTTTTCAAAATTGAATCAGGCACATTCTGAAGCATAAGCAAATTGAGAGGGATACAATATGCTCATGCTTCAGAATGTGCCTGAAGTGAGATCAATGCCCCACTGCGAGAAACTAGGCTCGGATGAACTGAAGCGCTAGCTATGCTTAACAAATCCACAAGTCAGGTAGAGTTTTGATTTGGATCTGTCATATGGACTGTGGTTAAATGCATAAAAAGCAAATGTTTGTCCTGCTTGTTTCCCTCTAATGTTCTCTTCTGTCTGTGTTCGTGTCTCCACCTTGCAGGTGACGTACCGTGTTGTTCATGTGACTGACCAGCAGCTGGAGGGAAGAGACGATGGTGGAGGAGCAGTGAGTGTCGTCTCCTCAGCCGCCTTCACTGGGGCTCCTCAGGCTGTGGCTCAGGTACCAAAACCCCCTCCTTTTTATTGGTAGAACAGACTAACTGCATGCTTTACTCTTCAAGTACTACCACAGTCTTTAACCCTTTGATGCACAACATATTGACACCCCTTCTAATGCACAACATAGGTCAAAAATGACCCGCATTCATTTTCCGTGTTATTTAATGCTTGCTGTGTGTTTCTTTGCTCCATCTTTTTAAATCAATTTAGTTTATGATTGAATATCCCAAGTATTCTTTGAATATCTTTTTTTTATTACAACTGATCATTATATCCATTTTTCCTTTCATACTTTATGAAGAAAAATAGTTTTTGTATTATTACATCAGTTTTACACAAATGGGTCAAAAATTACTCATTCATCCAAATTTGATTTAAAATTAAATGACCTAATACTATATTGATAGTCATTTGTTTCAATAGTTACTTTTGTGCAATTTGTTGCTCAGGGTTTTTTTTTAAATCTTCAACACATGTATACATCAGGTTTTTCAGGAAAAAAATATCACACTGATGATGTAGAGGTCTCAAAAACTTGTGTATAAAGTATGATAAAATATGCTTTATAAGGTTAAAAAATGCTTGTTTTTTCCCCAACAATTTGGTGTCTCATCTTCACCAAAACATCTGAAATGAAACAATCCTGTCATCTTATTTGTTTGTCTGTCTCAGAGCAGACCAGAGCAGACCAGAGCAGACCCTAACCCTTAATGAGAAAGTTAAAGAACCGAATGAGTTGCTATGACTACTAAATATTAGGGCTATCTGTTCAATAGTCAGTGATCCAACCACTGTCATCGATGCAAAATGAAAATATCAATACATATCATCCATGTTTTTTTAAGCCTTAATTTTAAAATGTCCACTTTATATTAAAAATAATAGATTGTTTTTATTTAAAATATCTGTAAGAGCTCAATAATTAAATGTTGACATCAGAATGAATTGCTTTTTGTAGGCTTATATAAATGTAACGGAGTTGACTCAAATTGTAATCGTAAAGTGGCGGACTTTGTGATATCAGCAAATATGTTTCGATAAAACTTCTTATTTACAACCCTAGTAAATATTCTCTCAGGATAATCTGATCATTTTGTTTATTTGACCCTTTTTGTTGTTTAAACAGATACACATATTGCTGCACTCGCTGTTATATGCAAACATGAAACTGTTTTTTAAATTATTAAAAATGTAATTATACAAGTCTGTTTTTGACAGCAGTAAGATTCAGTGAAGGAAAGATGTAATTTTGTTTCTAACTAGATAAATAAACTGATGATTCCTTACTCTGGAAATAAGCAAACTTTGATTAAGATTATTCAAAGTTAATATGAACAGCTGGTAAAATAACAGTGTCAATATACAATACTGACTATTAATTAAAGGCATATGCATTTATAGTAGAACTTTAAATGTGATATAGGCTTAGAGAACCTTGAATGTGCTCAAAGGTGCTTGAATTTTACTCTTAAAAGCTGTATGAAGCCTGATTTTAGATTGTATCATTCCAACAGTCTGCCTAAAGAAATTTAACTCATCGCATGCTAAGAAATGTAGAATCTCTAGACAGCCTAATATCTGTCATTCCACAAAACCCTATGTTGTGGAAAGACTACTGAATACAAACACAAATTTCAGTTTCCATTGTACTGGTGACATATTCCTCTGTTGTGATTAAAGCTGCAGGTGAAGGTCAAACTAGCAAAGCAGTGTAAAGAGTGACGCATGTGTCTGAGCATGATGTCTGTACAAAACAAGATTATAGTTAACAAAAACTAACGAAATAACGAAAACTAGAATTGAAAAAACATTTCCGTTAACTGAAATAAAAGTAAAAACTTTAAACTAAAGATTTTTTCGTGAAAATGTCCTTCGTTTTCGTCTTTGTCAACTTTTTTCATACATAAACCTTTTTGGTTGATATGAAATCTATTTCATTTATCTGGTTTTATGACTTAATAAACTTATTGGGGCTGAGATGGATCAGACAAAGGAAATAAAGGCAACATTTATTGTGACTTTTTTAAATCTGGCACCCAACAAATACCCCATTACAAAAAAAACTAAAACTAACACTAAAACTAATAAAAACTAAGCCAAAACTAAGCATTTTCCAAAAAATAAAAACTAATTAAAACTAGCAAACTCTCTCTAAAAACTAATTAAAACTGACAGAATTTGAAAACAAAAAATCACAACCAAATTAAAACTAAAAATAATGAAAAATCCAAAACTATTATAACCTTGGTACAAAACCGAGCTTCTTGCAGAGATTAAAACTCGGCCTGTCACGATAACACATTTTTCAGGACGATATTGTCCAAGAAACTATCAGTGTCATTTTAGTTTTATAAAGATATTAGAGCATAATAAGTACATCCTTTTCCACAGCAATTCATTTTTAAATCTTGAGAATATTAAACACTGGAATTAAAATCTGGAAAAGAAATATTAAAATATCCTAGATAAATAAAACATAAATAAATAACCTACAACCAAAGCAAATAAAATAGACTTTAAGACTCTGTTAACAAAACATTGCAATGAGATAAACATTGTGTATTATATTATTTTATTATTAAAATAACATAAACAGCTGGGATGGCTGCTTGGGCAAAAAGCAGAAAAAGTCACGCATGTAAACGACAATATATTGAGTCCAGAAAAAACTATAGTGTTCATTTTTACATATTTAACGATAAGTTGATATTGTAATTATCTTGACAGGCCTAATTAAAAATACAGTTGCTGATTTTTTTAATCAAAATAAGGCACATAAGCAGAGCTCATGGTCTGAAATGACACAGCTCATGGACAGTGAAATGAAGCTAATCTGTAACACTGATTATCTTTAAAAACTGTAAATATTCAATAAACAAGCTTAATTTGGCAGTGTTTTATTTGGACCTATTGTCTCCTAAGTACATGTATAAATTTATTAATGAATTAGTTCCTTCACTGTCTCATTTTAAATCTCTTCTTAAAACCCACCTCTTCTCGTTGGCTTTTAACACCACGTAGAGTGTTGATTTTATGTTGATTTTATGTTGATTTTATGATTTTATGATTTTTTGTTTTTATTGTATTCATGCATATTTTATTTTGTGCGGGCAGTACATTTTACATTTTATTTTATTTATTTTTATCCCATTTTTAATTTATTGCATCTTACTGATCTATTGTTTACTACATCTCTTTGTATTGTGTTATGTATTTATTGTTTGTGCAGCACTTTGGAAACCTTGTGTTTGCTAAAATTGTGCTATATAAATAAAGGGGATTGGATTGGATGGTCATATTTTTGGTTAAAAACAGACAATTGTCCTTGCAGGAAGATCTCAACTTGTTTTTATTTGCGGTGCACTGATAACATCACTGACCTCGTTGTTATCTTTGCTAACAAGATCACTGCTACTTCTTTTTGCCTCTATCAATACCAGTTGTCAAACTGAACTGTGTCTTGCTTGGGGGTCCGGAGGGGGATACCAGTATTGAGTCTGACAGAGACTGAGGTGTGCGTTTACCTGCTGTGACTGCTCCATTGCTACTTGTTCAAGCCTCTCCTCTGTGTCTCTCTTATCTGTCACAGGCTGTGATCCAAAACCCTTTCAGTAATGGAGGAAGCCCAGCAGGAGAGGCGGTGGGAGGGGAGACACGCTTCGCTTACTTCCCTGCTACTGCGGTGAGCGACGGGACTGTGTCTGTGCAGGCCGCCGCGGACCCCACACTCACACAGGCAGGGGGTGAGTCGGTTCTCACACTTAATTTGGGTTGAAGCTCACCACAGAGTCACAGAGAATAATGTCTAAATTAGCCCCACAGCAAACAGGAGTGTATTGAGTACCGTAATTTGAGAACAGCAGCCCTTTTCTCAGTGGTTGTAAGTAAACCAAGATCCCCACAGTTTCAGCTGATGAGAAAAAAACAAGACCCTACAAAATACTCTGGAATATAAATGATGTTGCCTCTTTTTCTAAATACTATCAATGAGATACGATATGTGATACGAGTAGACATACATGGAATGGAAAATGGAAAAAAAATTTAGACCACTTTTTTCTTAAATTTCTTGTTTATTTTAATGCCTGGTACAACTAAAGGTACATTTGTTTAGCCAACAAAATTATCTCATAAGAGTGTAATTTAAGAGCTGATATCTAGACATTTTCCATGGTTTTCTTGATAAAGATTTTGGTTATTATCAAGAAAACCATGGAAAATGTCTAGATACAAAAACAATACAAAAATATATACATACAGACAATTGCCCTTTTATTATAATAATAATATTAATAATAATAATAATAATAATAATACAGAATATATTTTATATTATTTCATATTTATTTATTATTATTTCATAATTAAACTGTCACATGCATCAAGGAAGTAGGCAGTCCTCTGGTGTTGCTGCTTCTCACACTGCATCCTCTGACAGAGTCATGTGGAGCTTCACAAGATGGACCAAATGTTTTTCATCTACAAAATAAGATCGCATAAATGACCTTTGGGGCTGGCTAAATCATATTGAATCATGGTTGAATGAGGCCTGATCATTTCCGTGTTATTGCTTCAATATGATCAGTGCATTCACTGATAGACAGACTGCACAGGACCCCATATTCAGAAACATAACATATTCCCCATACAGTTTATGATTCACCATATCAGATCTTTTTAACAATACTTTTACCATACATTAGGCTGTTTATTTTGTTTCAGCCTAAAGATCTCCTCACCTTTTGTGTCTCTCACAGCAAACCTGTCTCTTACAAATTATGTTTGTATATTACTGCTTAATAAATATTAAGTTATGTGGTGATAAGATAATCACTGCCTGGATTATGTTCAGAGACAACACTTTTTTGAGTAAATGAAAGACTGCATTTCTTCATTATGTTAATAAAGGTTATTTATAGGAGACAGTAGACACCTGATACACACACCTGGGCTAACGTTACACACACTGACGTTATCACACAGCATTATTAGCTGCTTTCTTAGCCTACTCTAATGATTTTTATTAGCCCTTAGAAAAAGAGGATTGTGTAGCTAAACTATAAACACTTACAATTAGTCATCTCTTTAAACTTGGTGGAGTTGTGAAGTTTGCGGCTGCACTTGTACTCCCGTGCTATCTCAGTCTCTTTAACATTGTCCTCGTTTAGATAACTACAGTCAGAGACATTGTATGCTACCATGGGCTCATCCACCAGTGCAATATCTTCCTCCTCATCTTCCTCCAACTCACTCTCTCCAGCATTATCTTGGCTAACGTTAGCCGGACCATCCTCGTCCTAGTCGGAGGGCCCGCTGTCTCTCTCTCTCTCTTCTCATCACCTACCGGTGCGGTGAATTAGTCCATAATTAACTCTGTCCAGTTATCATCACATGTAGCACCTCTGACTCTGATTAAATTGAAAAGTTTTGCAATGTACTTCTCACATTAATCCATCCAGTTAATCTAGCGATGTTCAACCACTATGTGACAACCACATCATTCAGCCTCTGTCTGTAACAGCTGTGTGCCACAAAAAAAACTTTCTGACAACGTTAAGTTTAAGAGCTTAAAAACTATACTTATCATTTGAAATTCAAATTTAATGTTAACATTGTCTTAAAGCTGAGACTTTACTTATTCATAAAGGCATAAAACCCCAAAACAGCCCAAAATCAATCTGCAGTGGTTGAAATATACTTCCTCTAACAGTTCAAGTCAAATGTCATAAGAGGTTGAACTGATGTCGGTTACGCTGGTCATATTACTGTGTGCTTCATGTCACATGTCCTCCACTCTACTTATCTTCCTCTTTCCTGCCATATGTCCCCGTCTGGCTCCACTAAGTGTCCTTGTGGTTTTGTGGTGGTGATCGGGATGAGGCGCGTGGACTGTCAGTGACGTGGTCAGGGCAAAGTGGACCTATAGAGCAGGATGTAGCCCTCTGGCTCTGTTAGACACAAGCAGCATCTGCTTGTTCTGGCATACTGTTGCCTGGACAGTGTTTATGAGAGGACCTTGTAATTAATCACCCTGTGTTTCTGCTAGTGTCTGTGTTTTTTGCCGCACTGTTGGCCCGGACTTTTGTTCTGCACAGGCATGAAACTGAGGCCTAAACAAGACCTGATTCCATCTGATCTAATGTATCCTAATTATTACTTTTTAAAACAGGGAGAGATTTGTTTGTGGATATAATATACGTACAGTTATGGAAAAAATATTAGACCACCCTTGTTTTCTTCAGTTTCCTGTTCATTTTAATGCCTGGTACAACTAAAGGTACATTTGTTTGGACAAATATACATACATATACAACATATTCATGATTTTGGTTATTATCAAGAAAACCATTGAAAATGTCTATATATCAGCTCTTAAATTAAACAAATGTACCTTTATATGTACCAGGCATTAGAATGAACAGGAAATTGAAGAAAACAATGGTCTAATCATTTTTTCATGGCTGTATATAAATCCAGGGTTGCTACTAACAATACTTTTCATTATCAATTTGCATTATCTTCTTAATTAAGTCCTATAATGTTTTTTTTAAAACAAATTTGATTATTGTGCTTGTTTTGTCCGGATAACACAACAAGCCATCGATATTCAAAGTACTGCTATATATGATAAAAACCCAGTAGCAGATCCTCTCATTCGAGAAGCTGAAACAAGATAATGTTCTGCAGTTTTGCTTGAAAAATAATAGAAACAATGAAGGAATTATCAGAATATTTCCTGACTAGTCAACTGGCAATGAATATATTCATGTGAGGCATACACAGTAAAGCAGAGCTGGACACAAAACAAATGCAGCTTGTAAAAGCTAATAGTTTTACTCACGTTTGCACATGGAACTACAGTGTTTCATAACAGTATATCTGTTCTACCTTGCCTTTAGTAATTAATCTGTTTGGTCATGGTCATTATGTTCTTTCAGAGGGGGAGCCTTCCCTGAATCTTTTTTATTTTATATTTTTGATGAGCTCCTCTTTAACAAGTTTTTCTTGCATTTCATCCATTATTAACATCTTTTGAGGCTAATGCAACAGTGGTAAGACTGGGCCGTTGTGAGTGCTTTAGGACGGCGCCTGCAACTTGTTAAGAAGAGTAGGAACGAGTCTCCAAAGGTCTCCAATAACAACAGAAACAGTTGCTAGATTTGTCGCTAGTTGCTGAATGTCTGAAAGTCTGTATAGTCGCTAAATATAATATATATATATAAATAAATAGAGACAAAGTCGCTAAGTTGGCAACATTCAAACCCAGTTGGTTAGCCGCTACAAAAGTACCTGTATGGGTACGGAGGCCGAGGGTAACTAACTAGTGGGCGGAGCCAAAACACTCAGCCACTTTCCAAAAAGTACTCAGAAAGTACTCAATGGAAACACGCCTAATGACGCACATTCAGAGAAGTCTGACGCCCTTAAGGCCAGTTAGCAGTGTCAATTGACACACTTTAATTATAACTTTTAAGATACACTTTAAATGCAGCAGCACAAAAAAACCCAAAAAACCAGCTGCTTGTTGTGAGCGGCTGCTTGGTGTCACCACAGAAAGGGAAGAAGACCATGTGGTGTCTTCGCTGTGGTAACGACTGAAGCCAGAGCCTTGCAGGAGGAAGTGGGCAGCTGTCTGTCTCTTCTGTGAGCCTGGGGCAGTGTAAGCAGGCATGACACACTGGCTGAGGAGTGCACTGTCGGGTGTGGGTGGAAAGTGCTTTACAAGCTGCCATCTCCTATGAGGTGAGGGATAGTGTGGGATTGTGCATGGGGCTCTGGCAATGAAGCACATTCTGGCCCGACTAGATCCAGGGGTGGCAAGTGCTTAACCTTTCTGCCGAGTATCAAATGTCCTTGTGCAACCATCATCATTTCAGATTCTCACTTTTTACAACAGTATTTTTGCACAAAAAAAAACAAACGTCTTTTTGCTCCTGTCACATTATACTCACTGTGATCTTATTTTTCACTGTAATATATAAATCACGCACCAAACAGCACAAATTTGGCACGAAGCGAGAGATCATAAAAATAAAAATAAACACAAGATAATTGTATCTATACTATATACTATCTATAGTATATATATTTAAAAATATATATATATTGTTTTTTTAACTTTAATAATATCGATAATAAATCTGAATGGTGGAAATAACAGATCATGGAAGGAAAAAAAGCTTCCAGAACAATTTTTCTTTTCATTTATTATAAATGTAGAAAGATGTTTGTTGTCTCGTTGTTGTTTTATTTTGAATTTTTTTAATATATAGAATTGTGCTTTTAGTGAGAGCAGTTCAATGAAATAAAGACAAGGATTTCTCTACACCTTATTCTTGTTCAAAAATCATTCACATATGAAAGTTATGGAGAGCGATAAAAAGGTGACCTTATGCCGTTAAAGGCAACGCACATATAAGCTTATAACAATATGCATAGCTTATAACATAAGCATAAACATATTTAACTACTTGCAGTCTTCCTTGTCCTCTCTGCTCTGTGTAATAATGCTGCAGTTCAGTCCAAGTTTCACTGAATTCTTGTCACATAGTTGTTGTTTATTTCAATTTTTGACAAAAATTTCAATGCAACATATAGAATAAAGTGATTTTGACAAAATATCACTATTTTAATCTAAGATTTGGACTGTTGAAATAAAAAAAAAATCCAACAATTTCAGTTTTTTCTAAAATAAATATTGTACTTTTGATGATTTAAAAAAAACAAAAAGACATATCTTTTAAAAACCATTGGCGGGTTGCAGATATCAGTGGATTGTTCATGCTGCAAGAGAACACTGTAAACCCAGTTTTCATACTATAAAGTTGTGGAAAGAGAAAAAAAAGTTGTTTATTGTCTGTCTAGAGTTTCAAATTGTATATATATATGTTATGTTCTATTCTCTTTTATTTATGTTTTTGACAACGTCCAAACTTTTTTTGAGTCAGGGCTGTACCTGTCTTGTTATGTGGATGGTTTTAAATGTAGAGGCTTTTAGTTTTGGGCTCATGTCTTTAAATGCTATGCAAAATGAATTTTTCTCTCAAAAATGTATATTGGAGGTTTTTGTTGCGACTGTCTCCAGAGCAGGCAGAGGGGAGTCTTGACGTTTTTTAGATTGCACAGCGTCCAGGAGTGTTGTTTATTCCTAATAAGTGTTGTTTGCTGTGGTTGTCCCTGAGGATTTAGGGTGTGATGACTTTTTTTTTTTTTACAGTGTAAATACTCTTATTTGTTGTGCGATATTTCATTAAAGCAACAATAGTCAGTCTTTTATGTCATGTTACCCTTTTTATGTTTTCCACATTGCTAACTGATGACTGCTATGCCTTCCACAGGTCAGTTTTATGTGATGATGACCCCCCCCGATGTCATTCAGACAGGCACACAGCGAACCATCGCCCCACGCACACAGCCCTACCCTGCGTGAGTATCAGCTCTGACAGTCGCCGTCTTGTAAAAACACTATTATCTTCCATGGAAATGCCACTCGAAACTGGTCATTTGGTTTTAGCAGACAACTCGTGAAATGCTTGAAGGTGAATTCTGGTCAGAGTTTAAAAGTGGGACGAATTGCTATTTAATGTTTAGTATTCTGAGCCATTCACGGCTATTAATTGCATTACATTTCAGATATGACATTTTTGTCACAGTTGGAACCATTTTTGGGAGGAATAACACACGTTAGAGTTTGTGACGCTCCAGAACAAATCCCCATAAGCTTTACACAGACTTCTCTCAGATCAAGGAACCCCACCTGGCAAATCCTGAGATATACAACACTTAAATCAACATCAATACATATCGAGTGAACAAAGCATGCTGAATTCACATAAATCTAAATGCTAATGCAGGAGGAGGCTGGGGAAGTGGAGGGAGTTAAATAGCTGGGAAGCGTGCAGGGATTTGATGTTTTGCAGAGGTGTATGCAGAGAGAAAGAGCACCAAGATCTGTTAATGTGGACCACCTTTGATGGTTGAGCGATGGATTGACATAATGACAATAAAACAACTTCCACGCCTATCTGAGCTACCATGAAGCTCAATTTATGCAGCATGACATGCTACTGTAGTGTTGCTGCTACCGGAGTCTACATCATCTTTTTCCTCAGTTTGCTCCGAAGGTTTATTTTATATTGACGTTTTTAATTTTATTTTAGCACATCCAGGCTTTTCTCCCTCTCCAAAACCTCCTTATGTTGTTTATTCCTAAAATTCACAACATGGATCATTATAATCATGCATCAGAAGGCTCTCTCCAACTGTTAGCCACATGCTGGTGATTGCCATTATTAAGATAATCAGCAGGCTCACGTGAGCGAAGACAAACTGAGTTGTCATTTTAAATGCATGACACCAGCCTTTTTCCTGGCCTACTGCAGATATTTTTCAGAAAAAGGTATTCTAACAAACTTTATTGCAGATTCAGAGTTCACTTGAGTGCTTAAGCACATTGACACATGAGCCACAGTGCTGAGAAATGCAATTTAGTTTAAGGTCCTGTAACTATGTTTTTTCCCCTTGTTTGGTAAAAGCACAGCAATTTGCTCATTTGGTCATCCAAAATGACCACATGACCCATTATCCAATTGAGTTAGCATTGACCTAAGTGAATATCCCTCCATTTCCCACAAGGCTTTAACTTTCACACGTGAAACTGCATATTAAACTGTATTACACCCATTAGGAGAGACTACCAGTTGTTTAAGGACACAGCGTATTAACACTGGTTGTTCAATTTAGCACATAAGCTCCTGTTTATCTTCTCTTTATGATAATTATTTAACAAAAACACTCCAGGAGACTGACATTACACACTATTAGCTGTCTCTGTCTTTCATTTATCATTGTTGGCTTTGGGTAAAACCGTATATGATTTCATTACAAGGATTTTGACTGCTTCTGTGATTTTCAAGAACTTTGGATTCCTCAACGATTTAGTCTCCTTTGTTGTGGGCAGCATTACGGGGAGTTGTAGATCCGCCTTAAATTTTGGCAGCAGCTCTGCCGCTTTTGATGTCGCTTGATATTCACAGCGTACAACAGACAGCTTTTCAGTCAAGAGTAAAGAACGAGCTTTGTTGGCTGTGTACGTCTGCATTGCAATGTGTTGAAATACAAAGTCAATTGTTTTTTTTCATCTCTCACAATGCCTATCTGCAATATGTTTGTTTCTATATTTATTTCCTCTTCCATGAATTATTTATGATTTTTGACACAAGCGTCAGAGTTATATTTAGGTGTAAACTAATGAACAGTGACATTATCGTTGACATGTGAGTAAAATGAATGAAAATTTCCCACCCTGTGCCGTTCGCAGAGATGAAAACGAGCTGCTGCAGCATGACGGTTTAAACTGGTGAGGACAGTTTCCACATTACTCTCACACTCAAATGAACACTCTCACACGCAAATGAACCAATCAAATTAGATCACAAGAAGAGAGAAGAAGCACACAAACCTATGCCCTCCTCTCCTCTCCGCACCTCCCCTCCCATCAGTCCCTGGTGATTCTCCCTGCTCTTGATGTGTGAAGACACAGATGTAGTGTTTCTTCACTGCTGACCCCGATCCATTGTTGTTAGTTGTGCTCGTGGCAAACTTGTTTCTCCATTAGGACTTAAAGAATTAGGTCAGCGTCTGGAAACAAATGGCTTGTTCCACACTTTTATTTTAGTATGATTTTCAAAGTGTCCTCTGTTGTAGTTAGATTTTTGTTCTCAGTTAGCCTAGTTTTTAATGAGTTACTTACAGTATTTGCTTGGATTATGTAGCTGTGACAGGAATACTGGGGCAAATGAAAAAAGAAAGAAAGAAGGAAGGAAACTGTGTTGCTTGTCTCTTCTACATGATTGGTAGTAGGCCTGTCACAATAATGACTATATCGACTTATCGTTCGATATATTAAATGGACACAATAGTTTGTTTCTGGACTCGATATATCGTCGTTTACGTACTTTTTTGTGTTAAAGTAATGCTGCAAATGTTTGACAGGCAGTATGAATTGCCGAAAAAAATTATCTAAAATTTATCTCTGCATTTTTTTTGTTAACAGTGCCTGAAAGTCTATTTTTGATTTGTTTTGATTGTAGTCTAATTATTTGTGTTTTATTTATCTAGGATATTTTAACATTTTTTTTTCCACAATTCAATTACAATTCCAATGATTTATAAATGAATTGCTGTTGAAAAGGATATACTTGGATTATTATGCTCTAATTTCATTATCATCAATGGCATAAAATGGTCCTAAAACGACTTTAAAGATACTATCCTTTATCGTGATAGTTTTTGGGAAAATATATCGTCCTAAAAATGTGTTATCGTGACAGGCCTAATTGTTAGCACAGAAGTGGTTAATTACGAACTGGCCATTAAAGGCTTTTACACACCGGGGGCCTTTTTTCTTGTACAGTTAATTTGTCGATACATATTTTTGTAAGTGTTTTGTCCTGAGTGCTATCACAGGAATATTATAATAGTGCGATTTAAAAAAAACCCACCAGGAGTTATTTACAGCTGCATCTCAATGCATTAGAATATGATGGAAAAAGTCGATTCCCAGTAGTTCAAGTCAAATAGCCCCAACCAAGTACTGAGTCATATAGATGGACATACTTTTCAGAGGCCAACATTTCCATAATAAACATACTTTTTAAAATGTTTTTGTAATATTACATTTTTTTGAGACACTGAATTTTAGGTCTTCATTAAATGTAAGCCTAGGCCTGTCACGATAACACATTTTTTAGGACGATACATTTTCCCAGAAACTATCACGTTAAACTATAGTATCGTTGTATCGATGTTGTTTTAGTTTTAAAATGATATTAGAGCAAAATAAGTACATCCTTTTCCACAGCAAAGAATTTTTAAATCTCAAAAATATTAAAAATTGACAATAAAATTTGGACAATAAATATTAAAATATCCTATATAAATAAAACATAAATACATACCAAAATGAATAAAATAGACTTTCAGGCTCTGATAACAAAACATTGCAATGAGATAATCATTATGTATTATATTACTTTATTGTTAAAATAACATATAAACAGCTGGAATGGCTGCTTGGGAAATATAGTTTTTTTTTGGCAAATCGTAGTGCCAGTCCAACATTTGCAGCATTACTTTAAACAACACAAAAAAGCAGAAAAAAATCACGCATTTAATCGACAATATATTGAGTCCAGAAAAACTATCGTGTACATTTTTATATATCTAACAATAAGTGGATATACTAATTATTGTGACAGGCCTATGTAAGCCGTAATAGGTTATATAATAGATTATAATAGGAAGAAATTAAGACATGAAATGTTTCACTCTGTGTGGAATGGATCTATATAATGTGTTATTTCCATTTTTCGGATTGAATTACTGACATAAATAATCTTTTCTATGATATTCTAATTTATTGAGATGCACCTGTAATAGAAAAGTTGCCGATATCCGGTCCCGATCCGATAATTGTATTGCAAATTTGCAAAATCGCCAGTGTGAATAGTAGGAAATAGTAATAGGCTAGTCTTTTTGCTTTTCAGTGTTGTTTACTCGTCAAAGCCCCGGTGTGAAAAGGCCTTTTGGCTCCTCTTTGTTCATAACATCTAATTGAGAGAATATCAAGCCCAAACTGCAGTCACTTGTATCTCAATGTACACTTAACTTAATTATTGTCAAGGCCCTGCCTTGGTGTAATTCTGCAGCCCTAATGATACGGGAGGGCAGAAGGAGTGACAATTGCATTTCTCCTTCGAGGATCAATATAACACTACACAAATTTAGTCCTCTTCTGCATCCATGCTTCAATTATATGGATAAAGCACTTCAGCAGCGGGGGTTGTGTACTGCTCATTTTCTGAATTTCCCCAGCAACAATTACTCTCAGGAGCACTCATATGAGGTGTGCCTCTATAACTTGTTAAAGGGGGGGAAAAAGACGTCCCTCTAGGTCTGTACATTTAGTTATTCATACAGTCATCCACATTTTTTTTTTACACTCTGCCTAAGAGTACTGTTGGGCTGAATCCATTATACAGCTGAAATCCCATTAAGATGCGTTGAGATACAAGAGAGACTGCAGTTTGGCTTGGCTGACTATCTCAAACAGAGATATCAGCAGTGGAGTTGTGTTGATGGGTCACACATTCACTGCTGTAGAATGAAGATGTGTCGCAGAGAGACAGACAAGGAACAAGAATGACCTTACAGGACACTATTAACTTAATGCGACGAGTAAGCAGAAATTCAGCCGATAAACAATAGTTGCATTTTTAAAGGTTTTTTTCTGTAGCAAAGGGGGAAAACTTCACTGAGTGAGTTGTTAAGATATTCAGTAGGCCACCTATATGATTATTATGGGAGTGTGTTATTGGTCTCTTCATGCTGCGATGGGCGGTTGGATAAGTCTCCCTGTCACGTCTCGGGAACTTAATTAACAGAATACCTAAGGGAGGACACAGACAAGAGACAGTTGTGTCATTAGCCGTAAGCCCAGACTCCAATAGACAGCATCTGGTTTTTTACAGTGTTGTAATTTTACAGCATAATAAAGCAGAGAGTTCCCTTCGGGCCGCACCTGGGAAGAGGACAGCCAACATGAATAAGAAGGTTGGACGGGCTCAGTACTCCAGTCAAAGCATCCCGGCTTCAGGGCATCAGGGCTGCATATGCAGCCACATATGACTGTGCATCTTTCAGTATTGCTACCAAAGGCACTACACAACGGCCTTTTTAAATAACTCACTGGTAGAGGCAATGGCTGTGATTACAAAAGGCTTGAATTTAAAGATAACAGTGAAGAATGGTTTTCAATAGGCTCAGGATTAGGTGAATTTGGGGGATTGGAATTGGATTTTGTTCCTGATTGTAGGGTAGCCAGAGATGGGAGATATTGTAGCGTGTGAAAAGTGTTTTATTTCCTGTCTGTCCGCAGGAAAATGGACGGCCCGCGAACACCAAGAGATGAAAGGAGAAGAGCGCAACATAATGAAGGTGGGTAATTAGCAATGATTGTGGCTTTTGATTTCATCAGACTGTCCAACACAATGCAGTGTGGTGCATAAATGGACATTTTTTTTATTGAAAGAAAATCACCAAGGCCCGTCAAAAATATTAAGAATAGATAACATGTTTATGAGCCAACCACTAGAGGGTGCTGTTGATCTGTAGAAGTCAGACAGTATTTGGCATCTATGGTGCACTTAAAATGAAAAGATGTAGGAAATTAAACCTTTTCCTTTAAACCAAAGTTCCTTTTATCTCTGAGTCTAAAAAATCTAAATCAGGAAATGCTGTTTGTTTTTGTATATATATATATATTTTATATTTTTCAACTTCCTGTCAGTTGAGAGGCGGCGAAGAGACAAGATCAACAACTGGATTGTCACGCTTTCCAAGATCATCCCAGACTGTAATATGGACAGCACCAAGACCGGAGCAGTAAGCAGTCTTACGTCACTCTGCACTGCTGCAGACTTTCCACTGACGTGTCTGTTTTTAATTTGAATTGGTCACCAATCATCTTTGTCTTTCAAGAGCAAAGGAGGCATCCTGTCTAAAGCTTGTGACTACATCCGTGAGCTGAGGCAAAGCAACCAGCGACTGCAGGAAAGTCTGAAGGAGGTGGAGAGGATACAAGTGGACAACGAGTTGTGCAGGCAGCAGGTATGAAGTCTACAAATATTTGCATCAAGCAAGGTTTCCAGGACACCAATAATGGGTAAAGGAGGCCTATGAATGATAATGTCAAAATCTTCCTTTGAGGTGGTCGGGTGTAGCAGATAAATAAAGTCATATATAATGAGGCGGCCATAGTAGGCTGCATATGTGTCTGTGAAGATTGCCACTGCATTGAATAGATTAGTTTGCTTTGGAGTGCATTGCAACATCCTTTCACTTAAGTCTCATAAGCATGAAATCCACCTAGCTCCACACGCATCTTCATTCCTCCAAAACAAACCCCCTGCGACTTGAGCCTGTGTAGCTGATCATCACAGCCTGACAAAAAGGATCAAAAGAGTTTGCGCTTATATAATAAGAAGAGTTACCTGAAATCAGCTCTTTGAGAGACTGTGGGAATAGTATACACAGGGGTTGTGTGAGAACTAACTGCATGCTAATGCACTCAAAGTATTGTGAAATTTTGCAGCTCCGAGGCTGCCACATCTCCCCATTGAATCCCAGGTCTGCGAGGCTCTCGGCAATATATTCTTATTCTGATGCTCAAAGCTCAATATCCATTCCTCAGTCCCTCAGTGGGGAGGCAGAGAATTCAGGATTCACCCAAGGGAAATGTAGGGGAAGTGACATACCTCAAGATTTCATAATCCAGTTGGTTTTTGACAGTGGTGTTTCTAAAAAAAGGCAGCACATACTACTCTTTAATCCCAGGGATTGAATAGCCCGGTGTGTACATTACACACAGACGCACTCTCAGTCTTCAAACGAAAAAGTTTGCTCTGTAAACTTGGAGCTATATTTAGCTGTCACGGGGATGAAGATGTTGATAATGAGATTTTTCTTTTTTTTTTTTGCTCTTTGTTCTTTAGATTGAAGAGCTGAAGAATGAAAATGCTTTGCTCCGAGCACAACTCCAGCAGCACGGCATCGAGATGGTCGGAGAGACACCGCCGCAGTGAAGCCGAGACAAAAGGAACAGGAGCAGCACCACGACCCAGACATACCACCGGCATGATGGAAAAGAAGGCGAGATGATGGAGAGAACAAAAGGACTTGTGAAGAATCACTTTCTTTTTTTAGTGAACGCATCCTTCCCTGGGTCTCCCAGGTTTTGCGAACCCTTTACCGGCCAATTGCGGCTGTACTTGACTGTTCCGACCCTATTGAGATAACCACCCGTTACGACTCAGTAGAAATGTGCTCAAGAAAAGACGCCCTCTCACCACCATCAGAGTGCTTCACTAGCACTAGCTTTGAAAGAGAACCACTGCTGAACTCCTCCTTTGTTCTGTATTTATGTAGCCTCACTCATGGACTATGATGTTTGTCATTTAATTTTGTTCCCCGTCAGTGTATTTTTTTCCCCCGAAAATTATTGATTTTGACTTAGTTCATGCTTTTTTGTGTTTGTGTTTTAGAGTTCTGTATTAATATGTTGTTTTTAGCTGCTTTAATTTATTAGTCCGCTTGCTGACAGAAGCCTTGATGGAGACCAGTTACAGAGAAGCTCATGCACCCCCAGAGAAACAGATTGAATTTTAAGTGAGAAAAACATCAAAGCAAAGCAAAAACATTATGATTCTACAGACAGAAATAATGTGACACACGCAGCCTACCTACACCCAAAGACAAACAAGGAGCTGTGCTGGCCTGTGCTTCTGGGCTGATTTATGTAAATAAGACTTCTCGTGTTTTAATACAGATGTTACAGAATGTTAGAGCAGATTATCTCTGGGAGTAAACAATCAATAACTCATTAAGTTCATGCTGGCCCTTTGTCATAATAATTAGCATGAAGTGTGTGCAATCGTGGGGCTTAAATTGGAGAAAAAAAAATATGGTATACTTGAATTGTTGGGCATTTGCTTAACCAGAAAAATAACTCAAAAGTCAACAAAATCACTCAAAGATCCGACTGTTCAAATACTATTTAATTATAGCGTGGTATACAAGTGTGGATCATGTTTAACAAACCCGGCACGCTGGATTGTGGACTGGAGACGGGCGGGTGCAAATTCCAAGTTTTGCCAAACTATATATAGATACTGTGGGTTTATTTTCATCTTTTGTTCATGTGTGATTTACCGGTGTCTCAATACGTGTAAGAATAATCCCCACATGTTTCATTTCTAGCTGTTTGCTCTATTTGGTATTGCAACACTTCAAATGCAGCTCAACGCACAAGGGGGGGAGGCACCCTGGAGAGCGGCACTCAAAGACTCTCTGCTCACTATGGAAAAGGAGTACACAGAAATTCTGTGTTGCACTCCTTAGTTGAGCGCTACTCGTTCTCCATGAAATGAAGGAATAGTTTGAAAGTGGGGAAACTTGGAAATGATCTCATACATTTCTCCACCCACTCAGGCGAACAATACCTAAACTGTAATTGGTTGTACAAACAGCAAATGCCAATATTAACATTGTTGATGATTTTGTGAATGAATTTACATGATGTGTTTTTGTTCCGCTTTGGGCGATGTGAGTGGAAGTGGAAGAGAGATATCAAGCTTCGGAGCCACTTATTAGAGCGCGATTGCTTCTCCTTGTGTCAACAGCTCAGGATCCAGCAAAGCAAAACCAACACTCAGACCCCTGGCAAAATCAGGCAGACTATCACATTTTAATATCTCAGACTCGGCAAGTTAACAGCTTGGGCTTTGGAAGTGCTGTTCTGCTACGACTGCTAGATTCAAATCTGATATGGATAGTGCAAGTGTCTGATCTATCAAACGAGGCTCCTAGCCAAAGTTGAATGATAGATGTTTTGCAGTAGAATGTTTTACACCTCAGTGAGAGCAGAGCAGAGCAGAGAATGTGAATCTGAATGTGAAGACATGAATAATGCTTTGGAAGAAGGATGTTCACAAATGAAAGGTCACTTGTGGCTAATTCTTTTTTTCTCGCGTTTCTTTTTTGAAATGGCAAAAGAAAGAAAAAAAGACTCCTTTTCTCTCTGTAGCAGCCTCACTGTTCTCAGGTTAGATTTTAAGACATCTTTTCTAAGTAAAATGGTGGAAAATAAAACTTTCACTAGCTATTAACCTTTATTGACTTGGTCATGGCTCTTTTTCTTTCTGCAGGTCGACATATACAAACATCAATACTTTGTGACTTCTGTCAACATTTTTACCAGGGTATTTAAAATATTACAAATGATCTGAGTGAAACTTGGGTAATCGGCTTCACTTTAATTTTGCTTGTACACGTCACAGTTCATGAGTTGTGAGAAGAAACATAATGTGCTTGCTCTCTTGGTTTTAATTCATCAGAGGTGGGATTGAGTCATTGTTTTGCAAGTCACAGGTTAAGTCTCAAGCCTTAAATTGTGAATTTGGAGTCCTAAATAAGTTAGTAATAATATATTAAAAATACAAAAATTATTGCTTTTTAAATTTGAATTTATTTGTTTAAAATAACGTATTCATAAAATAGCAGCGACATTGAAATTTTAATAGCATATAGCATGGCTTGGGCTAAGATATCAAGTATTTCAAGTCTAAAATCATCAAAAATGTGACTCGACTCTGACTCAAGTCATGTCATGTGACTTACATATGGCTGTCATTGCCTGTTTCCACCTTAACATAGTCGGCCAACTTGAATTGTTAGCTTTTTACAACTGTTCATTTCATTCAACCCATCCAGTACCAAATTTGGCACGCAAGGTATTAAAGCCGCTTAGGCATTTCTCTATAACCTTATATATTTGTGACTCAAACTCTCAGGATAAAGTTTGGAGGGGAAAATGCAAGTTGTTTTTTAAACAACCTGCCAACTGAATGCCGAATTCTGATTGGTGTGCAGAAATATGTCACCTGTTTCCAACTGAGAAAAATGGATTAAACACCAATACAGACATCTGTCAAAACAAAAAAAAGTGTTCATGTTGAAGGATTTTAGTGGCATCTAGAGGTTGAGGCTGCAGATTGCAACTGACTGAATACCCCTCCCCTCAACCCTCTGTTTCCAAGCATGGAGAGAACATATTGGGGTTTTTCAGTGGTTTTTCAGAACATCAGGGAGGGATTGGGGTAAGCCAGTGTTTCGTTTGTCCATTCTGGGCTACTACTGTAGAAACATGGTGATGCAACATAGCAGGCTCTGTGGAAGGGGACCTGCTCTATATGTAGATTAATGAATAAATTAAGGGTTCATTTCAAGCGAACGAAAACACAACGATTCTTAGTTTCATGTGATTATACACTAATGCCAATAAATCCTCCTAAATCCTAAAAACACACTGCTCCTTTAAGATGACCCAAAATATTCCTCAAAACATGCAGAATGTCCTGTTTGTGTGGCTTAGTTGAGATTAGCTGCTGCACATGGACTTGACCAAATTTTTTACACAAACAGTCATGGAAAAAAATATTAGACAATGCCTGTTTTCTTCAATGTCTTGTTCATTTTAATGCACGGTACAACTTAAGGTTCATTTGTTAGGACAAATATAATGATAACAACAAAAAATAGCTCTTAAGACTTTAATTTAAGAGCTGATATTTAGACATTTTCAATGGTTTTCTTGATGATGATTTTGGTTACTAACCCTAACCCTAACCATGGAAAATGTCTAAATATCAGCTCTTAAATTAAACTCTTAAGAGCTATTTTTTGTTGTTATCATTATATTTGTCCAAACAAATGTATCTTTAGTTGTACAAGGCATTGAAATGAACAAGAAATTGAAGGAAAAAAATTGTCTAATAATTTTTTCCATGACTGTATGAGGGAAAAACAGATGGAGGGAGGGAAGAACAGTATGTTTACCTACAGATGGTCCTACAGCAACATTAAACATTTGAATGGACACAAATGCAAAAGTCTAACTACTTTGAAAAATCCCACAATAAACTAGTGCACAAAGCTCTAATACTCCTCGACATGGTAGGCAGGTATTGCTCATCCAATCAGCAAGATTAAATGTTCTTTTTAGAGGAGGATTATGCATCCTTGGAGAAAGCATGCACCCTCTGCGAACTCTTCACTTCATCCAATCGATTGATCAACACACTGGTAAAATTGAAACCAGTGAGTAGTTAGAACACACAGAGGGCACCTTGGGTGAGAAAGATCAATGGTGGATAAAAGGCCCATCTAAGCCCTCAGTGAGATTGAGTTTGACTTTGCGGGTCAAGGCATTTAAGCATCATTCTGCTGTTGTTAAAAAGAGAGCAGCCATGATTTAGATAATCTATTAAGTGCAGACTGGGATGCTGTACACGCCCAAACAGTAAGACTATTTATAACGAACACTCTTATTATCTATCAGTATTCATTAGTGTTGAATTTGCCTTGGTTTTGTCTTGCTGCCCCCCTCCAGTGTCTCCAGCTGCCATTCAAACACACACACACAGCTAGCCAGGCAGGCGTCTGTGTGTCCCTGTCTCTATTTGAAGTGGCTGATCTCTGATCCCACGTACCTTTCTGATTGGGACATACTATTCTCTGTCTGTCTGTCTGCCTCTTTCAACCCAAACCTGTAAAAGCTCTCCGAAAAGAACCATGCAGAGTTGAAATGATGTCAGTTTGGAAAGAAATCTAAAACGACGTGCCGATTTTTTCCCCCTAATAAATGTAATATGATGCAAGTACCAGCGAATGTCACTTTTATCTCTCAGTGCTGATAACTCACTTACAATTAATTCATGTATTAATTGGAAGGGGAAAGTGTCTCCGCTTTTGAGCAATAAATTGTTATTGCTGAAATTATATTTAATGGAATTGAAACAATGGCCCTTGTCTGGTCAGTACTGAGCAAATGAATGTTTCCACTTTTGCCTGCAGGGTGGGATAAAGCCACCTGTCGTAAAATCCTTTATGCGAATTGGAAAATACCATTTCAGATTTGTGTTTAGGCACGTCTACAAAAAGCACATGGATGACTGATTTTCATTGAACCCGTGCTGGCCAACACATTCTGCTGGAAAGCCACAGTTTCATGTCCTGCAGGCATGTCTTGCCTTTGTGCTTTTTGAGCTACAGGAGCACTGTGTCAGGAGCATGTATTGTCCACTGCCTCAGCCTGTTTCACATTCCCTCTCTCAGAGGTTGTTATTTGTTGAAAAATGGCTGACAGAAAGAGTCTTATTCCATCTGACATACAATGCTCCTCATGCCTTGTATACCACACTGACTCTCATCTTTCCTGGGCCTACATTAATAACTACACAGCTTCTGTCTCGCTCGTAATAGTAGTATCAGCACAAAGGTATGTATTCTGCTGCTGTCAAGAGATCGGAGGGTAGGTATGAGCTCAGATTCTAGTTTATTCTAGCTGCCATGGTGTTGGATGTTTGATTCTACTGACAGGCGAATTTTATTTGAATATGTTGATGTAAGACGTGGGCATTTCTGACTTAAATATTGGGAGCACAGTGAAGAAATAAGAAGAAACAGTGGCAAGTGTAGTTTCCGAAACGAATGCTTATGATATAATTCAGGAGAATAGTACAAAAATGTCACTATTTATTTACTTAAGTACCTATTATTTGAAGTTCAAACAGTAGAGACTGTAACCCAAATTGGACTCATCTGCAAATCGGGTGTTTTCACGTTCATTTCAAGATTACAAGATTGCCACCATCAGTTTAGGTATCATTGATTTATACATATTTAACTATCTATGTGTGAAATTTCATTTTTGTACATGGAGATTTACATGTCTAATTACAATACGAAAGTTAATCTGATGAGAGAAAGCAGTAAGAACGCTCCAGTGACACTTTATTTTTACTGAACTGTATTTTAATGTGAAGGACAGAAGAACGGTCCAGCTGTGTTGATAACGATGGTTGATAACTGTGTTATTTATTTGGCTTACCCAGAAACATACAATTTCCCCCAAAAACTCAGCAGCCCCCATTGTTTTACAGCAACGAGACAAAAGTGTCCGATTTGGGATACAGTTAGTGCATGGCTAATTCATTAGCATCCTTTAGCCGACTCTGGTAAACCCAAGGCTAACGCACACGGTTAAAACAATATCGAAAGATAATAATTTAGACTTTAGTTTCACACCATTTAATTTATAGGAAGCATTACATGATCATTTATATACGTAGTTAATGTGAAATTTTGATAGAATGCAAGCCGAACAATGTCCGACTTGGGATACAGTTACGCTACATGTTTTCCCTCTTGCTATTTATCAGTCTAGATGTTTGCCTTCCCTTGAATATAATGGAACTAGATTGCTCTTTGCTTGTGGTGCTCAAAGCTACAGAGTTTGAAAAACTCAACAGTTGTGTCTTTTTTCAGTAATCGTGACCTGGTTTTACCAAGATTAGTGGTCATCTATATGGGGTTTTCAAATCACTGATGCAGATATTTTCTACAATATTTATTAAAGTATTACTGTCTGTATTGACTGTTTGCTTTTAGGTAGATCTGCACTCTCTCTTTACTGTGCTTATTTTACAGAAAAAGATGTTTAGGGGTATGTTTCTGTTTTCCTAGGAAATGGGAACATCATTTGACTCTGATCAGAAAAAGATCAAAGATACTATTGCAGAAGTTATTATTTCAATTTATTTTTTAATGCAATTCATTTCTTATTTATAGTATTTATCTAAATTTTAACATTTAATTATAGTAGATCAGTTACTTATATATGTACATAAAATAGTTGAAGCCCTGTACAACAACCAGATTAGAACTAAATCCAGGCAGTAAAAACTTAAAATCAAATGGACAAACACTGGACTGGAGGATCCATGCCCTCAGATTCTACAGTATCTCTTTGAGCTACATTATTTTATGAAAAGGCACCATATGATTGTGGGTTAATCCTCTCGTTATTATAAGCATTTTAAGGGAATTTTGGTTAATTCTTAAATAGCACTAGGATTGACATTTTGGAAGTTCCACTGAAATATTGTAACATGCTTCAAATTCCTCACAAACTGGGGAATTCCCCACAGCCACCCTTCCCAGCATGCAGAGACATGGGCTCTATACTGCCCCCTGAGGCTAAAAAGTGACACTGCACCTGTTTAACACAGGCTGCTACTAAAAGTTCTCGTGTTTATTTACAAATTGACATATTACTGTTGTATCAACATTGGCTCTTCCATGTCCTACTTTTGATTAAAGATGGGACACGTGTCTGGCTGTGTTTTGTGGGGGTGCTGAGTGTTGTGTTTGGTGGGTTTGATACCAGAAAAGCTGACAGAGGATGAGCTGGATATGTGGAGTGTCTTGCAGCTCCATATAAAGCAGATGGGCCAGAGAGGAGGAGGGGAAAAGGGGGTGAGAAGTGGACAGGGACAGGAACAGAGGACGATGACGCAACAGGGACAGACGGGGGCAATGCCCTCGACCAGGAGAAAAAGGTAGAGTGGCGCCTGCTGAGGTGAATCTGTCCGCCATGCTGGTGCCTGTCTTTGTTTGGCCAGAAGATTCCTGCTGATAGCCTCAGTGGCTGATAGGAGACACACATGCTCGGGAAAACACAGATCAAATTCTGCACACTTGGAAAACCCCGACCTAAAAGCTCTTTTTTATTTTATTTTTAATTTTTATTTTATCTTTATTGAGGCCAACAGGTTTCATACAATGTAGGATATTTTTCCTTTTTAAAAAACAAAACAAAACATAAGTTATCTTGGATTTACAGGTTCCTGATACATAGGAAAAGCAAAGAAAAGGAAAAGAAAATCATAGAAAAGATAACGGTCAGGATTTTCCATCTGTATCCATAGGTATATATCAACATCAGTTTTCTTCCCAGGCCCAATTTTTAAAAACATTTTTATGTATTAACAGTATGAACAATTCAAACATAAGGGGGACTTTCACTTTAATTCTCTGAAAGAAAATAAATAAAGAAAAAGGGACATGCATATACATAGACAATTACAACAAAACAAAACAAAAAAAGAAAACTCAAACAAAATCTGATCTTAGGCCTATATGATCAACATACCCAGTCCTTAATTATTATTTTTTTAATGTGAGCCCATGTGCTGACACTCACAGTGAACCTGGATAATATTTTTTTTCTCCTGGTATAGTCCATCAGTGTCATATTCAGGTTTCTCATGAGATGAGTCAGGCCTAGTGAAGCATGGAAAACAAAATGACATGTGTTCATCGTGAGTGGACATGATGTGCTAGTTCAAGTAGTGGACTTGAGCCCATTTATGTCTCTCAGTCAGACACACACACACACACACACACACACATACACACACACACACACACACACACACACAAAAAGCATAAACTGAAGATGCAATGCTCTCCCTACATATGAGACAAGCATGGGTAGATTCCAACAAACGTGGAGCCATTCATGGTTGTATTTGTTGACATTGATGTTGTGGTCATCCAAAGCAAGCATGCGGGCCAGCAAGGTTATCAGTGAACGAGACAGACTGACGCAGGGGTCCCACGACATGTTGTTTCACTAATTGAGTCAGCACAGGCAATTTGGAGAGACTTTGAAGGTATAATGAGAATTCAAATGGCCCCCTGATTTTATCAGCGTGCACAGCCCACCGTTTATCAGTTTGTACCTTTATTTCGCCTTTTCTGTTATTTCATTTCCACCGTTATTGATTTTTGTATTTATTCACAGCCTGATGTTGTTGTAGAATAGTTTTCTTACCCTGACAGGCTAATTAATCTTAAGGTGTTTATCGCTGCTTCAGTGATAAGGGGGAAAATTATTCTTACAATTTCAGAGCTGTGGTTTTTCTGCAATTGTTACCGAACTGGGTTTGTGATTGTTATTATGTTATTGTCATTAAATTCACACTGTTGTAATTTCACACTGTTTGAAATATTTATCAACCCATCAATTGTTAACATGCTGTGTGCCAGGAAATTACTAATGGTGTTTTAATGAAACAAAAGCAGCTGTCTTTAGTCATTTTGTAAGTATATTTATTTCTGTTATATTGAAATACAGACTGAGCATAAAAAAGAGAAATTGTATCATGTACTAAAAAGTCACGATATACAATAGATTTTCTTTGTTGTGGGGAAATGCAACTCATCTCTGTCCAGACATAATAAACCTCATCAGATCACACTATTCATTTTAAACTAATGCATACTGAAACACCTTGACTCTCAAATAGAGGATTTTAATCCTGGCTACTATTTCGCTGCTCTCAAAGGGATTTAATTTGGTTCAACTGCAGGCTCCTGTGTATTATGCAAAAACTGAATGTGTTGAAAATGAGGGGCTAATTATTCCATTTGAGAGGTTGTAATTACATCCTTTAGACTGAGCAATGGATATTCCAAAGTGGCTCCCTCTCCTTAGTGAAGGATTTCCTGGGTCGTAACAAGTGCAGCTCAGTCGGCCGTGCAATAGATTGACCCGTGCAGCGTTGGCCTTTGCTGTGGGAATCTCCAGCTTGTTCCCAGAAAAAAAGTCACATTTTTAGATGAATTTCAACAAGAATGAAACACTACGTCAATACAGAATACATATTGCTCTCATATATTGTAAAAAATGATGGTCTCCAGCAGCAGCAGCAGCAGCTTGTTCATGTGTGGGATTATGTGTTCTGTGTGCGGAAAGTAATTTAATTTAAAAGTTCATAGTTGATTTGATATTGCTGAACAGTGGGGGCCCACAATCAAAGATAGAGCAGAGGATTTTCCGTGAGTGTTGCAGCACTACGGAGAGAGGAGAAGAGAGGTCAAAACTTCCCCAGTGGAGTTAGGTAACTGCTGCCAGGAAAGGGCCTGGCCTCCCAGAGCGATGAGGCAACACTGAGCCCCAGTGTGTATAAATACTAGAGCGCTCTGCATACTCAGCCATCAGACAGCCAAAGGACTCTAAAGAACTGACAAGGGTCACCAAAAGATCTGAAGAAATCCTCTCCCCCAGACAATCGCCATCCATCACGGCAGCTGAAGAATACATTGAAGATATTGTGTCGCTCTGCGGTGGCCCGACACCCATGAGAAAGAAGACCGATCAACTCTAACCTTCAAAGGATTTAATAACTAAACCATTTAAAGCCCATTAAAATGAAGGCATTCAGCATTGCAGTTGCAGTGACACTCGTGCTCGCCTTTATTTGCATTCTGGAGAGCTCCGCCGTCCCATTCACCGGGGTAAGAATTTGACTTAAACTCACTTCATTTGCTTATTAGCTATAAATGTTTTGTCAGGATGCTAAGATGTGGCTCCTAAATGTGCATAATTCATTAACAGGTGCAGGAGCTGGAGGAGGCAGGGAGCAATGACACTCCAGTTGCGGCATATCAAGAAATGTCAATGGAATCGAGGATGGTATGTTCAATTGACTGAATGAATTAAGCCAATTACCGTGAGCAAATTAAAATTTAAGTGGATGTGTTTTCCCCGTGGAGTGCCCTGGTGCTCTCTCCACGCAAGGAGAGGATGAAATGCTGGAGATGAACGCTCCGCTCATGTCTCTTGTCTTTCGCACAGATGCCAGATCACATCAGGCAGAAGCGCCAGAGCCAGCTCTCCATGTGCCGGTATTGCTGCAACTGCTGCAAGGCCAACAAGGGCTGTGGCTTCTGCTGCAGGTTCTGAAGATTCCCGCAACCACCTTGGAATATTAATTTATTACGCTTTTATTGTCTTAACCCCAAGAAAACTACCTTTTCTTGACTTCTTTCTCCAATGCATTGCCTGTGCTACACTGTTTTGTATCATTGTTTTTAAAGGAGGTATGATTCATGCAAGAGCACTGGGAAAAAATGTATTTATTTTCTATGTTTTTAATACTTTCACCCTGTAAGTCTTTTTGTAAGCTCAATGATATGTAAATTTCTAGTTTCTATAAATAATCCAGATGAAACTGTTTCTTCATCTAAATTAAGTCTAACAAGTTAATATTCGGTGCTGAATAAATAATTAACATGTTGAAGCAACTACAAAAAGGATTTTTGTGTCTAATATTTAACAGCAGTAGGTCTTTATTAACCCGGTATCATGATCATCAGGGCATTCCTTAAATGTTATAACTTTAACTTTATTCTAGACATATACTCTAATATAATCTAATAGTATGTACAGACATATACTAGTCCACTCCAGTATAACAATGATAAAATACAGTACAATACAAAAAGAACATAGCAACACATAGATCTAATGACTGCATTTCATAAGTCCTTTAAGACACATACAGACATTTGTTCCAGTGTTTCCAAAACAAGATGAAAACTGGGGTCAGTTAGGCCATTATGATTACATGTTTTTTAAACACTTTGAGTCAGTTATGCTTAAAATAACTCAGCACAGTCTAAAAAAGGTGGGACATTACTTGTCCAAACATATGATGTTCTGAATGCGTCACTTTACTTCACCACAAGTGGGCTCTATAGAGTGGAGGACAGTAAGCTTTAAAAAGTGCTGTTCGAACATCATATGTACACATATGAAATTTAAGTTAAAAAATGTCTTAAATAGCATAGGCACCAATTGTCCTGGCCTGACTGGAAATGTACAAAAAGTGAACCAGCATATAATTTGTGTGGTATATTGTAAATTCCTCTGATTTCAAGTGGTGGAATTTTGTAGTACAGATATTAAGGTAAGGTTAAAAATGTCTGAAATGATAAAGTATTTATATCATTTTAAAAGTTATAAACTCTGGAGCCCCAGCTAGTCAGTCCCCCTGGAGACAACCTGGTTCCTGATCTGCAACTTTCTACAGTCATGGAAAAAAAATATTAGACCACCCTTGTTTTCTTCAATTAATTGTTCATTCAATGCCTGGTACATATAAGGGTACACTTGTTTTGGACAAATATAGTGATAACAACAAAAATAGCTCATAAGAGTTTCATTTAAGAGCTGATATCTAGACATTTTCCATGGTTTCTTGATAATGATTTTGGTTATTATCGAGAAAACCATGGAAAATGTCAGCTCTTACATTAAATTCTTATGAGCTATTGTTGTTGTTATCATTATATTTGTCCAAACAAATGTACCTTAAGTTGTACCAGGCATTCAAGTAAACAAAAAATTTAAGAATCCATGACTTTATTTGCATGTACAACCACATTTCCAAAAAAGTTGTGAACTCGTCTAAAACGTAAATAAAACAGAATTCCATAATTTGCTAATCCCTTGTGACACATCCAGTTGAAAACTGCACCAAGACAATATATTTCTGTTCAAACTGATAAACTTTTGTTTCTGTAAATAAACAACTGAGTTTGATGCATTCTGTTTTTCTTTACATTTTACACGGTAACAACGTTTTTAGATTGGGGTTGCAGTTGCCATATGGCAACAAATTAACTTAACCAATTTTACAGAAAATGAAAGCAAACTTACCCCAGATTATACAACATTTTTTAAAAGAATGAATAATTAGTCAACAGTGTTACAATTCAATGGAAAAAGGAAGTGCAGACAGGATTTCCTGCTTTCCAATTATTTTTCTAAATAATGTCAGAAGAACCCCTTTTTACAACTTAACAGTAAAACATTCAATTTTTTTATCGCTGCCTTTTAGAAAAAATATTGTTGCAATGCATGTTATCGACCTCAAAAGCAGCTCAACTTCATATTTATTTACAATTGCCTCAGATATCAACACAATTACACAGCATCAACACTTTTAGGAAGCAAAATAATAAAAAAAATCCATACATCATTTGTGATCTGTCGGAGCAGAGATGCTTCTTCACTATCTGTGTGAAACATATTATTGAAAAATTTAGTAAAGCACCGTGGTATTCACACTACCAGTATCAACAGTGTGCCCCCTGCTTGCTCTGCTAGTTACTGCAGCTGGTGAGAAAATAATCAGTTAACTCAAAGATGTAGCCCTCACTATTCCACCTCAGAGAGCATAATATCTACTACTGAACCGTGGCGAATCATAATCAATAAAAGCCTGTGAAAAGAAATACGATTGTGTTGTGAGAATTCCCATGGTGTTCTCACATAAAAAGAAAAAAGAAACAGGCAGCAGAGATTGAATTCCCAATCTGGATTATCAATTGAAAAATTATATCATTGATGGACCGTCAGATTAAACAGTGATGGGGTTATCCCACATGAATGACTGGCATGTAACCTTGCAAGACGTGATCATCTGTGAACCCCCGTTTTATTTTACTGCAGACTGTAACGAGCTGTTGTGTGTCGCATGGCGTGGGTTACTTTCCTGCTATTGCTTTTCATTAACTAACTGCTCAAGGCAAAAACTATTTTGAGATGTCATGCTGGTGTGTCAAGACACATTAAGTATGGCTGGGGTTGGGAATTTGAGATCTCAAACAGATACTCTTGGTTGTCATAATGTCACTCCTTGTATGTTCGACAGAGAAGATGCGTGTGTGTGGGAGTATTTGAGTGTGTGCTTGCATACGTGCGCCACGAGCAAAAAAAAGAAAAAAAAGAAGAAGAAGCAGAGACAGCCATCATTGCTGGAGAAAAAGGGAAGGGAAGAGCAGCACATACAGAAACTTCTGCCACAAAAAAAAATCATGCAGTCGAAATTGAGAGAAATGTGAAGGACTGAGTTCTCACAGGCTGAGTGACTGATGCTTGAAAGGAGGGAAACGTGAAGTGTTTTACTGCTAGAAAAACATCTTTTACCAGTTTGCAATTTACTTCTTTTAGCTTTTTTATTTATGCCTCACAGCACTTCACACTATTTTGCAACAGCCAAGACATATACTCCATGCATAACTACTATAGTACTTCAAACAGCCTTCAACACGCCATGAAACTTTTATATATTCCACAGAGGCATTAACAAATCCAACGTGTCCTCCAAATCATACAACCTCATATGCAACAAACAGTAAAACAGCACATCTGAGTTTGAACTTTAAAACTTCTGTAATTTCCCAGCTTGGGATAAATAAAGTCTATCTATCTATCTATCTATCTATCTATCTATCTATCTATCTATCTATCTACACACACACACACACACACACACACACACACACACCTGAAAGTCCCCTTTTGATAGATAGATAGATAGATAGATAGATAGATAGATAGATAGATAGATAGATAGATAGATAGATAGATAGATAGATAGATAGATAGATAGATAGATAGATAGATAGATAGATAGATAGATAGATAGAATAAAAACAATAGAAAAAAACACTCTTTTGGCTACAATTAAAGGAAATTCGCCAAATAATTTTAGCATGGTTTAATGCAGCCATGGACCTCTGGAATGTCCCCTGTTGGCTTGCAACAGAGCATATGCACACACAGAGAAATCACTGCAATCACTCAGCTCTGACACTCAGGGTCTAATGATGGGAGATAATTTTATATATTGCCATGTCTTCCCTGTATTGTCATCGTCACAACCACCATGCACACTCAAGTGTAAGATTGCAACTGACATCCATCAACATTTATCATCATCTAACAACAGCCATCTCTGTTGTGTCACTCTTTTCACATGATGGATTAATGTGGAATCTACATTTTTGGCCTGATTATGTGTTTGTTAAGCAGTCCGTGAGGGTAGGTAAAGTTAAATGTTCCCCCCTTTTTATTTAGCTGATAAATAGCCATCACTGTGGTGTAAATGTAAACTACAACCCTTCTTGTAGCCAGATATTTTTTCTCAGAAAAGCTTAACCTGTTTAATACAAGAAAAGCTTTCATGAATCAGTTTTACATTTGATCAACTGCTGATTTTCACATCAAATTAAGGCACCAAGAAAGCCAGAATCAAATAACCCGAATATATGGCCTGACAAATTTCTAGTTTCTAATGGAAAACCATTTCCTTTCATTTAAGTGTCTGTTGAAATGAAAAGCAGGTAAAATGTTTAATTTCAGAGTTACTTAAGCCTGGCACTGTACACTGAAGTTATTTTAATCCAGATTTGTGTCCTCCTTGTGAGGCATTTCGACCCAGACCTTGAGTTATTCTAGAAATCAAGTGGCTGCCAATGCCAGACAGCTGCACATCATGGGGTACTTCTCAGTACTTAACAACAGGAGTAGAGTAGTGAGAGCTCAGTCCAAGCTCTAGTCCATCCAATAAACTAATTTGGCCAGCATAATAAAGCCAAAACCCAGCCTTTAAAAAATGTCAGAGATAGTGAAATGCTAGAGAGGAGCAAGGAAAAGAGTCATCAAAAGAAAATCAACATGGTTGAAGGCAAATACTACTTCAATAAGAATTTTTAATGGCACAACAAGAATGCATGCCATAGGCATAACAAGCACAATGATCCCTGTGTAGTCTCATCCTTGATAGCTTAGCGGTTCCACTTCAGGCAAGTTTGTTTATTGGATTCCATTCAAATTAAAGTTACCTCATCGAGTGTGATAATGCGTGTGTGGAATTTTATGCGTCAGAGGAGAAAAACGTGGTGAAGAGACCACTTCTGGATACGAATAACAGCCAAAGGAATCAGATACACGTTTTGAGTAAGATCGGGGTTACAGGCAGGCAATTAGAATTGACAATGAAAAAATTAGCAGGCAGCCATGAACAGCTCAACCAGCACACAACATAAATGATGTGGAAACCTCTCCTTCCCTATATGCTGGGGAGTTAATAAGCAAATGAGAAGCAGCTGTGCAGGCAGGTGGCCGATCACAAAGGCAGTCAGGTGTCAGGTGAAACTCACTGAGGGTGTCTGGTGGACAGGTAGGGCATGGCAGGGAAATTAACACACTGCAGGGACAACCAGAATGAATGTGTCAAGCTGTGTGAAGACACCACTTCTATTCATTTTCTATGGGAAGAGGTGAATCCCTGATGGAAAGCACAACTGGATCAAGCCTAGGAGAGAAACTCATGGGTTCCCATTCAGTCAAAATTAATCAGTTTTTAATTGTTATAATTTTATCTATTGTAGAGCATATAAAAAGAGACATTTTGTCCCCTGTGGGTTCATCAGATTGTGTTGTCCATTTGTAATTGGTTTAGTTGGGGAGCAGATTCATTTTAATTATGAAGATTGCAACCACCTGAGTAACAAGTGTTGGTTGTATGCAGTGTATGGGTGCATTCCAGTTCCCATATTATCATGCTATTCAGTATGTCCCAGTCATAGACTGTATATGAAGATGGAGGACATGACAGACACTAGTGAGGCAAGAACATCTTGATCACCCCCTGGAGGCGGGCTGTATTATAGGTTAGAAATCATACCTGTCCATTCATGGATGGACAGAAGCAAAACTAAACGAAATAAATTGTTCACAAAGATGGTTTCTGTCAGTTTAGGTAGTTCTTACCATCCTGGTGTTTGTTAAAGTGTTTTTCTAATAGGTTTGGTTTTAATTCGTTATTTAGTGTACAAAAAAATGGAGCTGTACCATGATTGGTGGCTGTAATTGACACACGACTGTGGGAGCTCAGTGGGCTCCACACATTGGCCCTCATTTATCCAACGAGCGTAGAAACGAGCTCAGATCTGACAGTTTTCGTCTTACGACAGGGTTCATATGGGATTTATCAAACGTTGGTATCTCTCCAATCACAGCGTAATAATGATTGGCTGTTGATAAATGTGGCGGCTCGAAACAAGTGGTATTTAAATACAACGCCCTAAAATATACCCGACTCAGATGGCTCGCCCCGAGAGTTTATGCCACTCAAGGACGCAATACGGCCAAAAAGAGGATTTTTAAAAACTTTTTAAAGTCAGCTTTATAAGTAAAGTGCACCGTCATAAATAACAACAGGAGCGAAATAGACATTTTACAGAAATATGCAGCAATGGAGATTTATGAATTATGAATATGAATGTACTTATCACTGAATATTTTACATTTGTAGCACAGACTTTTTTTTTCACAGCTTTTTGGTTGCAGCCAGGAGGTAAACAATGTTTTAAAATAAGATTTAATCGCAAAAAAAGATAAATTTCTCAGAGGCAGAAAGTGAAACGCTGAGGTCCAACAGCTGCAACAAAACAAACTGGTTTTGTTTGGCAGCATAAAAAGTGAAAAGGAAGGAAATCAGAGATGAGATTATGAGATCTGATCATACCCTCCGCTCACGTCCAAATTGATAAATGCCGAGCCTTGTGTAGAAATGATCGTACGCCCACTTTACGCTCACTTTCTGTCGTATGCTCGTTTGATAAATGAGGGATATTGTGATTACTACGCAGACTCTGGCTCCAGGTGACATCATCAGCGCAGGATGGCAGCGCCTATATCTGGAATATTTAGGCCTCAGTGTTGTACAGTGGATGGAAGTGGAGAGGAAACACCAGGGTTTCCTACTGCATTTTGTCACATTTTACAATATGGAGGCCAACATTCTTTTCTGTCTGTTTTCTGCATATATGAGCAAGAAGGCCAAAGTCAAAGCACCTCGCCTGTGAAGTGTACAAGATCAGACGACAGCAGAAGTGGGCAGCCACAGAAAACTCCGGTTAGGGCCAAGAATAAAAATGTTGAGGCCGCTCCACACCCTACACTACATCCAAACATCACAATCCAGTAGTCGAACATTACTATTTAGACTTTTGGTCTGAAGTGTACTATCTGTTGGAAACCCCTGTAGATATGTTCTACCACAAAGGATTTACACCACATGATTGCAACAATAGTTTACTGGGCTAGTGGCAACAATATCAAGTTAGCATACAAGGTGTAGCTCAATGGCATACACAAGCACATACTGTCCCACCTCCCCCAATATAGTTAAATGATTATGATTAATTTTCATCACACACTCAGTGATCAATTTATACTGCTCATAGGTACATACAGTCATGGAAAAAAATATTAGACCCTTGTTTCCTTACATTTCTTGTTCATGGTACATTCATTTTCTTGATAATAACCAAAATCATTAACAAGAAAACCATGGGAAATGGCGAAATATCAGCTTTTAAATTAAACTCTTATAAGCTATTTTTGTTGTTATCATTATATTTGTCCAAACAAATGCACCTTTAGTTGTACCAGGCATTAACATGAATATAAAATTGAAGAAAACAATGGTAATTTTTTCCATGACCGTATATAGCAAATCTTAAACCATGGCAAAGGTACAACAGCCTAATGTTTCCTAAAACAACCAATGTCAACTACTTTTCATTGTATGAACATAACACACTGGAAACAAGAAATGATAGACCAAATCTGTGATACAGGTCTAAATGTGTGTGAATAATATGAGAGAAAGCCTACAGTGTTTCCATTATATCCAGCAGCTGCTTGAGAATTTTATAACATATCATGAGTTGCCACTGCAGGACTCCACTGAACTCTCTCTCCTCATTGAGGATGAGCAACTGCAACAGTGACAGGATGTCAATCACTCACAAAGTCAGGACAACCAAATAAACAACAGGAGTACAGTATTTTCTCCTCAAGCAGAGTGACGCCTTGACGGCTGTGTTACTATAAAAACCAAGTGCCACGGGCGGCTCTGGCGAAATAGCTCCAGTAGCTTGGAAAAAAAAGAGATATTGGGCACTGGATTTGATTTATTTGGGGTTTATCAGCTCACAAGTGAAAGAAGAATTAGCTAGCTAGCATAGCCCAGCCGCTGCTATAAAAAGCTGCCCCACCTTATATGCCGGTCTTCTTTGTCCTCGAAAAATAGTCCAGTTCAGACTGTATTCCCAGTAAAAAAATAAAATAAAATAAAAAAGAGTTCAAGTGTTGCTGACACACTCTTGTTCCGTTTTAATCCTCGCCGTGTTAGAAAACGAGCGCTCCCCAAAGCGGTTTGTTTGTCGGCAAAAGTTTCAACATCCAAAATCTCCCGGTTACCTGACCTCTCAACGTCATCACCATGACAACAACCAGCAACCAATTAGATTATTTGGTTCGTATTTCAACAAACACACACTCCAAGAGCCCTAAAAAATATAGCAATTTAACATATTTTTTAAACAGTTTTGTTCAATTGCTTAATGGTCTTGAATTTTAAATGTCAGTGAATAAAATAAGATAAAAAATACACATCATATTGCTCGATGTAAAATTATGACAACTTTACATTTTAATTTAAGAAAAGGAATGTGCAAAGAAATCGTAAAAAAAACAACAACAGTAAAAAGTCTGGCAGCAAATGTTGCCAAAAACTTATCATCATATATTAAAGTTAAAATCGAACTTTAGTTATTCTACAGAAATAGAAAAGTCCCTATAAAAATACAAAATAGCTATAGTTAATGCAGCAATTTAACATATTTTTAACAGTATTATTCAATTGCTTAATGGTCTTGATTGTTAAATGTCAGTCAATTAAATTAAAAAAAAAAAATACACATCATATTGCTCAATGTAAAATTATGACAACTTTACATTTTAATTTTAAAAAATAAATGTGCAAAGAAATCGTGAAAAAAAAACCAACAGTAAAAAGTCTGGCAGCAAATGTTGCCAAAAGTTAAAACCAAACTTTAATTATTCTACAGATCCGGTTGTTTACTGCTATTTGAAGGTAAGTGTTTGGCAGCTTTTACTACCAGATTTTTTTCTTTTCTTTTCCAGTGTACTGCACGCAACAGTAGGTACTTTGTAAGGGTGGCTGCTGCACATCAAAGAAAAAGTGTGTGATTTGGAGCACAGTATTTTCAGCTCTGCTTTGCAATGTGTTATTGACAAACCCTAACATTTGTCTGTTGTCAAAGCATAAAAAGCACAGGTGTATTTAGGAACATTCATGATGGTAGCATTCTGCACAGGGGAGGTCCTGATGGCTCACTGTCATGCTGTCATGGCTTATAGGGAAACTTAATGAAACTGAGTCATTGTCAGGGACATTTGTTTCACCCCAGCTTGTCATGCTATAACATGTCAAAATACTTACTGTGTCATATCAGAATGTCTCCTGTGAAAAAAAGGCCAATTAACTCCATAAGATTATAAAATTATTCTGTTGAATTTATTGGCCACAATTTTTGTTTGTTTCTATTTTTAGTTGATGACCCTGTAAAACATTTCTGGATGCGCACACTCTACCCTCTGGCCCTCAACCGAAAGGATCAAGCACACGAAATATGTCCTACAAAAAACAAAAACAAAAACAGCCTTCTTTCACATGAATTTGGAGGAAGTAAACATTTAATCCAATACATTTTTGCAGTCAGTTCTGTCTTTGATGCACTCTGGCACACCATATTCTTAAAGTTAAGAAATAGAATTTGATGTGTTGTTGCATTAAAATAAGATAAAATATCATAACATAATAGCACATGGATATGACTTTTTAGCACATTTAGGAGGGCAGAAAGCATGGATTGTCAGCCCAACCTCTGGGGGCCTCCAAAAACCCACCAACTCTGTCTTATCCTGTCTTCTTCTTCTCTATCTTATTTATTTTTCTTTTTCAAAATCACATCAAATACATTTTTAGTGTGTGTTAAAATAACAACCAATGAATGCAGCGTTACTTTATTTTGAAATAAGAGCTATATTCTGATTGGTTGCTGGCCGTGCCTGTCATGATGATGACGTTGAGAGGTCAGGTGACCGGGAGATTTTGGATGTTGAAACTTTTGCCGGTGACAAGTGACAAACAAACCGCCGAGGGGAGCGCTCGTTTTCTAGCACCGCCGCGGAGATGAAAACTGAACTGGGAATACAGTCTGAACTGGACTTAAAGGAATAGTTCGGAATTTTGGACATAGGACCTAATTTCCAACTTAGCCGGTTTGATATAGGTCGGTGGAGACCGTTTTCAGCACATTTTATGCAGTCCTTATAGTTGCACAAGTCACTGTTGCTAAACTGACGTTGAGCTAGCGCACGTCAATAGTAACATCCAGCCTGTCACTAAAAACAGCTTTACCCGCTCCGCAGAACACCCGAGACAAATGCATTATAACGTCGGACGATCGATATACATGTCTGTGTTGATAGAATAATTTTAGAAATTAAACCAACCTTGCATTTTCAATGTTAAAACATTTTGAGGGACTAGTTTCTCAGCAGCAGCGGAATTTTACTTTGTGGGTCAGGACAGCTAGCTAGCGAGCTAATTTTGTTTCAGCACTGTTTCTAAGAGGCAGCTGTCAACTGGAGGTTTTTTTTATTTTTTAAACTTTATTGAAGCAAAACAATGCAAGACAATACACCAACAATACAATAACAATGGAAAACGCCGTCCCCGTCAGGGGGTCTCAACAATATATAGGCAAGTCCTCATACGAAAAAACTGTAAAGTTTACATGAATTCAAAGTTTTTACAGCTTTCAAATTGGAAGATTTCTTAATAGACTCAATATACTGTTTGGTTTCATTTACAAAGACAAGAAAGAGAGGTTTTTCGATTAATGTAGCAACATTTATGGATATGCCATTTGGCCAACTGTATTATAAGATTGATTATATAGTATTGATTTTCCTTTGCAAAAGGAAAGTCAGTGAAACCAAATAGTATATGTTCAAAGCACAGTGATGTCAACTGGAGGTACCAGATTGCCTCTGCTCAGGGTCCTTTGTCTGTTGATAACGTCACACAATATGATTGGCTGTACGCTTTAATGGGAGTACATTGTGATTGGCTGTACGCCGGACAATTGTGATTGGCTGTATGTCGGATAGTTGTGATTGGCTCTAGTCATAGCAACCGGCTGTAGTCATAGCAACGAGATGTATCTGTATAACGTTGCATTTGTTGTTGGTTTTTGTTAATGCTTGCCTGTGGCGAAACCAACGTTCAAGTTTTGTGTATTGTGTGTGTGCTAAGCAGCACTAAACTTAAAATAATATAATAATAATAATAATAATAACATGGATATGTGTGTATATATACACAAATACACACACAGATAAGTGAAAATAGCTTAAAAGTATTTATACATATTTATGTATATGTATAATAGATAGATAGATAGATAGATAGATAGATAGATAGATAGATAGATAGATAGATAGATAGATAGATAGATAGATAGATAGATAGATAGATAAATCAGACAGAAATGGCATGAGAAGAGAAACACATTTGAACACTATACATATGGTCACATCAAAAAGAGAGAAAAAAAACTTTAACACTTGAAAATGTAACACTATATACATGGGGCATAAATAACAGTTAAATAAAACCAGTGACAGTAAAAACCAAGTAACCTTAACCTGAAAAACCAAGTAACTGTTAAATAAATAAAAAAGAAAGAAAGAAAATCAGTGAGACTAAAATCCAAATATTGAGAGAGAAGTTGAAATGAATGAAGTTCAAATGTGGAGAACGAGGTCAAAGTTATTATAAGAAAAAAATAATCGGAGAGGAAAAAGCATTTTTAGAATAAAGTAGAAATGGTGAGAAGAAAATCCAAATGTTAAGGATAAAGTTGAATTGTGGAGAATAAAGTTCAAATATCAAGCATAAAGTCCATATTTTGAGAACAATTTTGAAACGTTGACAATAGAGTCTAAATGTTGAAAATAAGATGGATGGATGGATGGATGGATGGATGGATGGATGGATGGATGGATGGATGGATGGATGGATAGATAGATAGATAGATAGATAGATAGATAGATAGATAGATAGATAGATAGATAGATAGATAGATAGATAGATAGATAGATAGATAGATAGATAGATCAGACAGAAATGGCATGAGAAGAGAAACACATTTGAACACTATACATATGATCACATCAAAAAGAGAGAAAAAAAACTTTAACACTTGAAAATGTAACACTATATACATGGGGCATAAATAACAGTTAAATAAAACCAGTGACAGTAAAAACCAAGTAACCTTAACCTGAAAAACCAAGTAACTGTTAAATAAATAAAAAAGAAAGAAAGAAAATCAATGCGAGCAATATATAAATCTAAAACCTTATAAGATAGTTTGTGTTTATGGGAGACTGTACAGAGCAGAGACACTGATAGTTTAAAGTGCAGTATGCATGTGAGGGAATAGTCCTCTTTTATTGCACCAACAAGATTGGAAGCTTTTGGACCTGATTTGGAGCGTCTGATATTTTGAGGGAGGAGTTGTAGAGACTGATGCTCACAGGTAGGAAAGACTTCCTGTGTCTATCTGTGGAGCATCTTGGTGCCAGCAATCTCTGACTGAAGGTGCTCCTGAGTCTATCAGCACCTCATGGAGTAGGTTGGAGTCATTTTATCTATCTATCTATCTATCTTTCTATCTATCTATCTATCTATCTATCTATCTATCTATCTATCTATCTATCTATCTATCTATCTATCTATCTATCTATCTATCTATCTATCTATCTATCTATCTATCTATCTATCTATCTATCTATCTATCTATCTATCTATTATTAAATACTGTCCTCCTGTTGGTTGTCCTGACTTTGTGAGTGATTGACATACTTTCACTATTCCAGTTGCTCATCCTCAAAGTAGAGAGATAGTTCTTAGAGTTGTTTGAAGTCAACTTCATGATATTTCTTTAAATTATGAAGCAGCTGCTACATATAATGGAAACACCGGAGGCTTTCCCCCATAATATTTAAACACATTTAGGCCTAAATCATAATTTGGTCTATTTATTCTTGTCCCCAAGGTGTTGTGTTTTTACAATGAGAAGCAGCTGACATTTGATGTTTTTGGAAAACATTGGGCTGTTGTATCTTTGCCAGGATGTGATATGATGGAAACCCTGCTGCATAGACTGTATTTTATTTGCTATAAGTCTACCTATGGAGAGCAGAATGAATGAATCACTATGTGTGTGTGTGTGTGTGTGTGTGTGTGTGTGTGTGTGTGTGTGTGTGTGTGTGTGTGTGTGATAAATAATCAGAATCATAAACTGTATTGGGGGAGGTGGCACAGTAAAATGTGTGATCATTGCAATCATGTGGTGTAAATCCTGTGTGATAGAAGATATCTACAGCTGTTGAAATTATCGTCTTTCAGGTTGTGATCCTAGACTGTAGCCTGTCATGTATAAGTCATATATGAGATAAATGTGTTTCCAACAGATAGTAAGGAGATGGTGCTGTTGTGACCATTACAGGGACAATATTTGATGTACTGGTGAGTGTTTGGTACTCCGTCACAATTCTCATGTTACTATTTTCAAGCTTACACAGTTTAGTTTTTTTTTTTTTTTGGTTTTTATTTGTTATTAAAAATTGAATCATTCCCAAGAAAGCTGTGTGTTTACACTGATCACAGGCCTCTGTGTCTACAGAGTCTCTAAAACACTTTGATGTTGATGGCAAAATCTTCGGGAAACATACAATCTCTCTCTCTATCTACATCACACAGACAGTGATACACTTTCACTAACATAATTGTACAGTTATGTGTACAAAGGTCATATTTTAAATCTTTTAATCTAGCCTTTTTTTAATCTAGCTGGGTATGATATCTTTTGTCAGTGGGGATTTAGCTTGTACTAAAACACCATCATCTGCTTCAAACTACCTTTTAGTCAAATGTATTTTCCAGGATTAAATTCAGCTACTTGTGATATTGCCGGCAGTGTCATGAAGGTAACTATTTGTCATAATTATGGATCTGTGCAGTGCCGCCTTCGGCTAGAGCCACACTCCACAGTGAACGTGTGTGTTAGAGGAATGCCAGGATGACCTAAGGGCTCTCGAGACCTGGTGTGATTTAAAAAGACAGGGATGGGAATAGACACAGTTGCTCTCTCACTCTCTTCCCGTCTTCCATTGATCTCGCTCAAAGGCTGAGGAGAGAACATGTTAATCGACTCCATAGTTGCTGAGAAACAGCCTCCCCCATTCCCAAGCTTTTGGAGAACATTTAGAAGCCTGATACTATTGACCAGCGGCCATCATTGAGATTCCACCACCTCCACTAAAAGAAAGGGTCTTCTTCCTGCTGCCCATATCACTTTCCCTCACACCCTGTGTAATGCATCACACCGTACCATTTGCATTTAGATCACCCCTTTTTTCTTGCATTGCACATTGTGTGTCGGGATCCGAGTCGATACTGTGGTGTGCTTCTAAGGAGAATGGATGGAGGTGGTAATGAAGGCGAACCACCAACACAAACACGCCGCCCGGCCGTTCCTCTGCCCGGCGCCGTGCAGCACCTGGAGCCGTTAGTTTTAATTAGCGGAGGGGAGTGATAGGAGCTCCCCTCCCTTCCCACCCACGCACCCGCCCCCTCTGGTGGAGAGCAGCTGAATACTAATGTGCCCTTCTACTGCTTCACAGTTGTTTTTTTTATTATTATTGGTATTTAATTGATATAACGGATCCTGAGTGACTCATTCTACCAAATACAAACTCTGACATTAAATCAAAGTACAGAGTTTTAAGGCCAGTCATAAGGACTTCCTTTTTTAAATTTTGCATTATGAGACTAAAATCCAAATATTGAGAGAGAAGTTGAAATGAATGAAGTTCAAATGTGGAGAACGAGGTCAAAGTTATTATAAGAAAAAAATAATCGGAGAGGAAAAAGCATTTTTAGAATAAAGTAGAAATGGTGAGAAGAAAATCCAAATGTTAAGGATAAAGTTGAATTGTGGAGAATAAAGTTCAAATATCAAGCATTAAGTCCATATTTTGAATTTTCAACAAGGTTGAAACGTTGACAATAGAGTCTAAATGTTGAAAATAAGATAGATGGATGGATGGATGGATGGATGGATGGATGGATGGATGGATGGATGGATGGATGGATGGATAGATAGATCGATAGATAGATAGATAGATAGATAGATAGATAGATAGATAGATAGATAGATAGATAGATAGATAGATAGATAGATGATGGATGGATGGATGGATAGAAATGTTGAAAATCAAGTCTAAATGCAAAGAAAAATAATGTAAACTCTCAAACGTTAGAATTTACTCTTGAAGTCTCAAGTTTATTCTCAAAATGTCTACTTTTTTCCCCAACATTTTGACTTTGCAGGTTGTTTGTTTGGATGGACAAATAAATAATTAGGTCGACATATCATTGAACTCAGCTGGATTGGTTCATTAAAGTTGTTTTGGTGCCAACTGCTATGATGCAATAGGAGTTGTTCCAACATAAAGCACTATGAGGCCTTTGTAGAAATCCGTGTAGGCTGTAAGAGAGAAAAAATGTCAGCTGAGAGATAGTGACATATGGTCTATTAGGTGGGCAGCTCTCTGCAGATATTTCATGGGATTAACCTCGTGACAGCGGCAGGAAGTTGAGCAGTAGATTCCAGCATCCTTAAACACTGTCTCCCCTCTCTAACCCTGCTCTCAACACTGATAAGACCTGTAGTCACCTACACTGCCCTGACACTCCACCCACACACAGCACACACGCCATGCGAGCTGAAGTTGAGGAAAAGCAAGTGCACTGTCCTCTAAATTCAGGCAAAAGCACAAGATTAGCCAGTAGGCACTGATAATGTCTTGTGATATTTCAGAAAACAGTATTGCAAATCTCCTGTTTGTCTAATATTACAGTTCCGATGATGGCTCCTCCAAGCTTTATCTGTTTCATTCTTATTCAAAGCTGCATTTGGAGGATTTGATTCCTGATAGAATCGCTCCGCTCCACCCCTCCTCCTCTCCTCCCCTCCTCCCCTCCTCCCCTCCTCTTCACTGAGGCATATTCCATGATTTACATTACCTATCAAATCTTCCGGTCCCTTGCTGTCAAACACTCAACACAGCCTTCCAGAATACTGGAATAGCTTAGGCTCTACCTCATCCACTAAATGCATGTATGCCGAACTGAAGGGGTAGGCGGCAAGGCTATGTGTGTGTGTGTGTGTGTTTGTGTGTGTGTGTGTGTGTGTGTGGGAGGGGGGTTGCGTGTGATGGACTTATTTCTGAAAAATAAGTCCAGTGTTTTGGAAAACCTGCAACACTCTGACAGTCCCATTGGTATGTAAAGTCCTATCTTGGTTCAGACATGTGGAACTTTTTTTCATTTTCCAAGGCTCCTTGAGTCCCGACCAAACTGTGGAAATGTATACAGTGTACAAGTGCATTGCAGAACTACTACTGTATGCTCCCACTTCCAGTCTGCACAGGGATATGAGGCAACTTTGTGTGGTTAAAATATTGCATCTGAGGTGAAGCATAGCCATTTGGCCGGATTCTGACACAGTTTGCGGCAGCAAAACAGAATATATCCTGAGGCAATGTTCTCTCTTGGATTGTGACGATGTACACACTGTACATATACACACACCAGCTTGCACATACTGTATGCTCCTACATCACACAGCTTTCTTTAAATATCTCTGCTTTCCAAAATCTGTAGAAAATTGTGTCCCCTCACAAGCATTATTGCACATAGGCATGTTTTGAAATCTGCATAAATCATGTCAGTGTTACTCAGACTTATATTACCCTTGGGAGAGCTATGTGTTTGAGTGCTTCGCAGTACCCCCTGGTCCATGTTGATTATATCAAACAATATGCAGCACGACTGGAATACATAAGGAGAGTGGGCGCATCTGCCCCCCATGGCTGAACTGTGCAAAAAGCCGCTTTATCTCAGGGCTCAGTTTAATACTCCAGACTTTGGAGGAGCCACCCTGGGGTGGATAGATAGGGCTTGTCATTGTTTTACTGGCTCACACTCCACTATGGAGCTGTATAGGCTCCCCTGTGTGCCTCTAGTCAATGTAACGGTGTTACAAAATCATACAGCATGGATCTGTCTTCTCGGCTTTCACACACGTTCCGTCACTTACAAGACAATGAGTGCTGAGACACTAAAGTGGGTGTCGTTTAGTGTCTGTGCATAAATGTAACTGTTTCAGATCAATGTGAAAGATAAAAAAAAAAAAGATAATGAGGTTCTTTGCCCTGCCCCAAAGAGAAGCTTTGTGAATTGGTGCATGTTAATCCTCTGTTGCAACGACTTATAGAATCATATGTGTGGCAAAGATTCATAATGTAAAACTGTGGGAGCGTGCCCAGAGTTGAGTTGTCAAATTAGACCTGGATTTATGTGACAAACTAATACATGGAATATACATTGCTTTGAGATCATGCATCAGTGCATTTTCATGTTAAACTATAATGCCTTAGATGGCTTCTTAATCTGTTCTCACTCTCTGTACGTGTCTCTCTTTCTCTGTCTCTCCCTCAGCCTTCACTCACATCCATCACCATGAATGGCCGGTGGCCTGAAACAAGCCTGCCCACATATAATAGATGGTTCCGATTAGTCGCCTCTGTGTATATGCTCGGCCGCAGCATGGCGAGCTGAGCACTGTGAGGTTGGTGATTTGTAAGGTCACGTGTGGTGGTACAGTGGGGACGGATATTAGGCGGCCCTTTGGAGTCCCAGGAGAGCTATGTTTCCTGCTGACGCCATCACATCTGTAGGCAAATGTGTGCGCGTGTCTGCTGCTCCCCCGTCTCCAATGCCACGGCTCTTGCACAAATAACTTCCTCCCGGACTTAAAAATGAGCTTTGGGTTGCAGCATCCATCGATCCGGCGTTCCTCCTCCCTCTCCCCCTCCCCCACTGTTGGCAAGGTCCTTTCTCAAGGCGCTCCTTATTCTCCATCTTGCTTGCTTGTTACATAAACTGCCCTATGTTATTTTCTTTTGGTGAAAATGCAATTTCATTTCAGTTCAATACAGATAGCGCCAAGAAAGTCTGGATGAGTATTAAACAAAGAAAAACAAAACATGATGGGGAGTTTCTCTCAAAAGCAGCTCAAGTCAGAAAAAAGGGAAATTCTGTTATCTGAAAATAGGTCAGTAAACAACAAGAAGATGCATGAATATATTTTGGTAAATAGTACATGTGCTGACTTGTGGCTAGCTGAATATCTGCGTAACTCATCTCTTGTGGTGCAGACTCTCCAAGGATGCTCCAGACCAAAGCATTATGAGAGAGGAGTAAAGTGCATTTGAAGCTACTGCTGGAGGAAAATCATCCCTCATTAAGAAAACCCGTCTCTGGTTTCTTTGCAGCGCTGTGTTGTCATATGCAAACGCCTCCCAAATTCCTCACATCCTCTTATGTAATTCTGAACTGATTCCCTAAGAGAAGGCCTTAGAGGGATTTTGTAAGCACCTCTTGAAAGCAACATGTTAATGATAACAACACGGAATTATTTGTTTTTCATGTCACCTCGGAGGGATTTCAAGGAAGGTGTTTCTGTTTGTTGCCTGAGCAGCTACCGTGGCTTAATCCACGCTTTGTTGTATGTATAATGTGTGTGTGCGTGATGACTCAGCGCTTTCACAACAATTACAATCATCAATAAACCTGTTAGAACAGCTGTCTTGTCCTCCCCAGTCCTGAGGGGAGTGCTCTCATCAAAAATCGATCACACAAACTCCACGTGGGGGGCAAAGGCCTCCAACAGGTTCTTTTGCTATCCTCTGGGTAGAAATCGGGTGAAGAAGCCTATTTGAGTTATTTATTACAAATGCAGCATCTCTCCGTGTTGCTGATTCAGCTCTCCAGTGGCGCTCCAGAGCATAAATCAGCAAACACGGGCTCCGTTCCCCAAACATCCGTCCATCCATCCATCCATCCATCCATCCCTGCTCCTGGCCCTCAGAAGGGGTGCAGTTTGTGCCCATCCTCTGTTGCAACCAAATGCCCCACCCGCACACAGGTTTTTTCCAAGGCGACTGCCTTCCCGGAGCCAAACAGCCAGTGCAAGGCACAGCTGGGGGGGTCCCCTTGGTCCTCCAATGTGACTTTGCCACAAAAAAACATCCCGTCTGTGCTTGCTGCTGCGTGATGAGCTAAATGGAGAGGAAAAGAGTTTTGGGAGGGAGAGAGATGCACCCAGCTGTCCCCCCCAGTCGAGGGTTTGTGCCAATCTTGGCTCTAGTTAGTCTACCTTGTTAATCCACTGCCATCACACCTTTCCTCCAAGTGCCCATCCACCATAGCTCACTACACTCCTGCATGACTCCTCTTCCAGCCAATGGCAGGTGGGGGCGGGGCCAGTGGTCTCCAATGGAATCTAATTGGCCAAAACATGGTGCCCACCAACTATTTCTTGTTGGGAAGTTGACCAAACAAACACAAAGACACACAAAATGACCCTAAAGATACACAAATAATTTTAGAAAGGGACTTTAAATGATCACCACAAAGACAAACAAAAAGAAACAAATTAACCACAAGAGAAACATTAGGCGTGTTTCCATTGAGTATTTTCTGAGTACTTTTTGGAAAGAGTGTTTAGGCTCCGCCGAGTTCCCCTCGGCCTCTGTTCCCATACAGGTACTTTTGTAGCGGCTAACCAACGGAGTTCGAATGTGACAACAGACCAACGCAGCAATCAGTGTTGCCAACTTAGCGACTTTGTCTCTATATTTAGCAACTATTCAGACCCCTCTAGATACTCTTTTTCAAAAAAGCGACGAGCGACAAATCTAGTGACTTTTTCTGGTGTTATTGGAGACTTTTGGAGACTTGTTACTCTTCTTAACGAGTAGCGCCGTCCCAAAGCAATCACAAGCGGCCCAATCCTCCCACAGCAGTCTCTCCCAGCTCTCCCGCTCAGTAGCAGCTTTCTGAGCCGCTACCTGAGCCGCTTACCGGTGAAGTTGGGCAGATCCTCTCTCCCAAGCCACACCCATAGCGGCTCAATGGAGGGAAAAGTATCTAATGGAAACGTGCCTATTAGGACCACAAAGACACACAAAATGACCCCAAAGAGACAGAATTAATACAAAGAGAGACCCAATTAAAACAACAAATGACAAATATACCCCATAGACACAATTCTCCCCCAAAGAGACAGATAACTACCACAAAGGGATGCAAAGTTAACCCAAAGAGAGACAAATATACCTCAAATAGATACAAAACTATCTAATTTTGTATGTCTCTTTCGGTCTTGATGTTTTGATTTTATGTACAGATGCATCTCAATAAATTAGAATATGATGGAAAAGTCCATTTCCAGTAGTTCAAGTCAAATATCCCCAACCAAGTATTGAGTCATATAGATGGACATACTTTTCAGAGGCCAACATTTCGATATTAAACATACTTTTAAAAATTGTAATATTATTTTTTTCTTTTTAAGACACTGAATTTTAGGTCTTCATTAAATGTAAGCCATAATCATCAGAAATCAAAGCTTCTAAACCGGCCCCTGCTCACTGGCCGTGCTGAAATCGTCAAAGGCCAAAACTGAAGCACTGACTAAGTCCATGAAGGAAAAACCGCCACGCTCAGAGAGCCTTTTCATTTTCTCATCTTCTCTCGAAACAGTTTGTGGTAAGATAAGGTCCCCGGGGGGAACTTGTATAAAAACCCACCTCCTGCTCCTCCTGTTTTATGCTCTCCATTATTCTACCAGGGCTGATAAAGTATCGACTTCTTAGCTTGTAAACCATTATGACCTTTAGCTGTTTTTCTGTAGACTATCGTGGCAACACAAAACAAAGCCACTGAAAATTTACCAGTGACTATTTACTCCTGGTGGAGGCTGCAGCAGAATTACAAAACACGCATTAGTGACACCAAATGATTTCATACATAATTATGTTTGATTACAATTCTGAGAATACGATCAAACTGCTGATGAAACTTTCATTCCAGCTTTTTCTTTTGAATCTAGAAAGTTCTGCCATTTAAAAAGTGTCAGCCAGCATGGGACAGCAGTAAATGGATTCCTAACCATCCAACTGGTTCTTTTTGAAATATAATTCATCAATGAATCATAAAGAACAGTATTATGACTCTGTGCCTCTTTATTCTGTCGCATCCTGGGTGCTTGGGGTATTTTTATAGAGCACTTCATTTCTCAACTGTAATATCTCTTTCTTCTCCGCCTTCTGAGCCTCCCTTAAAACATAAATCCACTCCAGACTAGCGTGCTCCGCAGTCCGCAACGATTCCGCCGTCTCGCAGATTAAGGCAGAGTGATCCAAACAACTTGGCAACACTCTCCCTGACACTGCACTGATTTGCAAACTGATTACCATGTAAAAAGAAAAAAAACACAGCAGTGGATCTGAAGAAGTGTCAGGGTTTTTTTGAGGGTTTTTTTTTTTCTCGAAAAAGCAAGCAAATAACACAAAAATTGGGAAAAAGGCAGAAGCCGGCAGAAGAAGGGAGAGGGAAAAGAACGAGAGAGGAGGATGAGGAGAAAAAAGAAGGCTACAATAGAGCTGATTGTGATGGTGCATCGCTCAAGATGGGGAGAAAATGGGGAGTGACAGAAGAAGATGGGGTTAGCTGCTTTTAGACAAGCGGAAAAAAAAGTCAGAGGGAGGAGGGAGCATCAACTCCCATCCCTCCAAAAAAAGTATAAAGCCTAGATGATTTTCGAATGTGTAGTATGAAGAAGGACGACTCCATAAACAAGAAGTATAGGTACACTGTTGTGAGACAAGGTCAGAGGCATAAAGGCATCAACAACGGAGGAGCTACACTGCCAAAAAATAAATGTCATGGAAAAGACTGTGATCCCATGTTGCTGTGGGGGAGTCTTATGTCTGTGTGTGTGTGGGTGTGTGTTTGTGTGCTCAGCCATAAGCCTGCAGCCGGCCTCTCGATATGGGGCCGGGCTTCAGTCCAGAGAGCTCAGGTAATTTGACGGATCGTGCCACTCAGGCTGGTGATGCTTGCAGCTCTCCCCAGCTAGGGATTGTTTCCCCAAGCTTGTTTGGCCAGGCTGGCATGCCGACATAAGATGAATTGCAGCTCCTTCTCCCGGCCTGTCTGTCTCTGATCCGTCCTCGCTGCTCCAAGGTCAGCCAGCCACAGAGTTGTGGAGAATGGGAATGCGGGGCTTGGGAGGGCCGGTCGGCTGGCTGGCTGGCCTGCTGGAGGAGAGGGGAGAGAGAGGTGCACAGGGGGCAGAGGCAGAGGTGAGAGGAAAGTATGTACGTGGGTGTGCGTCTAAGAGGGAGAAGACAGATGTCAGGGAGTCTACCAGCAAAGTACATGACTTGGGTCTGAGCAGGTCTGCGTGTGCCCTGTGTCTTGTTTGTGCCTTTAAAGTGTGCTTTGGGAATTAAAGATAAGAAGTAGGGCCAAAAGTTATATCCCGATCTATTTAGGTATATATTTAGGCTGAATATCAATATACAACAAATATCTATGAGATCTATATATGAGACCAAACCGCTAAGCGTCCTTTTTTATATCTATATAACGTTATATATAACTTTATTGAGAAGTTGCCATGGATACACATTGTTCTGCTTCTCTCCTGATGATGGCTCGCCTTGTTAGTGACCTGTCAATCAAAAGTAGCCACGCCCCAAATCATACGATTCTTTATTTTCTATTTTTCTTCTAAATGGGGCCATTATTTACACTATTAACTTCAAATTGTCTTGAAGAAGATTTTTTTTACAAGTGATTGAGACCAGTGTTGTTCTAAAAAAATATCTGAGGTAATAAATCAAGTGAGAAGTTTTCTCATTTTGTATTGAAATGAATGGACCCAAATGCTTCTGCAGCTAAACTTAGAGCGCCCTGCTGGAATTTTTGGTAGAATCCAGCTTAAGGCACTTCCTGGTTTGCCTCCCTGCTCAGACCTGGAGGTTGCTGCCTGGTCACAAGTAGTTTTATTGAAACCGTTTATTTAAGTGAACATAAATACTGTTTACCAACAGGAGTACCTTTCTTTTAAATCAAAGCTCCATAAAGTGCACATTTAAATAAAATAACATCTTAAATAAAAATAAATTTGACTCTGGTTTCACTTAAACACACTCATACAACCAAGTGCTTTCCAAAACCAAGCCTTAGAAATATTCTATATTAATATTATATTCTCGTTTCATAGTTAATGTTTTTTTAATCAACACCAGTCCTAATCATAAATATCAAATCTTATATTAATTGATTTTCTAAATTTTAATCCTGTAAGTGATTTTTATTTATTATTATTTTATTATTATTTTTTTAATAAATGATGACACTACTGCATGTACATTTAGTCATGTTTCGTTCTTGTTGTTTTATGGTATTTTTTAATTCTAATTCATATTTCTATTGCACTAAAAACTTCACAATGTTTAAGCAACATTAGTGTCCAGTTATTTTGCAGCTTGCCTGGAGCAAGGATCACAGCACAAATTTGAACTATATCGATATATGCGATATGTTCTTACTCCATTAAAAATACTCGCATTTAAAAATATATCAATATATTTTTTATATCGATATATCGCCCATGCTTAATAAGAAGTGCATCAAACATCATCAGCATGCTGATGGAGCCTGCCAGCTTGCAGCTAAGTGGTCTCACTTTGGATTCCGCAGCCACAAAACCACAGCCAACTTCCTGTGTTTACCAGCTTTACTGTTGAAAGAGAAATCACTATCAAGTTTGATGAATAACTCAAAGGAGAGATCTACTGTATACTGTTTGTCTGTGTACACATGTGTTCTTTAGCTTCTCTCAGTCTGAGAACAGATTAGATTTCAAATCATCTCGAGAACATTTTTCAAAGCCAAGACAGAGCGTTGATATGGGACGACTCAGCATAATCCATGATTATGTTGAGTGCAACTCTGTCTCCTTTAAATTATGTTTATACGCTGCTAATTTGTTTTGCAAAATACTTTCCGAGGGAAATGTAATTGCTGCCTGGATCATGTTCAGTGGCAATGTTGAAGGAAGTGCAACGTTTCGTAGCACTTGGTCAAAGGATAGTAGGCGTGTAAAACCAGCCCAGCCGGCAGAAAAAAATATTGGCATTTGTTAGAATAATCTGTTATTCTGTCTCTTATTCTGTCTCTGTGGACGTGGGTCACTATCTGTTTACGTAGGTCACTATCTCTGCGTGCTTAATTTACTAACTGTATATGTACCCTCTCTCTGTGCATTGATAGATATATCATGCAAGCTGATTTGCTACAATGCTCATGTGGTAATACTGTTGTTAAACTATTGGTAAACTAAATACATATACTCCATCTGCTTGACCCTCTGGAGTCTCCAAAAGCTCCAAATCATGACTTCTTCATAACATCTTCATAACATCCAGACTAGAAAACAAAGCAGTGTGGAGCCCTACTGTAAATTTACCTCTTAAGTTCTGGCTGTAAACTCCATGAGGCCAGTTTCAGTTTGATGATGATATACCAAGTAAAACTGGAGACAAGCTCAAATATATTTAGCATAGAATAATAGAACTGGATGTAACCCTCTTATATGTTATATTTGCAACCTTTGTTCACATTTGCAACATTTAAAATTCTTTATTGAGCATAGTGTTTTTCAAATTAAAAAAAATTCAAAATCACATTTTATTCTGGACTAAAGGACTAAAAAAGACACAAAATTACTAAAAAAAAAAAGACACAAAATGACCAAAAAAGACACAAAATGCGAAGACAGAATGACCAAAAAAACCCCACAAAAAGACACAAAATGACAAAAAACACACAAAATAACTAAAAAAGACACAACGGACAGAAAATGATCAAAAATGACACAAAATGACCAAAAAAGACAAAAAATGACTTACAAAGAAACAAAAAGACATGAAAAGGAGTCAAAAATGGACAAAATAGCCCAAAACTCCATGGAGTTAAACTTTCTCTGCCCTATTTAGAGTGAGATTCTATCATCACAAAAAGATATATTTTATATGGACATTGTAAAATCGGTGTCTCCAGTAATATCTGCAGGTCATATCAAGGCAGGAGTTTGTGATTTGAAAGTCTGTTGCGGGTCGGGTCACGGTCATAATATGCTAGGCAGAGAGATATCTGACTTCTCTGCTTGGTGACATGACCGTGTCCACGTATGCAATAAACTGACAAATCAACGGATTGAAAGGAGGCGACTTCTGGAGAGTTCAACCTACATTTTTTATTAAACCTCAGTTAGGTTATAAAAAAGGGTTCAGGGAAAGTAGACTGGTCCAGACTTCATGAACTGACCAGCCTTTGTCATGTCAGGGACGTGTAGATTGAACCCAGAGACTCTGTAACCTGCACAATACTTGACGTATTGTAATAAAGTGAAGTTGAAGAACTCGGACGTCTCCTGCTCATCCTTTTCCCATCAAACGATCGGTTGGAGTCAGATAATTTAATTTTAAAAGGTTTCCTCAATATATTTCTCAACACCAGAGCCGGTCCAAGGCATAAGCAAACTAAGCAACTGCTTAGGGCCCTGTGGCCACTAGGGGGCCCCCAAGAGAAAATAAGAAAAAAATAAAATATTTTCCTTTATATTTTGCATATATGACCGCTAATTTCTATATAATCAAAGTTCGGTAGCCCTGAAGTGCAAACTACACCAGCAATTCACACAACACACAATGATTTATTTGCACTTTATTGTTGTTCTTGTACTACAACTTATTTTTTGCACATTGCTGTTGCAGTTTTTTTAACAAAAAATTACTCTTTTACAGTAAATACTATGCTTTACCATTTGAAATGTTGTGTAAATCAACCCCAGGTTGCTATTGTAGCTGAATGTGCTACATTTGAGATTAAAAACAATATGTGGCACCCTGGACATTATTCATCATTAATTAATTGGTATTATTTGTATTATTATTGGATTATTATTATTTATGTTATTAATTGGGCCACTCCCTTAAATGTGTAAAGACATATCAGGCTGACAAAATGATAATGTAAACAACACTGCCACTGTCGTAATGAGTTCATAGTAGGTGTGTGAATGATTGCTCTGCTCAACACATTACGTTTATGCACACTGCAGATACGCTGATATGAAACATATTTGACACCTTTTGCCGTCTGTATAAGAGAAACAAGGCTTTCAATTGATCATCTGTGTCAATAATAGAAGGAAGTCAGGTCACACTGCAGCTGGAGGAGGTCAGGGTGGAGGGCTCACACACACTTGAATTCACAATATTTAACTATGTGTTTAAATAGTCGAGGCAGTGGATCAAAAAGTGATGATGCCAAGGATTCCTGACAAAGCGTCTGTATGTGACGAGGAGGGAATGAGAACAGGCTCAGTGGATTGTGAGGTTATAAAACTAACTAAAACTATATATTACTATAACTACTATATTTCATCTATCTGGTTTTATGACTTAATAAACTTATTGGGGCTGTGATGGATCACACAAAGGAAATAAAGGCAACAGTTATTGTGACTTTTTTAAATCTCGCACCCAACAAATACCCCATTACAAAAAAAACAAAACTAACACTAAAAACTAATAAAAACTCCCCAAAAAATGAAAACGAATTAAAACTAGCAAACTCTAAAACTAGAGTAAAACTAAAACTAAAACTAACTGAATTTGAAAACTAAAAATCACTACGAAATTAAAGGAACACTCCACCGTTTTTTCATATTAAAACATGTTATTCGGGTAAGTAAGACGAGTTGATACAGACCTCTTGCGTCTCAATGCGTGCACTCAATTGCCCACTCAACACGAGTAGTTAAACGACCAAGTATGGCGACACAAAATAAAACGTGGCGCTTTTCGAAGCGGATAAAAAGGATAACTATAATGTATGGCGGAGTAGCACTTGGGAGCACTTCGACTCGGCGCAGTAATATCATCACTTCCGCTCCCTCTCACTTCCGTCAGGAGTGATGATATTACTGCGCCGAGTCGAAGTGCTCCCAAGTGCTACTCCGCCATACATTATAGTTATCCTTTTTATCCGCTTCGAAAAGCGCCACGTTTTATTTTGTGTCGCCATACTTGGTCGTTTAACTACTCGTGTAGCTGTATTTAAATAGGGAAAACGTGGAGGAGTTTGGTCGCTTCTAACTGTCCATCTGTGTGGATCCTAATGAATGAACTGGGCTAAGCTAAGTGCTAGCCAAGTAGCTCCGCACGCCAGGGCGATTGAGTGCACGCATTGAGACGCAAGAGGTCTGTATCAACTCGTCTTACTTACCCGAATAACATGTTTTAATATGAAAAAACGGTGGAGTGTTCCTTTAAAACTATAACTAATAAAAAATCCCAAACTATTATAACCTTGCAAGGGACAAACCGAGATCTCTCTCCATTTTGGTTCTCTGATAAGGAACATCTCTCCCAGGATGCTTTGCGTTTATGACACCTACAGATAAGTTGATTGGTCAGGAGACCTATGACACCATAAGTGGTCTCTATAAGGAGCCAGTCCTCCTTATCTTCGCTCTCTTTCTCCACTGACCGGCAAAGTGATAGGTTAGTAACTTTATGACACTGATTTAGGTGAATTGGCTATATTTTTCTCTGTTTTACAGATCGTGCCCCAACAAGTGTTGACTGAGAGTAAATCAAGTCATATCATTTATTATAATTAGTAATTATTTATGATCATTATTAATAATTCTGATAACCATCTTACCACACTTTTGATCCTTATGGAAGGGATAGCATTTATGCCCTTTTATTGACATATTTGACGCCCTGTGCAAGGTATCATTCATTCATAAAGGATGCATCCTAAATTCCCAACACGTATTTGTCGTTTGCAAAAATGAACAATGCCAAAGTATAAAGGTTAGTAAAAGATCATAGTTTTAAGGGACAAAAGCTGCACATTTTCTATAGATTACTTAAATCAGTGCATAGTGTTGTGTGTTCACCAAAGCATTTCTTTCCCTGAGATAAGTGTCCTTTTTTAATGCTTAGCAATAGGAACAGTATGCAGCAAACGCCAGCAGCATGATAAGGCATGAAGCATCTACTCTGCGCTGAGAGCTGTACGTTTGCTTTTATTTCTGATTGCAGAGAGGAACAACATGAAATCAATTTTGGATAACATTTAAGCTGGCACATGACCTCGTAAAAGTGACACCGGCAATTATCCCAATGACAATTTGGTCAATTTGGACAAGAGCATATTAAGCAACAATCGACCAGGAGGTGTCAACCCTACATAACACAACCATAAATAACTTTCATTATTATTATTATTATTATTATTATTATTATTATTATCATCACCATTATTATTATTATTATTATTATTATTATTATTTATAATAATAATATAATTGTTATTATTATCATTGTTATTATTATTATCATTATTATAATTGTTGTTATTATTATCATTGTTTGTTATTATTATCATCATCGTGGTTATCATTGTTATTATTACCATAGTTATTATTATTATTAATAATATAATTGTTATTATTATCGTTGTTGTTATTGTTATCATTATTATAATTGTTGTTATTATTATCATTGTTTTGTGATTATTATTATCATCGTGGTTGTCATTGTTATTATTATTATCATTGTTATTATTATTATTATTGTTATTATATTATCATTGTTATTTTATTATTATTATAATTATTATTATTATTGTTATTATTATTATTATTATTATTATTATTATTATTATTATTACAACATACATTATGATTAAGGCATGGTTGGTTAGACAACGAACAACAACTCTGCTCTCTGGTCTCAGGCAGAACTTGCAAATCCAACAAACTGCCCTCATGCCTTGCATCATAAAAGTTCATCCCAACTAATTCCTAGTGATCGGCTGTTCAAGGCTGAGGCTATTTTAGCTGCTCTCCACTCCAATGTGAGCTTTCAGCCTTTTTAGGAGGAGGATTTGGTTTAAGATGGTGAAGGTTAGGATTTAGATCTGGAGATAAAGCAAAAACCCAAAGCTTCAAAACTGTAAAACATTGCTATTGTTGTGACAAATTTAACAACGATTTAACACCACCATCACTATATTCTCTCCTCTCCGTCACCTTAAACTTCCCCTTCTTCAGATCATTCTTTAAATCTAGGAGTGAACTTTACACTTTGTGGCTAAATCCACCTGATCTCTTATCTCTAACCGGGGGCGGAGGACCAGACGTGACCGCAGGTGTGAGAGACGTGAGTGACATGTCTGGCTTACAAGGTTTTGGTTTTTGTTCGGAATCAAAGAGCAAGGACTTTCTTCTGGGCATAAAAGAGGAAAATTCTCCTGCGAACCAGAATGCAATGCAGTGTTTTAGTACGGAGGACATTTTTTATGTGTGGTGGCGTCTTTGTTTTCCTCCGATACCTGACATCAAATCTTTCTTTCTAGATTGTGATAAACTTGCTTCTGGCTATCGCTGTTACTCTCTACACCCACATGTTTACGTGTGAGTGTGTGTGTGTGTGTATAGTATCTGTGTGTTTGCATTTGTGAGGCATGTGTGTGTATTTGAGTGTCAGCGTGTGTATGTGAGCAGTGTACTGTATAAATGTCACTAGATCATCTCTTTGTGGATGCGGCTGAGTAAGTATAGCTCTGAAAAATCAATTTTGTGCCCCATAAGGGTAACAAAAAACCACACAACATTTTTTTTTTTATCAGAATGTGTTAGCTAAGCTTTAGATTTTGAGCTTGGGCTGCAAATCATGTGTGTTTTCTTTTTTCTTTTGCTGAATATGGCTTTATAAATAAAAAAGAAATGAGTACATGTGCTCTTTCCAGTGTTTCCTCTAGGTTTACACCTTTTTTTTGGGGGGGGGGGGGGGGGGCGACCACATATTTTCCAATGTGCATGTCCTTCGGGAGAAAATTTTGTACATTTTTAAGTAAAATGCATAAATTTAGTGGCCTCTCGTAGATTCTGATGCCACTATTCCATTATATACACTGATCTTAATCATTGCATATTTTAATGAATTACTGTAAAGGAGAATAATGGTTTTGTATGTTTTGTTTAAGGCATCTTCTTGTAAATTCTGTGGTGGATTCTGTTAACACACTGTGCTCTTATTTTGAAAGCAGCATGTGTTTAGCGACAGGAAGTAATTCAGACCGTTGGTGATTAAAACACCTTTAATTGTCAGCAGATTCTAACCGATTCTAACCAGTGTATGCAACAGTGTGTTTGGATCAGTTTGGATCACCTGTGACCAGCCCGGACAGGTTGATGGTATTTAATTTGGCGCGCACACACGCACACGGAGAGATGATGTGGGGGTGGGACTGATACAGACAGGTAGGCATTCAGGCGTTTCTCTATCATGCTGGAATTGTTTTGCAGCGGAGAAGTGTTGTCGGCAGCTCGGTAAATTTAGTGCATGTGTGAATGCACATGGATGTCTCGGAGGACGTCTAGGCCAGGGATTGGGCAACTTAAATGCTGGAGGGGGCCACAATTTTTCATGGACACTACCACAGGGCCACATATAGGACTGTGCACGTCACCAGATATGATGAAACTGCAATTTCAAATATGTTTACAGTGCAGTAACTTAACATATTTCATGCCCAAATTAATGTATAACAGTATAAATAGGAAAACAAAAGGTTTGAAGCAAATAAAAAATAACCACTTACTGTGATTTCTTTTTTTTTTTTTCAGTGCAAGATCAGCAGACCGATATTAATTGCAAGAAGTAATTTTGTGCATTTTTACACTGCACTTTTAAGATTTCATGCTCAAATGAATGTAGTTGTACTGAGGGTCACTTAAAGTGAGGGTGTGGGCCGTATGCGGCCCCCGGGCCTCCAGTTTCCCATCCCTGGTCTAGGCAATTAATGGAAAATTCTGGCGCATGTGTGTTTGTGTATGCACATCGGGGCGGAACTTCGCCGCGAGCATTTCAGATAGCAGATGAGAATTGTAAACGCTCAACCATGTAGAGACAGAAATGACACGCCATCATGTAAATAGGATAAATAACATAAGCTTATTTGTTTGTTAAATAAAAGGACAAGATATATAGGAAAGGTAACCTTAAATGACTTATGTTGTGATCTGACGCAATATAGAAAATAAAATTAACTTGATCGTAATATAATGGTAGGGGAAACACTGCTTTCTAAACTACAGGAATTATTCTCTTAATACTGCTTTACTCAAGATGTATTTTCTCTGCCATGACACTTGATTCGTGTCGGAAAGGAGTTTGTACTGCAGTGAAATTAGTTCTCTTGTTGCGACAGCTGTGTGAAACATCTTTTGGAGAAAATGCAGCGTCTTGTCATGTAAGACTGCAGCAACCAATAATGAGATTTTGATGTTTTTCCAAATGTGCAGCCCAACACGAAGCCTGCACATTCCTCAGTTTATCTCATCAGCCTTCACTTCACCCCTGTCCCATTCACTCTCGCTCTTAACTAACTTCTTCTGCCTCTCGTCTCCCCCCCGCCGCCCTCCCTCGCCGTCCCCGCAACCCCCTTGTTCAATCTCTGCACTGTCAGTTTGTGGCTCTCGCTTCTCCTTCAGTCATTGATCACGGTGGCAATAGCGCAGTGTTTGCCGGTCTGGAAATGTGTGTCTCGGCGGGGAGGGAAAGGAGATCAAACACTTTAATTACCGCAGGCTTGTAGGTGGTGCCTGCTACAGGCAGCAGTCATGTAACAAGGACAGGTAGAAGAGAAACGCCTGGGCAAACACAGATGCATCAGAGCGAAAACCTCCTTAATCCAGATGCGCTCACTTTCACACATACATCAAGCAACATCATAAATACCTTGGTGTTCTCACGCTCATACATCCTGCTGACATGGATCGCTGCCGAATGTATATGCAGGGGTGGAAAAAAATTGAACTCTGCTGCACATATCTACAGGAGAGGAAATCAGTCAGTCAAGTGCAAACACAAGCACAAATGCATTAGAATACACAAATGATCAAACCCAACACGTGCATATGAGCATATGGGGTGTAACGATTCTTCACGATTTAATTAGACTTTTGATACTTTGAGGCCACAAATTGATTCAGTATTCAATTTAAACATTTGGGGCTTTTTTTGCACCGAAAGCTTTGCCATTGTTACACTATCAAGTCTTAGTCTCGCATCGTCAGTCTGCCTGCACCCATTATCACTCTGGGAAAAGGGAATAAAATGCTTCGGCTTGTTTGTATTTCTTTAAACCAATCACAGTCATATACGGCAGCGCTAAGCCCAGGGTGCAGCAATGGATCTGCAAAATAGATGCTAGATTCCAACCACCGAACGGAATAGGTTGGTTAGGTTTAGGCATGAGGAGGTTACCTTAAGGTTAGGGTAAGAATATCAGGGTAAGCCAATTAGAAGCACAGTAGGGCAGAGTCATGCTTTTGCCATAATAGGGAAAAATAAAACTTTCAACTCAACTCAACTCTTTATTTATAAAGCACATTTAAAACAACCGGGGTTGACCAAAGCGCTGTACAGATAACACAGTTGCAGGAAATAAGGTTAAAAACTAAAATACATAAACACAATGCAATACAATAGAATAAAAATAAAATAGAATAAAATAAAATAAATTCAAATTTGAATATTTATTTTTGCCAGATGTCCACTTAAACTTGATTAAAAGCCAGGGAGAAAAAAATTTGTCTTTTTCGGGAGGATTTAAAAACCTCAAAATATCCTGCAGATCAGATGTGCCAGGGCAGGTTATTTCAGAGCCACAAAGCCTGAGCCTTGAGTCTGGTTTTAGGAGCGGCCAGTAGCAGCTGATTGGAGGATCTCAGTGTTCTGGTGGATTTGAAGGAGCTTGGTCAAACACTGGGGGGCTAGGCCATTAAGAAGTTTTAAAAAACAAACAATAACATTTTAAAATCTATTCTAAAAGCAACCGGGAGCCAGTGCAGCGAAAGGACAGGTGTAGTGTGGTCACGTTTGCGTGTGCCAGTAAGGAGACGGGAAGCTGCATTTTGTAGCAGCTGCAGGCGGTGCAAATGTGAGTGGTCCAGGCCAACATACAGTGAATTACAGTAATCTAATCTGGTATTAATAAAAGCATGGATTACAGTCTCCAGATCTCTGCGTGGCAGGTACCCTTTTACTTTGGATAAAATCCTCAACTGATAAAAGCTGTTTTTTACGAGCTAACCTGACGATCAAATTTCAAACTGTCATCAAGTATCAGACTTTCACCCAGGAAAACGGGGTTTTTGTCCCATGTGAAAACCAAAGTCAACAACGTGATTTAACCCTCAGGGCAGGTTGAGCGCATTTTACTTGCTTTTCATTCTTCATTTGTTAATAGTTTTGGCTGTGTTCATGCATTTGGCATGAATTTTGGCCAGATTGTGTATTTTTATTTGATCTTGTTATTTCCAGCTCAGCTCCTGCAGTAAGGCTAAAATACACTGTGTACAAATAATAGTTACACTCTGAAGGTTGAGCCATTGAAACCCATTCAGAATGCAGTTTTTGATCTCACTTACATTAAAGCATAATTCATGCATTTTATTAAATCTGGGTATTAATCTGGGCTTTTGCCTTGGAACTGATAATTTTTTTCCTACTTTCCACCAGATTGCATCATTTTTACCATATTCAGCATAATAGAAAAAACGTGATTTATACACACAATCCATACACAAAAGAATGAACTGCTTTAAATAAATCTAAACATGGGTCATTTTGAATCACATCAAAGATGAATCCATGTAGAGAGAAATGACAAACTCATAACAAAAAAAGATTATTTACACAGCTGTGACTGCAGGTCTATAAAAATGGTGGCATCATGACACAAACCTGGCAGATAAAGGGTTAAAATATTCAAAAAAATCAATTAGTGTTTGATATTAAAAAAAAAGTCAAATGTAGGGGGGAAAAATCAGTACAGTTAAAGTAGAATATAATAATGTATATTTTTTTATAGCTTGCTTTCAAAGACAACATTTTATAAAAGTGTGAGTATTTGACACTGCACAAAAAATAATAATGCAACAAAATCAGCAATAATGGCTGCAATAATTCAATTTTTTTTTTTACTTTGCATGTAGTAATAATTCATATTTTCATTTTTTTTCCATCTAAAAACATAGTGGCATTATGACAAAAACATGGCATTTTAAAGGATAAAAAAATATTTAAAAATGAATTTGTGTTTGATATCAATTATTAGGTCAGATGTAGGTGAAAAAAATCAGTAAAATGAAAGTAGAATATGATAATGTATACTTTTTTTTATAGCTTGCTTTTTAGGAGTGCATTTTATGCGCTAAGCAGTACAAGTGTGCATAAAATTTAAACATGCCTCGTGTTTTGTGCATCATGTTTTTATGTTACCTTCATTTCCGTCACATTGTCCTCATAACTCCTTCACCTCCAGCATTTACGTACATTTATTTACTGTTTAAACTTCTTTTATAAGGCCTTACCGGGAAGGTTTTTGCTCTAAACCTAGATAAATGGCTTTGTAGCCTAAATTTAACGAAACTGCAGCTTTTTTTCCACAACTGAGAACCATACGTTTATGTGTGTCAATGACGTGTGTGCTATTTTAAGAACACTTGCTCTGCTCTGTTCTGTGAGCCACGACATGCTCACATGGGTCGTTATATTGACAAACTACCTATTCTGTCGTTTATGTTGGAGATCTTGTTGGCTGTGTCCTTTCAAATTCTGCCTTAAAAAGAGGCCATATTCCTTTGTGAATGTACCCCGCTGACTTCATTGAAGCAATATTGTTGTTTCTCCGTCATCTCTGGCTCCAGCAGTGGCCATGGTGCGTGGAAAAGTGGAGCTGCAGGCCACCGGTAAACTACGCCGTGTCGACTTTGAAGTGTTGTTGTTTGACGTACGCAAGTCAAACATTTTCATTATCGAAACTGCCCGCTCAAATTGATCGATTTCCATTTCAGAATCGACATTGTGACGCCTCTAATAAGAACACTTCTTCATAAATCACATCTCCGCTTCACAAGTAACCAGCACGATCAACAAATCTTTTCTCTAAAAAATGCAACGTCCTGCACAAGCGGAAAACCTTTTGTCATTCAGTTTTTATCGCTCCACTGATTTATTTGTAGGACCTGCACTGATCCTGCAGAGAACTACATGGAAAGGAGGAAAAGGCTGACACAGACTAGCACTGTGATTGATGCCCTGTCTCGCTCGTCCCTGTGCTGATTCAGAGCTCCAGGCGCTATGGGAACCAACTCTCTACTTGACTGGTTTTTATTCCTACCAGGTAGTGCCTTCCTGTCACTCAGGCCCCAGTCACGACTGCACACTGTGTCAACCAGCTGATCAGATATGTGAGGGACGCCAGGACATGTCAGAATCACAGTGTTTATAAAACAGAGGGTCAAAAGGTGGTGCAAGGTCAACAGAACGGGTTATGTGACTACTACAGGTGCTTGAATTCATGTGGAATAGTTGTCAGAACTGGTGAATAGTAATTGAGAGTGAGAGGGGACAACGAGAGATGTTCTAACTAGGACAGATAGGATCAAAGAACAGGTAAATCATAAAAAGTCAATTACTTTAACATTATCACAAAGAGAGAAAGATAAGTATAAGCATTCTAATTACGCCAGAGAACACAAAGCCTTTTGCTGGTGGGACTCTGTTTTAATTGTCCAGGTCGCTTTGTTTGTGGGTTTCAGGCTTAATGAGCAAATTATCTCAATACTGAATTTTAGTTTAGTCTGAGATGAAGTGTTTTCATTTTTCATCATTTTTTTTGCCAAATGTAATCAAGGAGACCAATTCTGTCCGTCCCATTGTTTGTGAGCATAATTTATATTTTCATTGAGATCGTCCGCGAGGGATGCAGTGCCTCAAAGGCCACGATGAAATAGAAGAGATAATTAGAGAGATATGTGAAATAATACAGGTAAAGGGATGATTGCATTCTCCGGCTGTTTTATTCATTATTTTTTACCTACAGTACAGGGCTCCACACTAATTTTTTTTTTACTAGGAGCACAGTGGCCTCTAACTTAAAATTTAGGGTTGCACACTTTATATCTACTTTCAAAGTAAATATTCACAATTCCTCTCAATTGCACTGCATTACTGATGAAGTTTAAAGTCTTTTTGTTTTCCACAATAATAAGACAAAAAATAAAAGGAAGGTGCAAGGTAGCGGCAAGAAACCCAAAAGGGCTTTTACAGGGCCTCTACCTATATTAAAACTCAAGTTAAATTAAAAACTATGAAATAGAAAAATAAATAATTACACATAAAAATGAAGCAGAATTATAATATTAAAAGTAAAATAAAACAAAAGTGTAGAAATGTGTGTGTGTGTGTGCCTGTGTGTATGTGTGTACTACTTAGTGACCTGAGCAATCACAGCAGCCACTAAACTGCTCGTTTGTTTTAAGAGAGGAAAGCTGCGCTGAATTATTAAATTGATCATTCCAGAGTATTGTACCTCTGTATTTTAAGGAGAATTGACCGAAAAAAAGGTGGTCCCGAGTCCAATGGAGCCCTCAGTTCTCTCTGGCTTTCCTGTCTGTGGGTAAGATCATTTAATTACAATGTTCCAGCCCATACACAACGCATCAGGAACGAGCACGCTGCTAAGTCTACTTTTTAACCTTAAAAGGATACAACCTATACTTGTTTATATTCAAATTCCAACGCCTCTACTGTCTGACAACTCACAGATCTTTACAGTTCATTATTCTGCGCGATTAGATGAAAAATTTACTTGCACTGTCTGAAATTTTAGGGGCAAAATGCAAACAGTTAGGGGCAGTCTGGAGCCCTGCAGTATTATTTTTATCTGCTTAAATGTACTGTTTCTACCAGTCTGCCAAAAACATCTCAGCTTTATGGTTGTTTGGTCTGGCTTCCACCACAGAAATGGATTTATTTATTTTTTTCATTAAGAGGCGAGGTCTTTGATATGGCGGATCAATTTTTCAGAAGTGTTTTTCTTTGATAAACAAGGGCCTTTTCCTCACCGGGTGAGCACAGGCACAGGCTTGGACCTGACCCAGCACAGGTTGGAATCAGAGCAGCCAAAAGAAAGAATAAAACCAGAGAGCAGGGGGGGGGAGGGAGTCCTGGAGAGGAACAGATGAAGATGGAGGCAGCAGCAATGAGGAGAAGAGAATAAATATTTATGTCCTGTAATGTTTCTGCACGACAGGTTCTATATTATATTTGAATGTGGTGCTACACCTCAACCATGAGAAATGTGTTGGCAATGAATTGCACACTGCACCAATAAAGCACATTGGGGGATTTGGGAAGGAAGAGGAAGGGTAAATAGACAGGGGGTTTGTGCAGGAAAAGAAGGGAGGAAGCAATGAAAGATGAGAGAAGGAGGAACAGAGGGAACAAGAAAGAGACGAAAATCGCTGATATGAAAGGAGGAGCAGAGGGAGGAGGTACGTACAAACAAAGCACGGACAGACAGAAATTGACATCACAGGTACGGCAAATGGGACAGCGTACATCAAGCAGATCGAGATAGTGTACACAGGGAGAGATGGCAAAAGAATGAAAGGGAGAGATTTGTGGCCCATGGAGTGAAGGGCATGAAATGAATAGAGCCAGGGGGCCAACTGGAGTGTGTCGTGGGGATATGTGCGACTGGGTCAGGCAGCAGAGTGGGCTGTGGGAGCAGGGATGGTTGCAGGCAGGGTCTATAGAACCAGCTGGAGGAAAGGAGAGGAGACAGACAAGGCCCATTAACCCAGCGATGGTAGCTAACCAGGATCAGGTGGGGCGGGGCTGCAGTCTGGATCTGCACTCATGGCAGAGCGGAGGGGCAATGTCTTGTAATCTGCAAAATCCTCAATTTTTTTGGATGTATTTGGTGTCATTTTTGGTAATGACTGGTCATAGCTGTGCTGTTTTTACACTGTACTTATAGAGACTGTATCCCATGGGGTTAGGGTTAGTTAAATTAACGAAATAACGTAAACTAGAATTGAAAAAACATTTTTGTTTACTGAAATTAAAATAAACAGGAGAGTTTAAAAAAAAACATAACTAACTGAAACTGTATTTTGTTGTTACAAAATTCACTTAAACTAACTAAAGTTATAGTGAAAATGTCCTTAGTTTTAGTCTTTGTCAACTTTTTTCATACAAAACCTTTTGGTTGATATGAAATCTATTTCATCTATCTGGTTTTATGACTTAGTATACTTATTGGGGCTGAGATGGATAAATCAAAGGAAATAAAGGCAACATTTATTATGACCTTATCTGGCACCCAACAAATACTCCATTACAAAAAAACTAAAACTAACACTAAAACTAATAAAAACTAAACTGAAACTAAGCATTTTCCCAAAAATAAAAACTAATTAAAACACACTCTAAAAACTCATTAAAACTAACTGAATTTGAAAACAAAAATTGACAATGAAATTAAAACTAAAACTAATGAAAAATCCAAAACTATTATAACCTTGATTGGAGCAGCATGAATACAATTGAATGGCTATTTTGGAGTCACGCAGCTGCGTGACAAACGAGTAAAGTGCAATGTAAATGCACACTAAAATTTAAATTGCAGATTGCGTGACCGAGTACTGGAAACATGTTGTTTCAGGTCAGTCAGTCCACCATGGGCTACGGAAAGAGTGCCGTGCAGTGCACTTTTTCCACCCAGGAGCAGTACTAGTCACATTGCTGCTCGAAGGTGTTCCGTCCCATAAAGCAGTGTTGGCGTCTGTGCCAATCATATGTGTCACTGACACCTATGCATGCTGCTTTGTTATCTTCCGCTATCTTCTCTGCGAGCAACAGTACCTCCTCGACCAATGGGATAACCGTATTCTGTATTGTCATACTTGTGAATATGCTGTCAGCACATTGGTCACAGAGCAGGACACGGCCTAGAAACAAGTTTATCGTAAGTTTTCATATAAAGCGCACTGTTATTTATTTTCCAATGGCATTTAACTGACTAGTTTTTTACTCTCACAGTAATACGGGACAAAGTGGATCCCTTTTTAGGTCAATACGGGACAGGTGCTTTTGTTTCTAAAAATGGGACGATTCCGTTTTTCAAGGGACGGTTGACAACCCTACTTGGGCGAAACTCAGGCGACCATCTTAAAAATACTTTTATACTCTTTTACTGTACTGTATTGTATTGTATTGTATTGTATTGTGAAGGACAGAAGTGAAAGGGTGTGTTAATAACAATGGTTGATAACGGTGATATTTATTTGGCTTACCCAGAAACATCCAATTTCCCCCGAAAAACTCAGCAGCCCCCATTGTTTTACAGCAAGGAGATCCAAGTGTCCGATTTGGGATACAATTAGTGCACGGCTAATACACCGGCGTTAGCACCCTTTAGCCGACTCTGGTAAACCCGAGGCTAACGTACGCGGTTAAAACAATATACAGTTTGAAAGATAAGTAGTTAGACTTTAGTTTCACACCATTTAATTGATTGAAGCATAACATGATCATTTATATTAGTAGTTAATGTGAAATTTTGATAGAATCTTATTCTAACGGTGTCCGATCTGGGATACAGTTACGTTACATCATTTTAAATATTTATTTTTTATAACCAGCTGAGGTTTGACATGTGGATAAAAAACAATGAAAAGCATAATTTTATTTCTGTTTACAATTTTTTTCCAGTTTAAATGAAACCATGCATCACCAAATCTTCAGATCTTTCAGATAATTTAAAGGATTTATTGTTCTTTGATGTCTAAAATCGCTGAATTAACCATCAGAAAAAGTTACAAAAAGAAGGATCTATCAAATTAAACAACAAATATACATAGACAGAGAGACGTGCTTTCTGATCTGATGCTACTCATCGGCTGAACACATATACTTTTCTGTGCCTTCTACAACAAATCAGTGTTAAAAATTAGATTTGTTCTATAGTGTGACTATTAGATTTTTGAAAGTTTAGCCCACAGGTGTATTATTTAACTAATTATAACCGAATGGTGCCTTTTTCAGTCCAATGTAATTTGATTGCCTGACACATCCGTTTCCAGCTTTCCTTCTGTATGTGGTCCACTGAATACATCCAAGGCCCCACTCATCAGTTATTGTTCTGCCCTTTCATGTTACATTGTGGGACGTCACAGATTTTTAAATCGCTCTGCTCGGCATGAGGAAGGTTTTACAAAAAAACATCATCAGGGATCCAAGATTCATAGTAGAAAGAGTCATAATTGACCTTGTCTGCAGGTTCAAGGTTTCTTGGCAACAATTCTACAGACTTCTGTTGTACAATGGTGATCTACGGGGGAAATTATTTTTGGCCCGAAGCAGTGATATTTCCGTATCCATTTGTAAAACACCTCAATGGTTTAGCTACATGAATGAGACAATTTAAACGTGCAATTACCGCTTAATACAATAAGTGCTGCCAGGGTTTTAGATTGTCACTACAAGGTTCAGGGACACACGTGGTTAAAAGAAACCAGTGATGAAAACATGCCGAATTGAGTTTTTGGAGTTAAATCAGTTCTCAGAACAGAGAGTATATACTACAAGTAAACAGACCTTTAACTGCATCAGAAATGATTGGACATTGTTTCTTCTATCAAAGACCTGGCAATCAATCCGGGATGTCTTTCTATCAACTGCGTTTCTGTTAATTAAGTCAGGGATCCTGTTTTATTTGTCTGTTCTTCCATTTATTCCAAATTGCTGTGCCTTTGCATCAGACAAGGAAATAACTTCACCCAGCTCGGGCTGCTACAACAATGAATCTAAAATAGTTCAGGAACTGGTTATAAGATGAATCACTGATATTTAAAATGCATTTGAAGTAAAGATGGATTGATTGATTCCTATAATGTTTCAAGCACTGACAAAGAAGAATAAGGAAGTCATGCAGAACCAAAAAACAACAGCAGCACATGTTCCAAACTACGACTTTTTAAACAAAGAATGCATAATGAGAAAAAATGAAATTCATATAACAAAGAGAGATCAAAAGAGGGGAAAGTCCTATTCATGTGGGACTAATTTTACTTGGACGTACTTACAGAGTGATTTGTAATAACTGCTGTGTTCGATGGTGGTTTTAATCCACAGGGAATCTGATGCGTCTACTGTTTCAATCTTCCCTGTACCATGAAAAATGGAGGCAGCTAGTGGCAGAGGCAACGGAGGAGGGCTTTGAAAAGGTTTCAGCCTATCAATCTTTAGCTTGGATCCATGCAACTTGTGCCCACAGGCTCTGCACGAAACTTGGGTGTCATGACTGATGACAAACTGACCTTCAAGGTGCATGTGTCCTCAATAACCAGATCGTGTTGAGTCCCCTATACAACATCAGGAAAATCAGACCCTACTTGACCGAGCAATCGACACAACTCCTGGTTCAGGTCCTTGTGTTATTGCGTTTAGGCTACTGCAACTCTCTACTGGCGAGTCTTCCTGCTGCACCACCAAACTTCTGCAGATGATCCAGAACGCAGCTGCACGTAAATGGTAAATGAACCTGCACTTATAGCGCTTTTCTAGTCGCTTTGCGACCACTCAAAGCACTTTACACTACAGACTGCGCTCATTCACCCACACATTCATACTGGTGGCAGAGGCTACCCTAAACGGTGCCACCTGCCACCATTGGGAATTCATTCTCACACCGATGAACGCAGCATCAGGAGCAATTTTGGTGTTCAGTTTCTTGCTCAAGGATACTTCGACATGTAGGCTGCCGTGGTCGGGGATCGACCACCAACCCTCCGATCAGTGGGCAACTCGCTCTACCAACTGAGCCACAGTCGGCCCACGTCTGGTCTTCAACCAGCCCAGGAGAGCACATGTCACTCCACTCTCCGTCACAGCCCACATCAAATTCAAAGCCTTGTCTCTTGCCTACAAAATAGCAATGGGCACAGCTCATACATATCTGAACTCCTTTGTTCAGGTCCACAAACCATCCCGGCCACTACGTTCTTCTAGTAAAAGACGTCTTGCTCCTCCGCCGCTGAAGGACTCTATGTCTCAAACCAGACTCTTCTCCTCTGTAGTGCCCCAGTGGTCGAATGAACTTCCAAACTCCATCCGTTCTGCTAAGTCTTCCTCAATCTTTAAGAAGAGACTGAAGACCAAACTCTTTACTCTACACCTTCACACTTGATCTACACAGTTGAGGTCGCTCTTGCGACCTAAAAGCACTGACATCCTAATGGACTTATGAAAGATAAGTAGTTAGACTTTAGTTTCACACCATTTAATTGATTGGAAGCATAACATGATCATTTATATTAGTAGTTAATGTGAAATTTTGACCTAAAAGCACTTGCGTCCTAATGGACTCTTGCTATGTTTCTTGACTTGATCCTTGATTGTGTTGTGTTTACTCTCATTTGTACGTTGCTTTGGATAAAAGCACTAAATGACATTTTAGAATTGTAGGTTTTTACTAGAAGGTTCACATTTTGCCTTGCTATATCAGGATGTGATAAACGGTAAAATAGCATGAGGTACTACAGTTAAAGGTCTGTTAAGCAATAAGGTTGATATCACCATTAAGTCAAATGTAATGTGAAACTGTGTAATGTTGTAACTGTTACAGCTTTCACAGATAGTCATAATTTCTGCAGCATCAGGCAGTTTTTAGCCCCTTTCAGCTCACTGTTTTGGTTCGCTGGACCTCATTGTTGAGTCACGCCGGCTCTCACCAGCCCAGGCATATTAAACTGTGGGCAGCCGCTCTCAGCTCTCATCCACACACAAGCCGATTGTAGGCTTCCTGCCCAGCGTGAAATGGTGGAGAGCCAAAGTAACTGAGTGGCTGGTGATCACAGTCGAACATCCAGGAAGCCAGAGAGAGCCAGATGTTTTTCTCAGCAGTTGGCGGACGAAATTGTGGAGAAAGCGCCAGAGAATATTGGACTTGGTTAAACAGGTGGTGACAAAGAGAGCTCTAACTGGATGCCCATGTTGCTCTGTTTCTTCTGGATGTGTGAGTAATGTTTGCTAACACATTAGCCCTGTGATAAATTGATAGCTTATTAAGTCTTGTTGCTGTTAGGTTGTTTTGGAATCTACTTTCTGCCCACAGCTTTCATTTCATTTTGAACCAAATGCAAATATCAGAAGGGAGAACACGTCCATGAGCAAATCTCTTTATCCTCCTCTTGCGTGCTTCTTGGTCGATAATACAGAGACAATCTCTCTTTGGTCCAAGCTGATGTCCAAAATGCAGCCTGGGACTATATGCACACCAGTGTGCCCATGCACTTTAATGCCATACAGCACTGAGAGGAAGCACCGATGTGTGACAGAATAGCCTGACGGCTGGCGATGTGCTAGCAGGCCGTATCAATGGAAGTGTCTTCCTTGCTTCCCTTAAATGCGCTCAGACAGAGACAAAGACGGAGGCTGCCGACTGAATCCCTGAAATGGACAGCCCTGGGACGCTGAGTGAAAGTCAAACAGTTTAGTGCAAAGTAGTTAGGGGCTGGATATCTGTCTGCCTGGTCCATTAATGGAGAGCAGAGCAGGTGAATGCTGCAGTGGTGCAGAGGCTGGCATATGCCAAGTTAGAGGGGTGAGACTGGCACGGACCCCCTGCCTTCAGTGTCATCTGTCACCATAGGGAAGTATGTGCGTGCTTGTGTATGCATGTGCGTGAGTGTGCGCGTGTGTGTGTGTTTTAGGTGCTCAGCAGGGTAAGCAGAGAAAGGAAGATGAGGGCAGAGTAGAGGGCAGAAAACCTGGCAAAGAGCGAAAAGGGAGACACAGCGCTGTATTGGCTTACAGTGTTCAGGAAGGTAGACTGGAATAATTGATAATCCAGAGCTGACATTTCACTTCCAAACAGGGGAGTGGAGTATATATTTCAAGTGAAACTTTTCGGCTGTAAATATGTATTCAACTCTGTAAACACACCTGAAACAATATCAGCAGACCCAATGCATTATATCAGAGTACATCTTTGGAGGTATTGTGACTGACATTGGATGGATGGAAACACAAGGTTTAAATATTAAAGCAGCTTTTATCAATATTTTTTTAAAAATCATAACAATGTAATAAATTATGTAAATACAAGTAACTGTTTTTATTCAACACAAATAATGCTGCGTTCGATTACACTCGAAACTCGGAAAGACCTCCGAGTCGGAAAAGTGCAATAGAACGACGCTTGAACTCGGGATTCTGACTCGGGAATTCGGGTAGGATCCAAGCAGCCCGAGTAGGTTGGAAATACGTGGAAAACGTCAAACAAATGGCGCCACACCCCGTGAGAGGTAAACAGTCACTCTGTCTTCAACATTTAGTCTGTTATGTGTCGTTTAATTTAGCATCTGTGTTACTAAAAGTGTAGGATTACTTTGTAGTGGTATTTCTCTGTTAATTAAAGAGTTTGTGTGAGCGTAGTAGGGACGAAAAAGCACAGTAAAAGTGTAAAAAATATTATAGTTTTACCCATATTTAAACTACATTAGTCTATAATGTGTAATACTGCACTTATTTTTATTATATCCAGGAAATTGATAAGATTTAATTATATTTTTGTCTTTTAATTATTTGCAGACCACAATTCCACCCTGTATTTGGAACAGAGAGGACACAACCATTTAACTGTATGTTGTACCAGGTAGCTGATGTACTTCCCCAGAATAATTGTTAAATGCTCGAAAGACATCCAAACTAACATCAATTTGCTGTGGCCGGCCAGGTTTTCCGAGGTTGAGCAATGAAACGCATTTACCTCGGAAGAAACTCGGATCTTTCAGAGTTCCGAATGCAATCGTACACAGTATAATTATTAACAGACTCTGTATTTCCTTCAGCTCTGTGGAGGTTTATAGAGTCTTTCACCTCATTTTTTAGATTTTCCGATCCACAAATTTACTTAGTGTAGCTTCCAGCTGAAGCTGTGGAAAAAGCCACAGTGTGCTACCTCTACAGCACCACTACTGACAAAATTAGCAACGGGCTGACACTAGCCAGAGATGGGAGCTGGTGGGAACCAAAACTGAGCAAAAAATGGATATGGAACTAACCATATTTCTTTATGAGTCCCACAATGGGGAACATTTTCAGTGTTACGGCAGCAAATATGTAAAGCAAAAACAGAAAGAAGTATCAATAACATAAATAAAAAGTAAATAAGTCTGTCCGCCAACAAGTTACCATATCAACTTTAAAGATGTTAGTGTTTCATTAATGTTATCATGTGTAAACCTTCAGCTGGACCAGAAGTCTAAATGCAGTCAATAACCTCTTTAGAATAATCAGAAGAAACACATTGAAATTGGAGCTCAATGCAATAATAGACTTACTGTGTATGAAATATAATACAGTAACCTGACAGCCCATCCATGGAAATAACCACTGTAGAGTCTCAAGAAAGCCTGCATAAATGCCCCAAATGTCTCCTTCTCTCGCAAGTCCTAGTCTTATCTTGTTTTCTTCTTTTATTTGACAATCTCTGGAAAATGTTCTACCATTAGTTTAAATTCTTAAGTCATCTCCATTGTTTTTACAGTCAATACAGAGAGATGTGTCATTGTGTATAAGTCTTACAAGATGTTATCGTGACTCCTCTGACCTTATATGCCACCATTAGTTCTGGGCTCTCTTTGGAAATCAAATTAAATAGGAGGCACATGGCCTTTGAATGACATTATGGCCTTTATGACTCTACGACGAGCATTACTTGGCTTTCTGATAACATTACATGATCCTTAGTGATTCATTGTCATTATGTTCGGTTCACTGATTATACAAGAAGCTCACGACAACAACGACCCCCAAGTGGCCAAAACAAATTGTTATTGCTGGTTTTGGATTGGGGTAAAGGTAAGATTTGTGTTAGAGGGTTTAGTAATGCAACCTATTCATGTACGAACAGTTCGTCATCTAATGAAATGTGATGCGCCACTTATTGGTGCCTTATTTTATAAATGTCCAGAAACACATGCAAAATACAAAACTTGGTTAGGTTTTGGAAAAGATCTCTTTTGGTTGTTACATAACTTGTGTTAGATAATACATGCTGTAAGTGAAGTAACATTTACAGTCATGGAAAAAATTATTAGACCATTTTTTTCTTAACTTTCTTGTTCATTTAATGATAACAACAAAAAATAGCTAATAAGAGTTCAATTTAAGAGCTGATATCTTGCCATTTATGGGCTGAAATATGTGCCACCAGAAACTTAATTAGAATTATTTATATTTGAATTTGAATTGCTTAACTTGAATAATTGCATTAAAAAAACTGAATTTGAATCACATAATTTGAATATGTATTGTTCAATTTGAATCATTGCATTGAAAAACTGAATCTGAATTGTAATTTGAAATTAAATTAATTAGTTTGAAATTGAACATTCAGTTCTCACAATTCAAATTCAGTTCGCAAAATTCATTTTCAATTTTCTGCCACGAACATCCTGGTAGTTGAGGCAGAGCAATCGAGTGCAGATACACAGGTCGCCTCTTCGGCCAATCAGCTCCTCCGTTTTCTCTTGTGACATTTGTTGTCACCTGGTTGCCCTAGCGAACTGAATTGTCAATTCAAATTCAAATATAAATAATTCAAATTCAGTTTCTGGTGGCACATATTTCAACCCATAGCCATTGTCCATGGTTTTCTTGATAATGATTGTGGTTATTATTAAGAAAACCATGGAAAATGTCTATATATCAGCTCTTAAATTAAACTCTTATGAGCTATTTTTGTTGTTATCATTATATTTGTCCAAACAAATGTACCGTTAGTTGTACCAGGCTTTAAAATGAACAAGAAACTGAATAAAACAAGGGTGGTCTAATCATTTTTTCCATGACTGTTTGTTTGACCCATTCACCACCTTCTCTCAACACAGACTTTGTTGCTCTTTATACTATAATGCCTGACTTCTTCTTTAGAGGCAGCCCGGCTGTTCTTGGGTCACAACTCACAAGTGAGTTATATATGAATTACTCTTCCTTACTTTTAGCAGACGTAAGTAACAGTGAATTCCGAACAATGTGTGTAGAGATGCAGCCAATATGGGAGTGAGATTGTTTAACATTTACTGTATCTTTCTTATCATGACTGTTATTTGATTATCAACATTTGTGTAAGAATTAATAAATCTGTCAATCTTGTTCAACTTTTCAAACTATTATTCACAGCATTAAATGTATATGTGGGGTTGGTAGTAATAAGTAGTCTTTTTAACATCTTAATTGAAAACCTAACAGTAGTCATAGCAAATTGTCCTAGGCAGCAAAGCTGAGTTGGCTCACAAATACAGTATGAATGGGTTTCATTTCCCCCCCACCCATTAAGTAGCAACATATTTCTCTAGCTGAAGATGTTCAATGAGGTACAATTCTTACAAAAGTCATTGTCAGTATATATATGCATTATTCTGTCATCAGTAAGAGCCTCCTTTCAGGTGGCAAAAAAGAAGAAGCCGTCTGATAAAAAGAAAACAGTGCATTCAGCAGAGCAGAACATCAAGAAACCACACACACTCGAGCACAGAGGTACTAGGCTTTATCATTCAGGTAATGCAAGCAATTTCCCATTTTATTTGTCCTTTCCTTCTTTTTCTTTTTTGATGACAAGCTGCAAAGCCGGGTCGTTACATGACACACATTCTTTTTCAGCCCATAACACCTTATAACCCCCTCTTGAGTTCCAATTTATTATCCAGCTGCAGAATGAATAGTAGTTGAGGGACTTAGAACTGACGATACTCCCTTTCTTCCTTTTGTAATCAAGGAAAAAGGACACGGCTCAGCAATAAGGTACTAAAACTAATCCCAGCTCAATGTGAGTCCGACATGCACTGAAACATTAATACATTTATTGTGCTATCTGTATTGTGAATATATCCATGCATGTGCTTTTGAGGTGGACTCAACAATGGAAAGCTTGGTTTTACATTATAACAGCAACTAGAAAAGAAATTTTGAGTGTGCTTGACTCTGGCCCATACATTATTGACACTGCCGAGTAGTTTACAGTATATTATCTCTATCGTTGCTGAGGTATGTGACAGATCAAGCTTTCAACATGTATGTCTGTGTCTGTCTGTCCTGTCTGTGTGGTGGCCACCAATCAGAGCAGAGCAATCAATCACAGCTGCCCCTCCTGTGACATTTGACGCCACTGAAGGAAATTGCATCTCTAACAGAAAGCATTTTTGGCCAAACCGTCGCTCCTATCAGTCAACCGACTTCAATTTGAGCATCCTGAGTTCTTCCTGTCTACATGTGTTTTGTGAAGAAAAATTAAGAAATTGTTTTCAGAAGAAACTGGTAGCTCTGCTTCCCTCCAGAAATTTTTGCACCTTTTTAACATGGCGGTCTATGAGGCTGTGGCTGCGTGTTGGTGGCGCATCTGTGCGTCCTACACCCAAACCATAACTCTGACAGCTTTACCAGACCAATGAGAGTGAGAAGACCAATTTTCCTACGTTTCTATGTATAAATTATTTCTGTAGAATGCCATTTGCGACCTCAAGTGCAGTTTCCAAATGTATTTTTTGACACATTTTTCTCTCCTGCTCCACTCTAGCGATGATGTCATCTACTCTAGCCTCTCCATATGTTAACATTGGGGGGATTTTTTTGGCGTGTTTTTGCCAAATAATTTGAAAACAGTTTGCTGAAGACCTTATAAAAGTCATAGCACACTTGTCATGGCTGAGCTGGTCGATTTGATACCTTATTAGTGTATGTGCGACCAAAACTCTGCGAAAAAAACGGAAGAATAAAATCTAGGATTAAGCTCAGTGAACAGTATATAGTGTGCTCTTTCAAGCACACTCAATTAGAACCAAATTTACAGACTTATTTTTTCACATAATTTCCAGTTTACCTTGCATGCATCAAAACAAAAAGTGACCATAGTTCGAGTAAAAAATTTGCTCACTGCAACGATGTCAACCACAGTGTGGTCCATCAAAGACGCTACTTAACCTGTCTCCTGCTCCGTTTTTTAAAGGCCTCTCTTCACCTCCATCACAGCGCGCTGAGACATTTTGTTCAGACTACAGAGGCTTCTGCCTCTCCCGTCTGTCCGCCTATTTTTCTTTTTTTCATTTAACTTCTTTGCTTCTCTTTTGCCGCGGGGCACAGTATGTCATGGTGCAGAGTAGGTATTGCTGACAGGGTCTGACGTTGAGGTGAGAATGCACAATGGCCTTGCAGGTCACTTTTATTCATTATCAAGATGAAATCGTGGTGAAATATTCTGCACAGGTGTTAATATGTGTCACCTGCTTTGTCACTGTTCAGCTTTAGTCAAATCTCCAGAGCTTAAGATGAATCAGTCTGCCAATAGCCAGATGAGCTGATCGCTTATTCCAAAATTACTTGCTTTGCTTCTCTCCCTCCCCAGAGCTCTCCTGTTGTGCTTTGAAATAATCTCTCTTGGATTTTGATATGCTGCTTTCAGAGAAATTGCTTATGCTTGAGACTAGACACTAATAATAAACCCACTGTCTTGGTAATGATTTTGATTTAATGCAAATACATTTCATTGTTAAGGAATCAAGATATTCTTGGTGTTCGTTTTCACTTGTGTCCTATGAAATTCATCAAAAAGAAACTTAAGATTTATTCCTTTTTTTTTTAACCTTGATAGTGCCTTAAGGGTTGTGACTTGCTATTGGTAATTGATTGATGCAATGTCTTTGTGGGCACTAAAAATAGTTCATAATATCACTTCTGTTCAAGCCAGCGGCCACACAGACACACACTAGGCTTTTGCTCCGAGCTTCTTATGTTATTGTTTGAATTACTAGGCAAAACATACATAAGACTGAAATTACAGAACAAAGTGTTGCCATGATTTTGACTGTCATAATTTGCTGTCAACACATCAGGACCCATTAAAGAACAAAAACAGACAATGCTAGCAAAACAAACTTTATTTCAGAGCTGAAAACATCTATCAAATACTTAATTTTTTTATCAGGAAATATTGAAACATCCATAAACTTTGGTGAAACGCCTGGGGTGCAACACCATCAATTTTTACTCTTTTGTTTCATTTGTAAGTTCCAGTATTAAAAAATATGACATCTGCTTATTCCTTTCAGCCATTTGGATCTATTGTTAACCATCTTGTCTGAACCCCAACCACATTTCTGTGGATGTCTGTAAGCTATGGAGCCATAAATACAGCTTCCCACCTAAATCCTTTGTTTTTTGGCTTTGTTAGAGCACATATTCTCAGGGGAAATAAATTAAATTATGTTTTTTTTTTCTCAAATAGCATCAGATTTAACCAAAATCTAAACAAAAACCCCAATCAGACTTGACACAGAATGACCCTCTAGCTCTCACACCACTAATCGTTCTCTATTAGCTTCCTTAAGTGAAAACTAATCAGCCTAACTTGCAAACATCCACTTATCAAGCGGAATAAAGACTTCACAGCATGAATGGTAGCTGGATTCTTGAATATCAGTGTTCTGTGAGGAGCTACTGGCAGCTGGGGCTGGTGTGTGCGTGTGTGTGTGTGTGTGTGTGTGTGATGACATGGAGAGGCAACTGTTGGTTCAAAACAACAATTGCGGCTCCTAAAGAGGTTAGCATAGCGGCTGAAGTAGCCTCAGTTGTATCAGACCCGGAGAGTATTTCTCCATTGAAATAACAGCAATTATGGTGCCTTCTCTTTTCCAAACAGTTTCCAGTGGCAGTTTCTCAAATGATTCTGTGGAACAAACAATCTGGTACCTCAGGTTACTGTATGATGGGTCCTCCGAAAAGGTAAATTTAAAGGGATGAACCTCTTAAATTGGTAAATAACCAACCCCATGTGGGTGGGGTGTTGAAAAAAGCAATAAAAAACATCTTGTGTCAATGTTTGTGGGCTAAACAGTGAGTGAATGGTGCACTATCAAATGTTAACTCAACTGCTGTCATGGGAAACTCAGCCCTAGAGGCCTGAAACTAGGAGGCTTTAAGACAAGTATGTCCAATTTTTACTCTCTTGAAAAATGGAAAATTATGCAAAAATAGCAGCAGTATTATTTCGAGGAAAATACAATTCAAGTCGGACCTTAAGGGTAGAGTTTAGGGTTGCTTAGATAGCTTACGCCAGTGATGAAATATTTACAAATGTTCAAAGTTTCATTCTTTTTTAGTTTTCAGTAATAACTAATTATCCACTGCATGTTAAAGCTGGTTCAACACAAAATTTACAGCCAAATAAAATATAAAAAATGTAACACTGGATGACTCACCAGCCTGAGCACACAGAGGCCGCACACGCTCCATGAACAGAATACAGAATTACGAGGGGAACTGGGCATAGCAGAGAAATGCATCCCACTTGGATGGAAGACCAGCAGTGCATCTTGAAGCTAAGCTTTTGGAAGCAGCCACCCAGAAGTGGTGCCTGAAGCTAGAATTATACTGCTCCACTCTCACAGTCAATCTTAACTGTGGGGAATGGGCACTTTTGGCCTCCTTAAGCAGGCTCAGCATCCGACACCTGCTGCAGTCTTGAGGTACAGGTGCATGTTGTCCCTTCAGGGCTTTAGTTAGCAGCTCAGACCATCATCCAGCAGCAAAGGCCTGGGAGAGACAGGAATGAAGCAAATGGATGTCAAGAGTTATCTGATGGACTCTACAGTAGATAGTGGAGGGTACATGTCCTGAGATTAGTGCTTGTTAGGAATTACATTTGTCATACAGAACACTCTGATAAGTGCTTGGGAGCTGAGGGCTTAAAGATATTTTAAAATGTATTTCTCAATTGACCCTTTGCTGAATCTCTTGGTAGCTGTTGCTAGGCTTGTTCTCAGCCTGCATGGTAATATGACGTTTCCAACTATGTCATTTTGAGGTATTCCAAAGGAAATAATAGAGCATTTCTGGAATAGTAGTTCTGAAATTTTAGAGAGAAGTGAAGACAACAATATGCATTTGAGAGCTAAATTCACCACCTTCACATTATTTGTCATGGAGTAACATTATTGTGAACATAGAGGATATTAACCCTCTGGAGTCCATGAAAGCAGCTGCACTTCTTGCAGATTTTTCTTTTGATGATATTCGGCCAAGTAAAAAGGGAGATAATGTCAAATAGATTTAGCATAAAAATATAGAACTAGATATTTTCCTCATTGTACCTGTTATACGTTATATTTGCAACCTGTGTTCATATTTGCAACATGTACATTTCTGTGTTTGAATCATAATTTTCAAGGGCAGATTTTATGTTTTCCTTTGTTTCTTTTGGGTTCAAAATTTTGATCAAGTAAGTCAAAGTTACTGATACCAAAATGGCATGGTAAAGCTTTTTTAACAGATTTTTCAACAGACATAATAGCCCAAGATTTCACAGGGTTAAAATCAAGCATCATGAACCCCACGGTTTGACAATCCTTGCACATCAATTCAATATATTGTTTTATTTTAGGCAAATGTTTAGTCTTTACTCCCTTTTGTGTCAGAAACTTTAAGCGGTACACTGTTAGCAACAGCTGGGGTTAGCACAACAAGCTAGCCGCCACATGGAGAGCACCAATGAAATGGTGGAGCTGGAGGACCAGTCAGCTTGAACATTAGGGGAGACTGGGCTAAGTTGAGCCAAAGGGTATGATTCTGTGGAATAAACAATCTGGTACCTCGGGTTACTGTATGCTGGGTCCTCCCAGAAGGTAAATTTAAAGGGATGAACATCTTGAATTGTTAAATAACCAACTCCATGTGGGTGGGGTGTTGAAAAAAGGATCAATGTTTCAATGTTTGTAGGCTATACAATGAGTGAATGGTGCACTATCAAATACTAACGCAACTGCTGTCATGGGAAACTCAGCCCTAGAGTCCTGAAACTAGGAGGCTTTAAGACAAATATGTCCATTTTTTTACCCTCTTGAAAAATGGAAAATTATGCAAAAATAGCAGCAGTATTATTTCCTTACACACAAAAGTGAGGAAAATACATATTCAAGTCAGACCTTAAGGGTAGAGTTTAGGGTTGCCAGATAGCTTAGGGTAGTGATGAAATATTAACAAATGTTCAAAGTTACATCATTTTTTAGTTTTCAGTATTGTTTTTATTTTAAATGTTTACTCCCTTATGTTTCAGAAACTTAAAGCTGTACACTGTTAGCAACAGCTGGGGTTAGCGCAACAAGCTAGTTGCACATAGAGAGTAGGGCTGGGCGATATGGACCAAAAGTCATATCCTGATATATTTAGGCTGATTATCGATATACAATATATATATCCTGATATTTTTATCGCAAAGTGAGAGCAAATGTTCAGTCAAAGTCAAAGCCAAATATGACATGTCACAAGTAGTTTTATTGAAACCGTTTATTTAAGTGAACATAAATACTATATAACAACAGGAGTACCTTTTTTTTAAATCAAACCTCCACAAAGTGCAAATTTTAATAAAAAATATCTTAAATAAAAGCTGCAGCTTGCCTGGAGCAAGGATCACAGTGCAAATTTGAACTATATCGATATATGCGATATGGTCTAATTCCATATCACATTTAAAAATATATTGATATATATTTTATATCGATATATCACCCAGCCCTAATAGAGAGCACAAGTGAAGTGGTGGAGCTGGAAGGCAATTTGCCGATCACTGGGATGAGGAAAAAGGAAACCAGAGACTATCTGCTTATCCCTGCTGTTTCCAGGCAGCCTTTAGACTGCTGTCGGGCTTCAAGGTGCACATATCGAAGCTATAAAACCAGGGTTACCATTGAGAAAAAACCTTGAAAGCCTGACAGGCCTCCTGTGCCTCGTTATGGTTTCTAACACAGCATTGGAAAGTGGCCGTTGTAGTGGGGGGCTTAGTGAAGGGTCAGTTATGCTAAGGTTAAAACGTTTTTAACAGGTCTTTAAAGATATACTCACAGAAAGAAATTATTCCAATCAGATCTACACAGCAGGAGGGTCTGCGCAGTGGCCATTTTTTTAACAACCTGTAGTAGCAAGCTTACTTCCATAAAAACTTCAGTAAAGTCAACCGATATGCAGCAAATTACAGTTACTGAGGTGAGGTTTTGCGGTAACGACCAATGAGCAGTGGACGAGTATGAAGCTAGATTAGTACTTTACTTTTAGTGAAACTTATGTTTTGAAAACATTATACATTTTCAAATGACAGCAAAATATATGTATATTATGTATATTTGACTAAAATTGAAAGACTACAAAAGAAAAGATAATTTAGGATTTTTTTTTTCTCCTGTTCAACATAGTGGCGGGTCACCCTTAAGACAACACAAGGGTTAATAACCATTCTGCTGCTATTCTAATTCTATGCTAATACTACACTCTTATTGTGTGATGAGCCATTTTTCTTTTTTTATATCCTGACGGAACTGTATCTATAAGCATTTCAGTCTTGTTATTTCTGTCACAATGCAATCAGCAGAGCACAATGATAGCCCCAACACCTTTAAAGAACAGAATATACAAATGCGGAACCTTGAGAGAAACCTTGGCGGCTTTTTTTCCTCGCCTGCCTTCGCTGTGAGAAGCTTTTCACAGTCAGCGCTAAGTGCTCGGGACTGAGCATGAGGGCCATCTTTCACTGACGCCTTCTGCCAGAGCCACTTTCCACCATCCTCTTTTGGGTACGGAGTCAAATTCTAAGCAGTGTTTTTAGAGTGTCAAAGCTCTGTGTCATGTTGCTTCAAAGACAAAGGCCCAGAGAAGTCCTGGAGAAGTCAGATCCTCCGCTATTATTCAGTCACTCGGAAGACAGTGCTGCGGAGCGTTTCTGCTGTGGCAGGCGTTTTCTGAAAGCATAGGGTGAAAAAAAAAAAGAAAGAGGACACAGAACAAGATCAGTGAACAGCTTCTACTTTCCCAGAGAGGAGTTTTCCAAAGGTCACAGTGCCCATTCACACACCAATTTACATTGATCAGCACTCTCCACAGTTGTTTATGCACCAGGAGTTTTGCCCAGAAACCACGCCATAAATCAACCACGGACTGAATCCAACATCATGCAAAAATCTAAAAGCCCTTTTTCATACGAACCCAGTAGCAACAATAGCTGTAGTAGACGTTTTATTTTCTTCTTCCTTTTCCTGACATATCTCTCTGTGCTGTTAGACACCGTTTGGTTTTCCCACCCCAAGTTTAGTTTGTATTTGATGTAGATCAAAGCGCCGCACATTTCACAAAGAATCAGGCTGTGAATCCCAGCGGTCATTTGAAAGCACTGACAAAATAAATAAATAAAGAAGGAAGATAAATTGTACTTGACATGTGTTCAGTCACTCCGTGTTTAAGCGTTGTGGAGCTATTTGTCTAATTAATATATCAGTGTTCACCAGTTTAGTTGGGGTAAAGTGAATAATTACTGTAATGGCTGAATCAGATTTCACCCTCTGTTTTGCTTGGGGAGGCACCAACGTGTCCTTTTTTTCCCCTCGGTGTACCTTCAGTTGTTTTCCCATGATACTGGATATTAGACTTTCATGTGCACCGCAGTGAGCTGAATATATACATAACACACACATAGGCCCATGAATATGGAAATTGTGCAAAACAGGTGGTGAATGACTAACAGTAAAGTTAGATTTACCCTGGCAGGGTACATGTAATAAAATAACCCAGTATCATGATAAGTCTGGCAATACTGTTTTTATTAACATATTTGTATTACTGTGCTTGAAAAAGCACACTATATGTTATCCACCGGGCTTAATCCTAGATTTTATTCTTCTGTTTCTTCCGTGTTTTTTTTTCAGTCGACTACTCCTATCAAATCGACCTGCTCGGCCATGACTAGTGTGCTATGACTTTTCTAAGGGTTTTGGCAAACGGTTTTCAAATTATTGGGCAAAAACACGCCAAAAAATCCCCCCAATGTTACCTGATGGAGAGGCTAGAGTTGGTGACATCATCGCTAGAGTCGAGAGGGAGAGAAAAATTGGTCAAAAAATTAATTTGGAAACTGCGCTGGAGGTCGCAGGGGCAGATATATTCATTTTTTGAGCTGTTAACTGATAACTGTTGGTTAGTTTATGTGACGTCACATACTTATTTAAACCCAAACCATAATCTTTTTCTAAACCTAATCAAGTAGAGTTGTTGCCTAAACCTAACCTATCTAAACATAACCAAGTAGTTCCATTTCACAGTGTCATGGTCTCATGTTTAAAACGGTTTCACAACATTAAATAGAGGGGCAATATATCATTTTGAGAGTCATTGGTGTTGTGGGTAAAAACAGATCACACGTAGCTTTAACATGTAATATGTAAGGAAAGATATATAATTTAATTCTACTTTAAAATGACTTGCTCACTGTCCTTGGAGTTCTTAGTCTGACCTTTTCATTTTTATACACCCACATTTGAAGGAAAAAAACAGCTCGAAAACATGTAGTAATGCAATCTTTTTATGCAACAGTTGGGTGATGTGGCGGTCCGCACGTAGTCCAGTCGTGACTTAAGAGTTTGAGAGAAAATGGAGAGAGGGAGCGGCTGCGGCTCGAAAACTTGCACTCTTCATTCCTTTATACTCTGTCCTTGCTGGGACACCTTTTCTCCTTTTAACTGCTATGTATGTTTATATATATATATATATTTCAAATAGGTATCAGTGTTTTTTAGCTGTTAAATGTAATAAGCCGCCACATTGGCAAACAACCTATTCAGTTGTTTAGTGTAAAACCCCATGGTGACTAAATACAGCTGCATCTCAATACATTAGAATATGATGGAAAAGTCCATTTCCAGTAGTTCAAGTCAAATAGTTTACTTTTCGGAGGCCAACATTTCCATATTAAACATACTTTTTTAAAAATTGGTCTTTTGTAATATTCACATTTTTTTGAGACACTGAATTTTAAGTCTTCATTAAATGTAAGCCATTATGATTATGATTAGAAGAAATGTTTCATTCTGTGTGTAATGGACCTATATAATGTGTTATTTCCACTTCTTTTAATTGAATTACTGACATAAATAAACCTTTCTATGACATTCCATTTATTGAGATGCACCTATACACAACAAATCCCCATACCTAAATGCTCACAGCAACAAGTTTTCCATGTTGACCAGTTTATTGTAGCATAGCATCCAAGGCTGGCAGGAATGTCGGTAGTTTTGCAGGGCGCTATTTGATTTTGAATAAAAGTATTGGACAAAGAAAATGTTGAAGATGTGAGATGAAAAGTCTGGAAATCTTCTCAGTTGGTGGAAACATAAAGGGAGTACCAAATTTCATGTTAATACATTCAAACTTGTGTAGGCATTTAACTCCAGGAAACAAATGTCAACCTCATGGTGGCACCGACGGAAGCCACAGAAGCAGCAAAGACATTAAGATTAATTGCCTTGCAGCTATGAATTTGTGAACAGCAAAATTTATCCAACAGTTATTGAGATATTTCAGCCTGGACTGACTGACTGACCAACATTACCATTACCAGCCCTAGAGCCATGCCATTAGCATGTTTAAGTGCCCTGATATTTTAGAAAATGTTCCAATAACAACATTGAGGAATATATTGGTGACCCATTTTAGAGACTGACTCAGAGGGACACAGTGGTTTTGGTCCATCTTTGGGTTTGTTGACAATAATAAATTATCCTTTTATTCAATGCTTTGATAACACTTTACAATAACCCTCATTTATAAATCGTTAACAGATAGTTTATTAATGTTTAATCATTTATAAACCGTATATAGGCCATTTAGAACGGTAAATACATAATTTATTAATGTTTAACTAACTACATAATTTATAAATGACAAATAAATGGTATATTAATGTTAATTTATAGTAACTTTACCATTAACAGACAATTAAATTATAATTAATAGTTTGTCAATAGTTTTAGTTGCACTCATTTTAACATTTTTAACACCATATTAAGTATGTTAATGATTTTGAAATGATTCATATGCCTGTATATATGTATAGCACGTTGTAAATGGTTAATAACTGGTCTATAAACCATCTATAAACATCACTTGAAGCATGGTTATTGTAAAGTGTTACCAATACTTTTCTTAATGAAAATCATAGTTTCTAGAGAAGGTGGCCTTCATCTCTTAACAGGTGGCTCACTGACACGACCATGATGCCAAAATAGATTATTCTAAAGGTGATGCAAGTTTGCGAGCGTATGATAATGAGATTCACACTGCGTTGCAAATCTGTTTGCTTCAGAGATGTCAGTGAACTAGGTTGCAACAACAGCTGCTGACCTGTCATGACAACTCTATCAAACAAGACAAAGCATCCAGTCTCTGCATCCATTCCAGCTCCAGATTGTCTCATATCGTATGAGTAATGACGGTACAGTTTTTAAAAAGTACAACCTAAAAAACTTGGTTCAACTTTGATTAAATATGATCAATGTGTATCGAGCGGAGAGATATTGAGGCAGGTCAAAAGAGATGGAAGAAAAAAGGGCTGCAGGGACTGAGAGAAAGATGATATCAGCGGAGTGATTGAGATGCACGGCAACAGCGACGGACAAGTTAAGAAGCCGGGTGATGCGACATTGATTGGCACTCCTCGTAGAGCCAGAACAGATTCCACATCAGCACCGAGGAGTTCGATTCAGAGCGTATTGACAAATGTTCCCTCGTGCTTGGGGAAGGGAAGGATGTGTTCAATTAATGTGCAAAACAAGGGGTATATGTTAGATAATTAAGCAGGGTCAGGGCAGAGAGGATGGGCCAAACGGTGACACAAACTGTAGAGCAGCTTGGCGGTGTCTACAATCAATACATTAATTACAGCAGCGTGTGATACTCACTCAGAGATGTTGATGACAGTCCTGCTTTGATTAATGATTTTACCGGGAATCATTCCAAGCGCAACGCAAATGCGCCAGAACCGTGACACTAACAGCATAGCATATCCGGCACACGGCTGTTTAAATGTGTATTGATGGAGCGTGGTAAATGGGTTGAGAGACAGCCGGCGAAAATGAATGGCACCGCCGTCAACAATCACACATTTAATTGTACATTCCATTCCACTTAGCAACTTCGTTGGCTGAAAATAATCAATTTTAAAAGCCACTAAGTTAAGTCTCAGCAGTGCAGAATCTGTTTTTGGATGAATTTAATGTGCTGTAGACTTATCACCGTCATGTTGAAACCCTTAATACTTCAACTGTGCACAAAAATGATTGCATTTCTGAAACTCCCTCTCAATATCTTCTTTCAACTCCCAATTCAATTTCTTATTCTCCTCTTCTTCTTTTCTCTTGGAGCCCAACAAACACAGCAGCAGAAACCGTCTGAGAAAATGCAGCATGGCACAGATTGATTATAGGTCTCTGCTAATACATCGGAGACTGCCACATTGTACGGATGTTGCTGAGCGTTGAGGGGAAATGGATAAATTTACCAGTATATGCTTGTCTGATTGCTCTGCAAAAAACAGCTGACTATCGCTTCTTTTTCTGCTGCACTTTTGTAAAAATCTGAATTAAATAATGAAACATTTTTTTGAACCCAGAAGTTTACGTGTGATAATGAGTGTATATGTTGTATACATCTCTGGCTGCCAATCCAAAAGAGCTGCTTATCAATTCTCTTTCATTCTCCCATCAATCAGACGCTGTAGTACTTCTTCAGGGGGAAAATATTTCCAAGCAAGTGCTGCAACAGCTTACGGAGAGACAGCTATCAAAGAGACAGAATGAAATCACAGCTCATTCATGTGCAGGGCCGTTTAGCTGCTTCTCGAACGTAGTTTGAGGGTCAAGTTGAAGGAATTAATATCTACCCTCTCCTGTACTTAGATGGTTGTTTGTTTTACGTCTAAGGCACATGACTTGCTGCAATTGTATTGAATATGCAATATTTCACTGGGTGTAAATGGTTATGTATGGAGTCGTACAACGTGGATGCAGTTAGGGATAAACCTGGGCAAAGTATTACATCCATCCAGAGGTGGGACCAAGTCATTGTTTTGTAAGTCCCAAGTAAGTCCTAAGTCTTTGCCCTCAAGTCTCAAGTCAGGTCCCAAGTCCTACAGTTTGCGTTTCGAGTCCTTTCGAGTCCTTTTAACAACAGAGTTACAATATTTACACGGATCATGTAGGCTTTTAAAATCAGTTTTTTTTTTTTTTTATCAAAACTTTATTTTGCAAAAACATTCTTCAAACACATTTGAAAAAACAAGTGCATAACAAGAGCATATTGCACTAAAACTAGTTCCACAGCAGTTTCTGTCTCATCTCATATTGTCTGTGTTTTTTTCTCACTAATTTATCAATGCTGCTAGCAAGTTACTTAGCCGAGAAGCTAGCATTAGCGTTAATTCAAAACTTACCGTTGTTTGTGCAACTTCAAATGTCAGACGAAGTTGGAAGTTGTCACGTCTCTGTCTGTAATCTTTGTATGTTTTGCAAACTGCAATTTGTTTTTTTGTTGACCACTTTGTATTTTTTATACGTGAATGAAACTATCTTTGGTATCATTTTTGCCAACTGGCGCTGTTTGTTGACAGCTCTTCTTCGTTGGTTGTCCTGCAATTTGATTGGATGGATGCTGTCGGATCAAAATAACGTGGACGGAATTTGATTGGATGTTGGGCCGACAGCACACGACAGACACACAGACACACACAGCGAGACCCACACATTACACAAAATAGCAAAGTTACTTACCCCAGACGCTAGCGTTAGCTTGCTAGCGTTAGCTTGCTAGCGTTAGCTTGCTAGCGTTAGCTTTCATTCAAAGTTTATGTGTGATAATGAGTGTATAAAAAGGGTGTCTAAAAACAAGTAAATACTGTATCTAAACACTAAATCTGAGGATTTGCTGCATGGACAGATATTTTCACCTGACAAGATTTCTTAAATTAAGATTGTTAAATCTAGAAATAATTTCTTATTTTAATTGTTCAACATGCTAATTTCTAGATTTAATTATCTTAATTTAAGAAATCTTGTCAAGTGAAATTATCTGTCCATGCAGCAAGATCATTTCTCTCAGATTTAGTGTTTTTATCTTGTTTTTAGACACCATATTTTTGCAGTGTTGTTGTATACATCTCTGGCTGCCAATCCAAAAAAAGCTGCTTATCAATTCTCTTTCAAGCTCCCATCAATCAGATGCAGTAGTACTTCAAATCAAATCAAAATTAATCAAAATTACTTTATTTATCCCTGAGGGGAAATTCAGTTAGTCTGGTAGAATCTCTTGAAGAATGAGACAGCCTGATGGCTGTAGGAGCGAAGGATCTTTTGTATCTCGTTGTCCCTCTGTCCTCTTGGTACATAAAGGTGTTTGGATGATCTGGGTATTCCAAGATGGCCTCGAACCTCTTGACAGTGCTTCAGGGGGAAAAATATTTCCAAGCAAGTGCTGCAACAGCTTACGGAGAGACAGCTATCAAAGAGACAGTATGAAATCACAGCTCATTCATGTGCAGGGCCATTTAGCTGCTTCTCGAACGTAGTTTGAGGGTCAAGTTGAAGGAATCAATATCTCCCCTCTCCTGTACTTGTATGGTTGTTTGTTATACAATGACACAGCACTGATGTTAATGGTACCAAACAAGCGAGTGCATGTTTAGCACGCCTTTGTAGTGTTGAAAGCCTGATTCATCATACAGTGGATGTTTACAGATTGGAGTTGCAGGAATACAAGATTTTTTCTAGCAACAGAAGTCACGTCTTTGGTTGGATTAAACAGAGCCAAGAGACATTTTTTAAGATTTTGACTTTCATGTTTTTGTGAAGGCCCCGAGAGAAAGTCACATAATGCTTCTGTGAGAATATTTTAGACCTGTATTTATTGTCCAAAAGACATAGACTCTTTTCAGCAAGCCACGAACACAAATCAATATGATATTCACACTTTGAGCAAGTCGTCCTTATGCTTTAAAACTTGCTCCACGTGTTGCTGCTAAGCTCTTGGCACAATGAAAATTCATTCTTTGTCTTCACTCATCCATCTTTTACTCTGATGTTCAAGGATTTTACCGATGTTTTTACCACCTTCAGCCCATTAACTACATCTGATCTGAAAAGTTTGCTGCAAGAACACAGTCACATGTGAGGGATCAGCCTTCAGATACACTCTAATCTATATTCATGCTTCAGATGAATATCTTACTTTATATATATATCAAACATCAGTTAAATCGGAGGTTGTTTGGTGCAAAAAGATTCACTGCAGAAGCTCAGTTAAATCTTTCACTTAGAGGTAGCAATTTCAAGCCTTTTTTCCAATTTAGTTTTAACCCAGAAGGTTGATAGAGTTGATATACAGTCTGAGATGCTCTTTACAACTGAGTGTAGTTCCAACCCAGAAAAGATATACAGTCATGGAAAAAAATATTAGACCACCTTTGCTTTGTTCTTTTTTCTTTTCTCATTTTAATGCCTGACAAATATAATAACAACATCTAGACATTTTCCATGGTTTTCTTGATAATAACCAAAATCATTAGCAAGAAAACCATGGAAAACATGCAGTTTGATCGGGCTATTACTTCTCTCTATGGAACACGATTTTTTTGCATTTTGATATATAATTTGTCCTGTTGTGTCCGGAAGAGGAAAAAGAAAAAATCTATTGCAAAACTCCTCCAGATACACATGTTTCACACACATACACACACACACACACACGCACACACACAAATCTCATAGTGTACACACACCGGCAGCAGCCCCCATGGCCCTTTCAGAATTTCCCCAGAGGAAATTTTCTAGTTATATCTTATATCACAGCTTATTAGACGGCACACCTAGCCTAATAGTTAGCGACAATGAAGCGTTCACACCCAGCTACAGCAAACTCATAAATTAGCCTTGTTAATTTATTCAGTTATTTCCCTACAATATGTTTGATTTGTTGCATAGTCTGTGTGTGTGTGTGTGTGTGTGTGTGCATGCATGTGTGTGTGAGTGCATGTTGGCTCATTTGCAAAAATGAAATGCGCATAGTTAATGTTAGGCCTACATTTATACATAAATTAAATAAATAAATGGCACAGATATGAATCAGTTATTTGTTTACAATATGTTTGATTTGTTGCATAGCCTATGAAATAGTTGTTATTAGCCTAAGTGAAGTATTGTGCTGGCTCATTTACAAAAGTGAAATGCACATAGTTAATGGTATACATTGGTACATACAATGGTACAAATAAATTGCACGGAGCCAAAGATGACCTTGTATCAAGTTTTATAGGCAAAATATAGAGTGTCAACCACGTGGGGATAAGGGGCCTCATAAGGTTCTGTAGCCCAGGGGCCTCCAGAGATGTTAATGCACCTGCACACGACTTGCTGCAATTGTATTGAATATGCAATACTGCCATTGGATGTAAATTGTGACGAATGGAGCCGTACAACGTGGATGCAGTTAGGGATAAACCAGGGCAAAGTATTACATCCAGGTCTGTAAAAACGCACACAAGACAAGAACACAGTTGCTTCAACCACTTTAGCTTAGTTTAGCTTCAGCTTTATTGTATATTGTAAAATATTGTATATTATGATTTGCTGATGTTCTGCTCAATTTGATCATGACTGATTATTTTCCAAATTATGCAGAAACAAAACAACAACTGTGTGCCAGGAAATAGTCATTATAGATTCACAGCTGTTTCTTATTTAATGCAACAGCTTTACGGAAAGAAATCTCCTCGTCTAAGTTATACAGAGACAAACAAAAAAACAAAAACAACAGCGTCCCAGAATATAGTCATCATAGTTTCACAGCTGTTTCTTTTTTAATGCAACAGCTTTACGGGGAAGAAATCTCTTTGAGCCTCGGAGCGTCACACGACTCGCATGTGCACCGTGTGATTTTGCCCACTCTGCCAAAATCACCGCAGCTCAGCTCTGGTCCCTGGGGGCACGTTTTTTTGGCTCTGCCCAGTCGACAAATGTGATTACTCTGCTGCCAGAGCAGCTCTGTCTCTAGGACTGTTTGTAGAACAAAAATTACAATCTGTGGTATATGTAGGCCCTCGGTACACATGTTAATGAAGCAGGGAGAGCTAATAAATATTGTCGCTGCCTTCTACAAACATATGTGGTTTAGAGATGTAACTAGAAAATTTCTAAAGACATTTTGAGTGTGCTTTGCTCTGGCCCGTGACTCTCAGCCATACATTATTAGATTACAATTTGAGCTGTTTTCAAAATGGAAAAGAGGAGGAAGTCATGTAAGATAATAAACCAGGTGTCTGTCTGTTTGTCTTTCTGGGGGGTTAGGCGTTGGTAGCCAAGCAACCAGGGCCAGGTGGCGGCCACCAATCAGAGCAGAGCAATCAACTGAAATCAACTGCTCCTGTGGAATTTGACGCCACTGAAATAGACAGGAAAGCGGCTAAAAACTACCCCTCGAACAGAAAGCATTTTTGGCAAAACCGTAGCTCCTATCATTGAACCGACTTCACTTTGAGCATTCTGAGTTCTGCCTGAACGTCTACATATGTGTTTTGTGAAGAAAAATGAAGAAATTAATTTTTTTAGAGCGATCAGAAGAAACTGGTCTGCTTTCTATGAGGCTGTGGGTGCTTGTTGGTGGATCATTTATGCGTCCTACACCCAAACTATAACTCTGACAGCTTTACCAGACCAATGTGAGTGAGAAGACAAATTTTCCTACGTTTCTACGTATAAATTATTTCTGTAGAGTGGCATTTGCGGCCTCGAGCACAGTTTCCAAATGTATTTTTTGTCAATTTTTTTCTCTCCCTCTGCACTCTAGCGATGATGTCATCAACTCTAGCTTCTCCATAGGGTAACATTGGGGGGATTTAATAATTCGAAAACTGTTTGCCAAAGACCTTAGAAAAGTCATAGCACACTTGTCATGGCCGAGCTGGTCGATTTGATACCTTTTTAGTGTATGTATGTTTATTTATTGTTGTTTTTATGTATGTATTTATTATTTCTATATATACATTTTAACCTTCATCTATGTTTTTACAGCCTAAACAAGTTTTATTTTATTTTGCTGTTTTATTTTGTTTTTATTATTCGTATTTTAGTTCACATCAATATCTAAGTATTGTCTGGACCTGTAAGAACTTTTAATTTTTAATTCAATTTTATTTAATTTTTATTTAACTTGCCATTTCTTAACTCCCACTGTCTTAAGTTGAATGATGTGTGATATGTGCCTCTTTTGTGTGTGTGTGTATGACTCAAAGTTCTCAAAATACTGCAAAGAAAATCTACCTTGAACTTAATGTGAGACCAAAACTCTGGGAGGAGTAGTCAACCGAAAAAAAAAACATGGAAGAAACAGAAGAATAAAATCTATGATTAAGCCCGGTGAGTTTGCTCTTTCAAGCACTCTTAATTACAGCACTGCAGCTGTTAAAATACAAGGTATACAAATGTTTACTTTATGGTATTAAGAAACACTTTGAAGATAAATCCAATGCAGTGCATCAGTGTACTTTGACACAGCCATCCTGATTGATTGGTAATCTATCTTCCCAGTGCTGTGGTGATAATACACTGCTGGCTGCCAACATAATATCTTATGCACGGCACAAATTCTGCAGCACAGAATGCTTAGCAATGCCAGACACATCCAATCAAGACATTGTTCCACAACTCTGCAGAGGTTACCAAGTAAGAGTACAGAGCAAAAGGAGCCCCATTTGTAATGAACCGGAGTGGAATGCAGAGTGGGATAGATGAAGAACGAGATAGAGGAGGAGAAAAAGAGCAAAAGATGGAGCAGGATAGGACTAGATGAGGCTGCGGGAGTGGATTGCGTCAACGATAAGAGGTGGCGAAATCAATTCTGGACGAAATGAGAAAGATTGATTTGGGAGTGAAACAAAGAAAATAGTGACAAGGGCAGGTATGGGAGGAATGAGGGGGTGGGAAGGAGGGAAAGATGACAGAAGAAGAGATATCACTTATAGGTGACTGGAAGCCACAGGAGGACGTGACAGGCCATCAAAAATGTAAAAAAAAAACAAAAAAAAGACAAAATCTGCTCACTTTATATGCGTACATTTCATGTGTCAATCACCAAAGCTTTTTAATTCTGCAGTCATTTAAGTTTAGCTTCGGTTTGAAGTTGATTTTTATCTTTTTGTCTCATTTGTATTTTTCTACATCTGAAGCGCTGCCACCGCCATCATTTGTTAATTCATTTGATAAGTTATTTATTCAATTTTCCATTCATCTTCTTTGTTTTTTTTTACTTCCCAGCTCATAGTAAGATAATTTGTCCCCAGTGGTTGTTCGGATAAATGAGAAGGTCTACAGAAGAAAAAAGCAGCATCACTCACTCGCCTCCTCTTGGCAGTGCTGCTGAACTGTGTGGGCTGCTTCATGCATTTGACACCGCGTGTCCTTGTTTGATTTCTAATTTTCTTTCCCGTAGGAACCTTGGAGAGGCAATTAATGGAATCATTCTGATGATCCCAGATGGCTAAATTAGAGCATCATACTAAAAATTAATACATTGATTTATAACACATTATGGTTGATTATCATAATTCCTAATTTATTAATTTGAGTGAATACATTTCTATGAAAAACAAAAACCTCTTTTGACACAAATCTGCCACCGTACTTTTTGACCTCGGCTGACGGTCACGCTGCCAGAGCTTTTGTGTATCAGCTAAATTCATTATTGCAAACGTTAGTACTGTCTGTCAGTTCGTCTGTCTGTCTGCCTCCCTGGCCCTCTCTCTCTCTCTCTCTCTCTCTCTCTCTCTCTCCCTCACTCCTCTCTTTTTACACCTCAGGCAAAAAGCGAGGTTGCTATCCTCATTAACCTCCCTGCCTCTCTCCAGCTCACCTCAGGCCAGCCCCACCTTAAGCTGCACTCATTACTGCTGAATCAAGCTGGGGAGACGAGAAGGGAAGCTGGGAAGCAGAGAAAAAGCAAGAAGGGGAGGAAAGACAAACACTCGGCTGGAGAGGGAAGACTGTCATAATGTGTGACAGAGATGGAAATAAAAAGAGTGGAGAGACAACAACTGGGGAGGAAAAAAATCAAAGAAAGGCAGCGATAAGGAGTGATTCGCTTTTAGTGTGGTTAAATGAAAAAAGGACAAAAGAGACAGAAAGAGATGGACGATGGGGGCAGAGAATCCATTAGGGAACTCGGGAGTGGCTAAGATGATGTGTGAGCCAGTCATAAGCAGACATGCTCAAAGCTTAAAACTATGGCACTTGGCATGGTTATCCATGATAGATATCTACCTTCAGATACCACTTATTCATCAATGCCACATTTCTGTTGGCTGCAGGAACTACCAATTCAAGCTCAGAGTAAAGTGTTTCATGGCCTCTCCTTCAAGAACTCTGACTGGACTAATCTGAACCAAACTGCTTCTTTTTTTTTTTTTTTTTTTTTGGGACCCTCTGTGCAGCCTTATGGCTGAGTCAGAGTTCAGTAATCCGTACAAACGTATCACTGATTAATGAATTGCTGCTTTAAGCACAACAGTCATGCCCAGGTCCAGGTTTAACTACTTACCATTTAGACGACCCACCAAACAAACATACTGGATATATTGATATTATATGAAACTAGAAGATCTAAGGAATCTATAGACCCCAAGCATGTCAGGAAATCATGTCGGGAAGTTAGGGTTATGGTTAAAAAACTGAAAAAACGCTGCAAAGTTAGGCTATTTTGGCGACTTTCAAAGCGGTCATGTGTCCTCTGACGTCATGCTATCTGAATGAAAATACACTCTAAGAAATGATTCAAGGAGCCTGTAAATGTGACATAAAGGTATGCATACTATATAAAAACGCTGAATATCATCATGATAAGTATTTGAGTTGACTACATTAAAATGCAGAACTCCAACAGGAATCTTTGTGTAAAATATCCATATATAAATTAAGTTTATTTCTTCAAAATAAATTAATATTTGACTCACAGATTACATGGTTTAAATATTTGTAATAATAAGTGTACAATAAGTGTAAAATCAGTCAGTACAACACATTTTTTAAAGTAAATCATAAGCAAATTTGTAGTCATATCCTACAAATGTTTTTTAATTATATTTACTGTTTAGTGAATGTTTAGTGATTTCTACTCAGTTTTCCAACTAAGTCAATTCATTCAGACGCACTTGAAAATATTACTTAAATTTACTCATTTCTCATGTTTTGTTTAACCGATTTGAGAGCTTTCAAATCAACTCAATATATAATAAGTGTATAAATGTTGTACTGATTGAATTAAGTAATATGCAGTATTATTTTTTGGAGTGTAGGCTTTCTAGGTTCCCACAAGTCTCCTCCTTACACACATTTATGCTGATAACATGCAGTTTAAGGCAAAAACCACATAGTTTTTCTCATGAAGTACAAATTTGCCATTTCCTCCAACTGTATGAATATTTGTGCACACTGAGGCCCCTAAACTAGGGTTGTCATGATACTAAAATTTTCAACTCGATACCGATACTCAGGAAAATATTTGATACTCAATACCATTTTCGATACCACAAGGATAAAAACAAAGACCCCAAAATTTAACACAAATATTTTTATTAACAAGAAAAATGCAACAAAATTAACAGAAAAAATTAACAGAACCACAGGTTAAATATTTATAACAAAAAACAGTTGTGCAAAATGAAACTGCAACTATGATAACAAGCTTCAGGTCTGAGGTAGTGCAATAAATAAATAAATACAATAAACAATAACAATTAGAACAATATTTTGAGGTTGTATCCTGTGCACAATATTAGGCAAGCTTGATAAAAAAAAAACAATAACTTAACTTAAGTGTTCATTCCTTGGCTAGGTATCGATATCGATACTTTTTGGAGTATCGATACTTTTGACAACCCTACCCTAAACAGGCTTTGAATGACATAAAGCTGCATCTCAAATTAATCTTCAGGTTCACAGCTTTCAGATGTGGCATTTATTGTTGACCTGCTATCTCCCCCTAAACATCCACTGCCCACAACCGTCAATTCTCAATAATCCCTACAAACGTATCATTGATTAATGAGTTGCTGCTTTAAGCAAAACAGTTATGGATACTAATGGATACAAAAGTGCTTGTGATGATCATAATGAAGCACACTGTTTTTTTTCCTTCCAAAGTTCAGCTTTTTGCTGCCCGTTTGTTTCCAGATCTATGAGATATATCTGGATGATTAATGGCATGAGGAATGGTCTTGAAGTACTATCATTAAGAAGTTTTTAATTAGTAGTAGGGATGGTTTGCAGAGTGAGACGCAGCACTTATTCCCGGACTGAGGGAAAACGACAGAGCTCAGCAGCAAAGGCCTCCTCACGGCCAGAAGGCAACCAGCGGACGCTAACTAAGGCACTGATGTGACATGAAACACGACCGGCCGATCCGACATCAGTCTGTGCTAATAAAGTAATTACACTGATGGAGGTTTTTTTTTTTTTTTTTGGTTCCATTGTACTTCAATAGCCCATGTCAGTGACTTGCATCTAGGAAGTCAGAGTGTTGCAGTGCTGTGGTGGAGAAATTTGATGGAGTGGCGAATTAAAATGAACGGAAAATGGCAGTTGTATTTTGGAATCCATAAAACAGAGCGAGAGAGAGAGACAGAGACAGAGAGAAAAAGAGAGAGAGAGCGTTAGGCAGCAGACATGATTAAATTCCATCATCTATTACAGCTCGGCTCTTGGCTTTGATCTGGCTTCAAGGCCGCACTCTCTGACGCGCTCTGGCTCCATTCGCTTCTTAAAAGGTGACTCTGTTTCATCATTCATTTACTATCCATCATTCTCCGCCTTTGGGGAAACACATCCATGTATATATAAGCCTTCGTTTACCCACACACACACTTATACCCACACACTCTTCTTTTTTTTGGCTAACGTAATTAGCAGCCTTGGCCAAGATGGAGTACAACATTTACATTTTGACCCTCAAAGGGAGAAACCTTCATATGGTTCTTTTTTTATTTCAGTATATTTTTCTTCCTCCCATCTCTTGGCGGGCTCAGCTTTGTCGTCTCCCCCTTCAGATTCAGATGCAGTTTCTCAATTTCAAGGTACTTTACAAGCGTGGCGTGTTGCGGCGGCAGCAATCATCAGTGAAAACAATTGTGTGCTTAAAGTGGATGTAACAACATCAACTTGTGAGGCGCTAACAGCAAGGGTTGTATCAGCGGTGGAAATGAGCCAAATTAATAGGCTATGGTTAATAAATCAATTTTCTTGTATTAGAAATGTGAGCTGTGTTCCTTTTTTCTCTCACTTTGGGGAGTTTACAGAGGATGAAAAGCAATTTAACAGGTGGAGTCGACCTCTGTCATTTTCCTCTGACCCGCCACTCCTTTCCTTTCCCTCCTCATCTTCTTCATGTCGATCACACATCCTAACCCTCATGCCTCTACCCCCTTTTTCCCACCGATCCAACTATCAATCTCCATCCATAATCCCCTACATGGATCTCCCATCCAATTGTCCTCTCCTTCTATCCACAATCCTCCCAATTCTCTGGGAAACAGGGGAGCTCACATCACAATTTCCTCTCCAGCTTTTCCTTTCATTCCCCTCCTTGTTTCATATATTCCTTTTTCCTTCTTCCCAGTCTTTCTGCTTCCCTGCACCTCTTGGGATAACATATAACTCAGAGGACAAGCCCTTTGAGACCAAAGGCTCTCGTTCTCCATCCCTCTCTCCTTCAATCCTGCTCAGTGGGGTTCTCTGAGGGACAATGATTACAACCAAGTCTCTGCCGCCCCTGCCATGCCAATTAATGTGCGGGGCTTAAAGACGGAGCAAGGGGAAAGAAGGAAAAAAGTGCCCATGCCCGCATCTCCATACATTATCATACTAAACAGGCTGGTGGGGCGTCTCAGCCCAACTGGTGGCTCTACAGCAGACACTTCAGGGACAGGTTCTCCCAGCCAGACGTACTCCAAGTCACACATGTTTGCATAAACTGCCCTGGTCTTCAAACAAGCTCGGCGAGGTGTCCTTCTATGTTTGTCCTTACCGTCAAGGTGCCAACATCTGACATCCTAGTACTGCTTTATACTCTATTAATTGGGTGTGAAATTACCGTCGTTTCAGCCCAGGCACTCAAGGTGTTTCATGGACTCTGGCTGCGGGTGATAGGTACTCAGGCATATGTATATACTGAGAATATATGGGCTTACTTTTGGGCCTTTATTGTGGAAAAAATAGGTTTGACTGCAAAACTATTGACACTGCAATCAAAAAATGATTTATTACAAGTATTATGCTAGTACTAGGGTTGTCAAAAGTATCGATACTCAAAAAAGTATTGATACTAAAACGTTGTATCCGGATACGATACTCATTTTCAAAAGTATTGATACCTAGCCAAGGAATGAACACTTAAGTTAAGTTATTGTTATTTTTTTTATCAAGCTTGCCTAATATTGTGCACAGCATACAACCTCAAAATATTGTTCTAATTGTTGTTTATTTTATTTATTTATTTTTTGCATACCTCAGACCTGAAGCTTGTTAGCATAGTTGCAGTTTCTTTTTGCGCAACTGTTTTTGCTATAAATATTTAACCTGTGGTTCTGTTAATTTTTACATGTTGCATTTTTTTTGTTGATAAAAATATTTCTGTTAAATTTTGCGGTCTTTGTTTTTATCCTTGTGGTATCGAAAATTGTATCTAGTATCGAATATTTTCCTTTGTATCGGTATCGAGTTGAAAATTTTAGTATCATGACTACCCTAGGTAGTACTATAGTATAAAATTTGTGATGAAAACTTGTGATGAAAAATTTGTGTATTAATTTGAAGATGTATTAAAATATCTGACATATAGCAGTTTAAATATGCATCAAATATGTTTTGATAAACACACAGAAATCTGACCAACAGTCACAGTCTCTTTACAGGAAACTTCTGCTTGATTAAGATATGAGCAGCTCTGATAAATCCCACTGCACCATCTAAAGGAAATCCCACTGCACCATTTGAGAACAATAACAGGAAAGCAAGAGACCTTATGCACGAACATTAGGTATAATAGTGACAGTAAAAGGAAAACTGCAGGAGTTGCTGTTCTAACCAAGGACCTGTTTTTGTGTATCCTGAATATTGTATCTGTTTTGTGATACTTGTCAATAAATCCCACACAGGGCTGTCTTTCTAGAAACTTTTGCTGTCTCTTAAGATTTCCCACGACATAAATGGCGAGCCAGCCAGGAGAACCAGCACTTTTTTTCAGTGGTCAGAGGGGGACACGCCCTTTTCAAGCATGGAGGAAAACTTTGGGCCCAAACAATAAATAGGTAGGAGAATTTATTCTCATTATACAAATAAGGAGCTTTCAGCCGTGCCGATACTGTGTGTGGCGTCCCCACAGACGTACTGAAAACCAGAACCTAGGGAGAAAAGGAGACAAAGTATTATTGTGAATTATAAACTTTAGTTTGGCTCTGGGCTTGCCCAAAGTTGATACAGTTTTGCTCTTTAATCTTTGATACTTTTTCTTACATCTGTGACAAGGAGATAAGCCCTGCTCCTGAGATCGCAATATTTGGTGTGACCCCTGCTGGGATGGCGATATCTGGTGCACAATCAGACGCGATTGCGTTTTCATCTCTATTGGCCAGACGTCTTATTTTGTGTAATTGGAAGTCAGATAGGCCTCCCACATACAGGGGCTGGCTTGAGGATATAGTGGCATATTTGAAACAAGTTGAAACACACGATCAGGGGTTCAACCCAGATATTTTAAGGTCTGGCAGCCATTTCTGAATTATTTTAACTTACAATTCCCTGCTTGAAACACTGGGACATAATTGATTCACAGGTTCTGTAATATGTCAGGTTTTTTTTTTTCCCCTTGATGTATGTTTTTTGTGTTATTATTGTCACTTTATTATTGTATATGTAGGGGTTGCTGTTTGGGGACGTCAAAACTCACTAAAAATATTTGAATAATAATAAGAAACTTTAGTTTGTAAATCTAAAGGTTTTATTTGCTGGTGAGCTGAATCTCAAAAGGGACGGGTTAACCCTCTGGAGTCCATCTATTTATTGAAAATACACGTTTTATTTACAGTAATAACTTTATTTATAAATGATATGTAGACAAGCTAAGAAAGCCAGTTGAAAGTGCATAATAGGAGCTTTCACAGTGTGCCATTTATGGTTCTCGACCATTTTTACCATTGACCATTTTTTCTACAATAAAAACTATTACTATTTTTAATTTACATGCAAATAGACTGTTGTGTAGTTTTATTATTTGTTATTTTTTCTGCTGTTTTTGTGTGTATAAATGGTAAAAAAAGAAAGAAAAAAAGGTACATCTCCATAGACACCTGTGTCTTTTGCTTGTATTTTGGGTTCCTGGCAGCTATATACTTTGTTAATTAGAATAGAATTTAAAATCTGTCTAATAGCCAAGTTTGTGTGGAGAAACAGGAGCCATGCATGTGATGTAAGGACAGACTGAAAGATGCTAAACAGAGACAGAAATGAATGCATAGGAAGTTGACAAATTTGAACCAAGCTCTCCTGGACTTCAGAGGTTTAAATGTAGAGTGTGTATTTCCCCATTGTGGGACTAATAAGCGAATCTTAATCCTAATCTTAATGAGCAGGACGTACGCTGAAAGATGTAAGACAAGTCTCTGTTGGTCAGTGTCGGCAACATCAATCCTGCCCTTCTTCTATATATGAGATTTGTACCACAAAGTGAGATTTTTAGCAGGTTAATGACGAGTGTTGAGTAGAAAGAAAGAGTTTTCTGTGTCACCAAGGTGGCATCTTGTAATTTATGCTGCATGGCTAACCTGGTTGGGACCTGTTTTTGTTCCGAGTTTCAGCTTGAAATCGCCGCTTTTAACTCATCAACTCCATTAGAAACTGTGTCACTCTGTAGTCAATAGTCAATCTATGATCGATACAGATTCATACCTGGAGGAATACGTTATAAATGCAAACTTGTTGAGCTGTAATGTTTCATAGTGTTAGAGTTACAGTTGCGCTTACTGTATGTATCTTTTTACCTACATACATTCATGTGGTGATGCAGAAAATCTAAAGATTTGATTTCATTTAAAGGTTGTTCTTAGTCCCACTGCACTACTGATTATGTTTGCAGTGTTCTCTGGACATTTTCCCACATGAGCCTCCTATTAAATGATGCAACATTCATTTATAATTCACCATATTATTAATCAGTGTGACGTTTACTTGCATATAAAATGGAGTATAATTCCTGCAAACCATAACATTATCACATTATGTTTTTATGCTGGGTCTGATTTGTTGAATCTGTTTTCCTCTTGGTATCACAGCTCATGGAATACTGATTAGAAAACATCAATCGGTATTTATCACTCAATAAAAAAAGTGGCCAAAAACTAAAGTGGTTTTTTTACATCCTTCATTATGGTTCAGTGGCAGCCCTAAATACAGTTCATAAGTGTGATGTTTAAATCTGTCGCATCAAGATTAACCGTTAAGCTTTGTAAGATGTGCAGCTGTCATGTTAGAAATAAAGGCTAGGAAATGAAGGCAGTTATAAAATAAATATATTAACTTGTGAATTTGCACTTGGAATTTTCTGTCAGCATTCCTATCTTTCCTTATTTGCAGCAACTGGTCTCCCCTCAAAAAAGTCAATACAAGGCGCATGTACATGCAGAAAATTATGACTCACATTTACGTTTTTTACTGTCTTCTGCTGCCAATTTGTGGACGTAGTAGCAGAGGTGTGGATTTGAGTCATGAATTTCATGACTTTTGACTCGACTTGACAAAATGTAAAGAGACTTGCAACTCAACTTGGATTTAATAACTTGTGACTTCACTTGGACTTGAGCCTTTTGACTTGAAAAGACTTGCTAAATGTGTGTCTGTGTGTGTCTGACATGTGCTGTCGGCTCAACATCCAATCAAATTCCATCCACGTTTTTTTGATCTGACAGCATCTAACCAATCAAACTGCAGGACAACCAATGAAGAAGAACTGTCAAAAAATGGCGTCAGTTGGCAAAAATGGTACCAAAGATAGTTTCATTCAAGTATTAAAACTATGAAGTGGTAAAAAAAAAAACGAATTGCAGTTTGCAAAACATGCAGGTCGAAGATTACAGACAGAGACGCAACAACTTCCAGTTTCGTCCGACATTTGAAGTTGCACAAAGAACAGAAAGTTTTGAATGAACGCTAATGCTAGCTTCTCGGCTAGTAACTTTGTTAGCAGCATTTCTAAATTAGTGCGGAAAAAAAACAGACAATATGAGATGAGACAGAAACTGCTGTGGAACTAGTTTTAGTGCAATATGCTCTTGTTATGCACTTGTTGTTTTTCAAATGTCTTTGAAGAATGTTCTTACAAAAAAAAGTTTTGATAAATAAATATGGATTTTAAAATGATCTATGTAAATATAATTACTCTGTTGTTAAAAGGGCTTGAAAGGACTCAAAACTCAAACTGTAGGACTTGGGACTTGACTTGAGACTTGAGGGGAAAGACTTGAGACTTAATTGTGACTTGCAAAACATTGACTTGGTCCCACCTCTGGGTAGTGTGGTATATTTGATGGCAATGATGTGCAGATAGGAATGGAGCCTCTGCTGACACTGTCTTACTTGTATTGAAAAGGTTTATGACAGAAAGTACAGCATCATACAAGCGTCCATGGAGAAGAATCTCCTCTCGAGCAGCCTTTTATAGCCCAGTTGTTTTTATTAAACCAAGGTATAACATCTGGAAACCATTCCAAATGATATTATGCAACTGGTCACAGAGAGAGAAAGCGAGGGGCCCTTTTCCCAAGTGACGTTTATATTCCATTCTGAGGCCCATAACTTAAACATGTTGCAAGCTCACGTGTTCAAGGTAGGAGTTCATGCACCACAGTAGTGGGAATGATTGACGGCGATGCAGAGTTTAAATGGCGAATATCACACTCGGGGTGGGAGGGATGTTTGAACAAATGGCAGACTTTCACTCAGGAATGTGGGGTTTGTGTCCCGTGAGAAAAATAAAGTCAATGACTTTTTATGTAACTTCCAGGTTGCTTACCAGGATGTTTTTTGCTCTGAACTTAGATCAGTAGTTTTGTAGCCTAAATTCACAGAAACTGCAGCCTTTTTTTACAACCATGAACCATACGTGTATGTATAGTGATGTGTGGTATATTTTTTTTATATATATTACAAAACGCTCATATGTGTCGTTATGGGTGGTACTGACTGTCTATTCTGTTGTTTAGGTTGGAGATCTTGGTGGCATTGGCTGTTGCTTGACATGGGTTTTTTTGCGGTATAGATAGATAGATAGATAGATAGATAGATAGATAGATAGATAGATAGATAGATAGATAGATAGATAGATAGATGAAGTCAAATGACGCTCCAAACGTTCCCTTTGGGAGCATGCTCAGAGCATTAGGAAGAAAGCCTGGGTTAATCTACAATCTACAATGTCATTTAGCAGAAGCGACGTACATTTCATAGTTAATACAAGCAAAGATGAAGTCAAGAAATAACACAAGAGTAAGTGGATTAAGTTGAGTCCTATTTGGACATAAGTGCTTTTAGGATATAAGTGATTTTAAGTAGTATGTGAGGACTTTTCTCAATTGTTCAATTGTTATTGTTCCATTGTTGTGTGTCGATTATGTGTGAAGGTGTTCAGTAAAGAACTGGGTCTTCAGTCTCTTCTTAAAGATTGATAAGGACTCAGCAGATCAGATGGAGTTTGGAAGTTCATTCGCTCTACAGAGGAGAAGAGTCCGGTTTGAGACGTAGAGCCAGAGTTTAGAGCCACTAATGTGCTGGTGCATTGTACCTGATGGTTGTTATGTTTGATTGCATAATGAGTCTCAAAAGTAACCGGACAAGTATAAGCTGATACAGATAAAGTCATGCACACACACAGTGATGGAAAACATTATTAGACCACCATTTTCCATGGTTTTCTTGTTAATAATTTTGGTTATTATCAAGAAAACCATGTAAAATGTCTAGGTATCAGCTCTTAAATTAAACTCTTATGAGCTATTTTTGTTGTTATCATTATATTTGTCCAAACAAATCTACCTTTAGTTGTACCAGCCATTAAAATGAAGAATACATTGAATAAAACAATGGTCTAATAATTTTTTTTCATGACTGTATGCTACAATGCATCCTGCAGAATTTTCAAAAAGCTTGCTGCAAAGTGTGGTTAACTTACAATCCATCAAACTAACCTCACTGCTCCTCCCCTTGATGAGTAATGATGCACTCAGTGGCTTCGTGGCCAGTCAATCACACTCTAGTATGCATCGTGACCCCATCATGCATCACACAACCCTGAGTGCTGTGGCTCCAAGTTTTCACCTCACACTCAAGGAAGCCAAAGGACTAAAATAATGATTCTGTTTTGCTTTAACTGCACCATTACGGCGAGGTAAAGCTTGTTATCTCAGTACGAGGCCGTCTACAGGAACGGTCACTCACCGAAGTCATTAAAAAACGGACATGATGAGAGTGTAACAATTTTTTGCAGGAATGATTAGGATTATTAAGTCAAAAATGAGTTACAATAACTGGTTGCGGCAGCTATAAGAACCCTCGCTTGGAAATAAATTAAAGACTGAAGGTAAAAACAGAAGATCTACAAAAGGTCAGAACTCTAAGATGACTACTCTAATTAGTGTAACCTCCAAAGACGGTGAGGTCTGCCTCTTTAGAAATAAAAGTCCTGTGCTCTTATGTGAGAGAGGGGGCCTGGGAGAAGCTCTGCAAAAGCTCCAAATCAAAGTATTTTTCTCATCCAACAGTATATTACCAGACCATTCTTTTACCACGCTTTGAAAACTGTCCTGTCCATTTCATTACATCCTCTTTAAACATTTCCCCATGCACAGAGCCACTCTTCTTATGCATTACTTTGCCTTCAGCCAACATTTTACTGAGCATGCACACACTCATTTTTAACCTTAAACATGTTCTTTCCTACTCACCTTTACCTGCTATCTTTGATTTTTCTCCCTCTTTAAATGCTTTTCCCCCATTCCACCACTATATATCTTCCTTACTAGTGCAGTGCCCGTAGGAAGTATGTATTCGTACAGTGCGAGATTGTATTTTGTTGGTAATGCTAATGCCGCTTGCTAGTGTAACCTTAAATAACACAGAAGCGATATCTTTCTGTCCGTATTATGCTTAGCTGTCAGTTAATAAAGTTTTGTTCTTACTGTTTTCAATGGATCAAACTGATGCGGAAGAAAAGGCTTAAATCTCTACTTAGCATGCTAATCGTGAGATAGCACATTGCGCAGTATGCTGCACTAAAAGTACATTAACATGAACCAAATTAGCTGATATACTATATTGCATGTAAGTATCTCATATCAAATGATTATTGACATTACGCTAAGCAACATGAATGTCATACCTGAATTACATAGTAATGCAACATAAGAAGTGAATAAAGCTAAATCTCCACTTAGCATGCTAATCACACTACAACAACGTCTGCAACTCCATAAAACACTTACTTTTCATGAGGTACCACACCATCCAGCACATACACATTGTACATTGATATTCGCTGGGAACTATTCTAATATTATTGGAAAATCGAACCTTGTAGCGCACTTTAAAACTCTGAAAGATAGGTAGGCTAAATAGACTTACAGATGAGATGAGTCAGGGTGGAAATCCAGAGTGAATTGTGTTACTGACCAGGTGTAGGCCTATCACACAATGGGGCGGAGCTCCCCTAAAAGGCGTCCGATTGGAAACAGTGCAATGCTGCAACACGTCCTACGTAAATAATGATATTTTGAAAAATGAATTAAAAAATCTTCAAAATCAAGGATGCACACCTTCGTGCCATGTGCAAGCCACATACGAAATCTTAGGTGAGTCTGACTAACGGCCAGCGAGATATGCCCTAGACACACGCACGCACACACACACACACACACACACACACACACACAGACGCTTCTTACTTTTGAGTGTCCACTGGAAGTTGTCTTATTGGGTCTTTGCGGACCCTCAAAGTCTCTTGGAACCCTCAAGTCCAGCTGGATGCTGATATTAATCCTGCACATTGATGCAGGATTAAAGTGATTGTTCATGTTCTGCTCTGCAGTGTTGCCTTCAGGGACAAAATCAGACACTGAGACAATAGCGCTTTCAGATCCCCCAAAAAACAAATTAATACAATAAATCGATGAACACTTGAAAAACATTGCACCAGAGTTAGCCAAGAACTGAGCAGCCAGAGGATATAAAGCAGATAATAACTGGCTTATGTCCATTCCTGTTTATTCCAGCCCTGAACTGATAACAGATATCTATCCAGAGCAAAATCATTTATTCTGGTTGCTTCAACATGAAATAGCCACCAGTTTGGAAAAATTGCCACCTACTCTTAAATGACAATCTGTGGTGCAAAATTGGGGCACAGTATGGTGAGATTTTTGGGGAAACAGATGACAAAATGACATGTTTTAAAGATGTCAAATGATGAGTTTGGTGCCGCTTCATTTTGACATGCCATTAGCTGCTTTTATCCTGTCTTTTTTGCACTGCCTCACCCAAAATCTTTCAGACATGTGCTCATAATGATTGCAACACATGATACACTGGGGACACAGATGTGTGCCCTGGAAATGAAAGAAGTAGAATTGTTTATTTGTCAAGAAATAAACCACTTTTTGGTATTGTTGAGGCAGCTCAAAGAATGTGTTTATTTGGTAAAAAAAAAAAAAAAGAAGATAAAAATTCAACTTTAGTCCATTTGAGTTGAGGTGAATACACATAAACATACAGCTGCATCTGAATACATTAGAATATAATGGAAAAGTCCATTTCTAGTACTTTAGGTGAAACAGCCCAGATGGGCATACTTTTCAGAGGCCAACATTTCCTTATTAAACATACTTTTTGAAATGAGTCTTTTGTATCAATTTTTTTGAGACACTGAATTTAAGGTCTTCATTAAATTTAAGCCATAATCATTATAATTAAATTAAATGAATACATTAATCTTTCGTTCTGTGTGTTGTGGATCCATATAATGTGTTATTTCCACTTTTCGATTTGAATTACTGACGTAAATAAACTTTTCTATGATATTCTAATTTATTGAGATGCACCTGTATTCACCATGCTGACCACAGACGACCTTTAGTTCCACTGTGGTGTTTCAGTGAGGAACAGCAGCATCCCTGTATCTCTAGAAAAAGCCTGAAGGTAAATTCACCCAGTTGTACTTGACAGTCCACTGGTGCTTTCTAACAGATAGGTTTGTATTTTACGTACAGCTCATTTCATGATTTTCTTTTCCCCCACCAAAGTAAAAGTCCCGTTCCTTTGACATTGTGAGCAAAAGGAACCATATCTTCTTTTAAATTTGTGGTAGTGATAGAAGTAACATCCCTTGTGGGGACCTTTCTGTTTTACCGGCTCACAGGCCTGGGGGCCCCAGTAGGGAGGTCTAGAACCTTAACGTATTTTGGCTTTGCATAAAGGGAGGAAGTTTCATATTCAGGTACATCTCAAAAAATTTGAATATCATGAAAAAGTTCAATTCTTTTTAGTCAATCATTTCAGAGAGTGAAACTCGTATATTATATGGATTCATTACGCATAGAGTGAAATATTTCAAGACTGTTTTTCTTGTAATTTTGATGATTCTGGCTTAGAGATAATGAAAACCCATAACTCAGTGTCTCAGAAAATTAGAATATTGTGAAAAAGTGTAATCTGCTGGTCCTGGGTCAGTGGTGGTTTGGGGCCATGTCCTCTGCTGCTGTTGGTCCACTGTGTTTTCTGAAGTCCACAGTCAACATAGCAGCCATCTACCAGGACATTTTAGAGCTCTTCATGCTTCCACAAGCTCTTTGGAGTGCCGTAGAAAATCTTTAAAGAAAAACACTTGACAAGCAGGTAGATTTGAATTCCAGCCTTGTGTGGGATTTATTGTAGGTATCAAAAACAGATACAGATGTCAAAGGTGACAGACAATTCCAACGATCAGAACAACTCTGAGGAGACAATGCCTTATGTTGTCTTTTTAGTTTACAGGTTTGTGCGTCATTATTTCTGTGTAACTAAAGTTCAATGTCCTGTAATTTCCTGTTATGTTCCACTTTTGATATAAGAGCACACTTGGGAGGTCAGATTCCTATTCTAATGTTATCATATCAACCAGAGCATCCGCTTCGAATATGCTAAGCTGACTTGTCTAATGAGTTTTTCCTTTCCCATGAAAACAGAAATACTACCTGGTGCCAGATCATGCATTAACTATTATACTACATACACATTTTCAACAGATATCTGCCACAGGAGATGCTGGTTTCATTTTCCAGCAGGACTTGGCACCTGCCCACACTGGCAAAGGTACCAAAAGCTGCTTCAATGACCATGGTGTTACTGGGCTGGACTGGCCAGCAAACTGGGCCGACCTGAACCCCATAGGAGTCTATGAGCTGTTGTCAAGGGGAAGGTGAGAGTAACCAAATGACCTGAAGGCTGCTATAAAAGCAAAATGGTGCTGTAGGCTGATCGCCACGCCGTATTAATACAGTAATTCATGCAAAAGGAGCCCAACCAAGTATTGAGTGTATAGAAATGAACATACTTTTCAGAAGCCTGACATTTGTGTTTAAAATATCCTTTTTTTTATTTATCTTGTTATATTCTAATTTTCTGAGACACTGAGTTTTGTGTTTTCATTGTCTGTAAGCCAGAATCATCAAAATTATGAGAAATACAGGCTTGAAATATGTATGAGTTTCACTTTCTGAAATAATTGACAAAAAATATTGAACTTTTTCCACGAGATGTACCTGTACTTCACACCTTTCCATCCGTAAAATAGCTCAAGTGTGCATACAGCTGAGTCTGTTGTTTCTCATGTGTAAATACGTTTTTTTTAAAACCTTTAATTACAATGCAATACGCTGCGCCATTTCCATACGCTGATGCATGTCACTCTTTTTCAAAATTAAGCAACATCCCTCCGTCTTCCTCTCAGCCTGCTCCCACTGTGCTCAGGATGTCACACGGTGTGACGGGAGCCAGAGAGGTCTGAGGGTAATTGGCTTTGTAAAATCTGAGTCAAAATGCAAATTAATGTCAACATTTTCGCAGGTGTTTCTTACTTTTTTATTGAATAACTTGGAACGACTGAGTACAAACAAACTGCGACTTGTGACAGGTCTATAAATAATATCGGTGAGTTGACGGAAACCCAGCTGAATTACTGATTGCAATCATGAATACCGTTAATGAAGCAACGCGACTGCATATACTGTATCTCTTGTTTGGATCAGAGTTTTTTTAGTGTCACGCAGAGGCAATGTTTCCATGCTAATGTGGAAGCTGTGCTGTAACTGTCCTACGGCATTTCACTGCAAATATTGTATGTCCAAACGAGGAGGAGGAGGAGGACATGCTGATTAGAGGAACAGTGTCGCATTCTCTGCAAGGCTTAATTGTTTTGTACAAACAAAAGCACATATTTAAGGCTGTATAAAGCATGTTGAATTGGGTTCCCCTTCAGGCCAAAGACTGGACCCATTCTCTTTATTAATTGACTTGTATTATCTATATTGTTGTCTGCACTGTCTGCTTCCTGCTGAAATTGGCATTTTATTCCTGACTGATCACCTGCAGAATCCATTAATCATTCAAATTAAATTTGAAAAAATAAATCATATGAAAACTGGGATTATTTACCTGTCTGAAAACCTGCAAAATCCATTAATCATTAAAATAAAAAGTAAAAAGTAAAAAAAAAAAAAAAAAAACTGGTTAAAAAAAAAAAAAAAAAGATCTATCTCTAACCCTAACCTGCAAAATCCATTAATCATTCAAATTAAAAAAATTAAAATAAAAAATCATATAAAAACTTGGATTATCCACCTGACTGAAAATTTAATAATTCAGTAATCATTCAAATTAAATAAAAAAAAATATTGAAAATAAACAACATATAAAAACTGGGATTATCCATCTAACTGATGCAAAATCCATCAATCATTAAAATTGAATAAAAATCATATACAAACTGGGAGTATTTATCTGAATCAATTCATCATTTATAATTAAATCAAAATGTATATATAAACTATCTATCTATCTATCTATCTATCTATCTATCTATCTATCTATCTATCTATCTATCTATCTATCTATCTATCTAATCAACTGTAGAATCCAGTAATCATTAATTCAGGATCAGTTATTATTTAAAAAAATAACAGCCTAATGAGTCAGTGGTCAACTTCAGGAACATGATTTTCTCCTTCTGTGTCAAATCTAATTGATAGTGAATAATAAGTGAATAAACACAGTGTAAGTAATGCTTGGCTTTGATTAGCTGATTCATTAATCAGTCCTGTTTTCTGAGTGCTTGCCCGTTCATCCTTCTCCATCTTTCATCTGCAGTCAGTTAATCCCCAACTGTATTTATTGTAATACCATCGAAACACTATAAATCAGCAAATAGTGCTTTGTTACTTATGCACTCAGCAGTAATAAAACATTAATTGGTTATTTGGGGAATATGGAAACTAGTGTATCAGTAAAAAAAATAGAGCAATTCATCAGCTAATATGGAACTAATCATCTCAGGCGTAGGCTACAGTAAATATTGCAAGCATTAGACCCAATGGGCACGGCGTGTTTTTGTGTTTCTGACCGCGGAGGTCCGAGGATGTGATGCAATATGACTGTAACTAACTGCCAAATGTTCAGAAAGTATGCATAAATTTGGGAATCAAGTTTTGTGGGAGTTAAAAGCCTCCCTTGTAGTCGTGTGTGTGTCTGTCTCCGGCTTCTAGCTTTCATGGGAGATGATTATCTCACAGACCTTTTAAAGAAAATGAGATCGTCACTATGAGCAACCACTTCTAGTACCAGATGCAGCGTTGAGACTAACATGTTTATAAATGGCTCATTAGTACTTGTGCATAAATATAAAGTGTCTTCCAACATGGGTTTACGCCGCCTGCCATTAAGTCAGCAGAGTGATTAAGTCAGATGGGGGTCTTTTTTCTGCAGTGCTGCCACAATCTGCTCCCACTCTCTCCCCCAGTCCACCCAGTCCTCCCACAACTTCTGTGCATGTGTGCAATTTGCTCACTGCCCTTACAGGCTTCTCATTCTCTGCTCTGACAGTGTTCATTTTCAGCAATTGAGCAACATCTGCTTATCAGCAGCACAACCTGTCATTCTACCTCGTTCTGTTTTCATTTATCGTCTCCAAAAGCCCATATGGCTCCACCTGCCCCCCCCCACCCACCTCTGTCCCTGTAGTTATTATGCCCGCCTGTCCCCCTGTGGACTGTTTTCTCTGAGTACTGCAGCAATACCGAACTGGCTATAAATCACATTGCATTATCGCCGCGCCGTGCTTCGCCTTGCGCTCTGCCCGCCCACCGCGCGCCTCCCATTGGCCGGCGCGGCTCCTTGGCCCGGCCTCTCCGAGCGGGACATCGGTGCAATCGTAAATCCCGCCTCCTTCCTTGGGGCCGGTGATTGGGAGAAAGGGGCTCTCCTTGAACTGTCAATCATGCTCCTTTCTTGTGCGCCTCGCATTCACTGCTGCTCCCTGCGACGCGCTGAGTGCGGAGCGACGAGACGCGCTGCATACCAACAGAGACACACGGGAGCAGGCTAATTAAGCTCAAGTGGCGACTTGCGACCGGTCAGGACGCACGGACCCCATCCTGCTCTCTGGCAAAAACACATTTCTGTCAAGTCATTGGACAGTTTGATCTTTTCTTCCCATGCATTCTCTAGAATATTTTCCTTCAAGGCACTGAGAGCCAAACTAAAGTGTCTGGGATATTTGTTTTTTATTGTCCTGCTCTGATATTTTTCTGCACAGGAGAAGACAAACAGCCCTCTCTCTCTCTCTCTCTCTCTCTCCGACGCGGGTCATCAAAAGGAAAAGTCAAGTGGATGATGTTTTTGTCCACTCACATGTAGAAGCGTTGGACTATTGCTGTTGACATTCATCCACTGGGTCGGTTTTTTTATACACAGATTCCCCGCAACGGCAACATAAAGGAGGAATACCGAGGCATTTGGCTGCAAAAACAAGCAGAAAATCAATCAGAACTCCATCATGGGCTGCCCCCTCTTGCGGAACGCGTTTGCTGGTTTCATCCTGGTCCTGCTGTCGAAAGGTAAGTTCTTACCAGCTACTTTAGCGATGCGCTGACGGTTCTGTGCTGCTGCGTCTCTACGCATGTATCTTCGCCTTTCATTTTCTGAAAACGGTTGTGGAGGTGAATACTAATGATGAGGAGGGGGGGAGGAGGGAGGAAGGGAGGGAGGGGGGGTCCTACCTGCCTGTGAATCACGCGTGTCTGCTGTGCCACTGCGCTCCAGCTTTCCATTTGCTCATACGGAGATGGACAGAAATGTAGAGAGACGGAGAGAGATGCTGTATGTGTGTGTATGTGTGCACGCATCCGTGCATGCGTGAGTGAGTGCGTGCGTGCGAGCGCAGCGCCAGGTTCATCTCAGAGCCAACCTCGTGGTTCAGTGTAAGCAACGAGTGATGCATGTTAAGATGTTTACTATGAGCGAGAAAAAAAAACCCGACTCCCATCCCCAGTCTTCTGTGAACATTCCTTTACGTGACTTGAATGGCCTGGTATCCCACGCACACGACGCACCACCAGTGCAAAGAGTGGGGGAAGTGTGGGTGGTGTTGGTGGTGGGGTTAATGTAAGTACGGGTAGTAGCAATGCAGAGGGACTCCGGAGAGAAGAGCGGTGTTTTGTTCCGCTCTTCTTCAAAACCAAGGTCGAGAGAGAGAGGATGAGGAAGATGGACAGTTGGGGGGCTGAGGGGGGTCAAACATGCACTGGAAGCCTAAATCCTCCTCTTTTATCTCCAGGCATAAAGCATCTTCCTCACAGCTCAACAAAAGAAAACACACTTCATTCATCTGCTCCGTTACAGGGTCAAGATAACTTGCACAGGCAGAAAATTCAGCATTTGTAAACTGCTACATTATGTAAAACACAAACAGACTGTGTTATGTTGTTGTTGTCCACAGGGAATGCTGACCAGGGAATATTTAAAATCCTCCCGCATTTTTCATCATGTCATCTCCCCATGCCATGGGATGTCCCACTGTAAATTAGTTGTGCATGGCGTTCTCATCATGTACTGTAATTTCCCCTCGCCCATCTTTGCACAAATACACACACCTGGCTCAATTAGTCCTCCCTCCATCCTGTGGGAAATCAGTATATAAATAAATTACTCCAGCCCTTAATAACAATAATTGATGTGTCAGTGCAATAAGATGTGAGGTTAACAACGTGCAGATGCAGACGGGCTATAGCCTCCTGCTCCTGAGCTCCTTGTGGGCAGGAGAGCCCAGCTGGTCATGGTTGGCTTGCCACAGCAAGCCCCTTCTCCACACCAGGCAGAGAGCAGACGGGCAGCCCTGCAGGATGTACACAGCACACAAACACAAAGGGCTCAGCACACTAACCAACCCTACAACCACACCAAGTCTCATTTCAGTTTTCAGCCCTGTGCAAAGTAAAAAACCCCACAGGTTACAAATTCAATGTGAAGGTGTGACCAATCATGTAAGCTGCAGTTGAGGAATGATTGGCTATTGATGCGAGTTGTGCACATTGCAGCACATGTGAATCAGACTCATCTCAGAGAGGGGGATCCCGCCTGCTGCTCTGAGTTGCTGTAGGTCCACAACACGTCCGTCTTTTAAAGAAGAAAGCATGCATTATAAAGGAAGAACATGACTGTTAAAAGGGCACCATCCGCTGCTTGATAAATCATGCAGCAGTGAAATTATCCTTTGTATCCGAGAGTCAGTTCAGTGTGGTATGTGGTCGCTTAAATGCTCCATAACCACTGTGTAGCAGATTGCATGTGAGTTATTATTGTCTGGTTAATGATGAAAAAGACAAATTTGCCTGAATGGCTTTACTATATTTTCTTCACCTGATGATATTTCTTCCTCCTGACAGTGATTATTACTCATTTAGCCACTTCACATTATGCACAACAAATATTTTTTAAGAGAGAGCAGCAGTTTATCTTTCATTCCCTCAGAAACAGATCGTAAAATGTGTTTCAGACCTCGACAATGGCATGCCAACCAGGTTGAAAAGGGGCCTTTTTCTATGCTGCAAAAAACAATTACGCTATTCAAAGGTTTCCTTCTGGCCTGGCGTGTAAATGTACAAACCACTCCATGGGTGCGATGGCCAGCTCCTGGCTTGCTGTCATCCCTCTCTCTTCCACATTTATTCTCCCTTTTCTTTCATTTAAAATGTCTGAGAACCATCACTCTGGAAAGGTGGATGGCCAAGCTCACACATACAGTAAAATATCTATATTTCTTGCACTCAAGCTGTCTGCAATTAATCAAAACCTGTTTCATCTATGAGACCAGACACTGTGAGGCGGATGGAACATTAAGGCTGCGAGTGTATCCACACACACACACCTCCACACAAAATTAAACAATTTATCCTCAGCTCAAAAGACTTCTGTTGTGACAGAAACCTGCAAGATCTGATAATGAGAATAATGCCGTCATTGATTCAATGAAAACTGAAGATGACAAGAGAAATTGCTTCTGCTTTCAGGGCTACATAGGTCACCGCAGAGGACGTTTAAGGTTATAAAACAAAGGATAGCTCTGTAATGCTGTGTTTAGATGTTTAAGGAGCAGTTTTGTCCTTACAGATGTCCATTAATGCAGGAAATCCCATTCAAACTGTGCTGTATGCTGTGCATGTATGTCGCTAATGTTCAAACAGTCCAACAGATGGGTCTTCCCACCAATATGCACTGCTGTGATGGAGGTTCTGGTTAGAGGAAGTGTAACAAGGCAGGAACACAGGTGAAAACAGGTGGGGTCGGCCATCCTTCTTGTTTCTGCAACATATGGGGGCCAAGTGGGGTCAATGCACATCACACATGGTAGCACGTAGCCACCTTTTTTCGTCCCTGCCCCCTCAAACACACATTTGCACAGATACACACACACACACACTCGACTGGATCACCAGTCTTGGCTTGGAGATGAAGAGAAGGGAGATGCCAGCATCAACAGATGCCTTGCGCTTCTATTCTGGAGGGGACTCTGCTTTTTCTCCCTCCCTTTGAAATCCATGGTTTCTGTGTGCTGTTGTTCTCCATGTTTGGCTTAGAAATGCACTGCCATTTTGGCAGGTTTTATTTCTCTGCAAGTGTTGGAGTGAGAGGCCCTGGATTTGGTCTCAAGAGCCTGGGGGACAGGGGTTGGAGGTTTTACCAGCCTGGAGTGGGTATGTGGTCTGAATGTTTCCCCCTTGGGTTTCACTTTTTTTCCTCCCTGTTCCTATTTCTCCTGCTGCTTGGTGGTGGCCTGCAGTGCTGCCCATCCAACACCTTCCACTAAATCTATTCCGTGCACATAGCGATGCCAAGATAGTACCTTAAGAAAAATGTAGCTGTGTTTTGACCTAGGACTGGCAGGGAACGCTGCTGTGATGGAAAACAAATTGGTGAGTTTGGTGGTGCATGGCAACTCTGGTTACTAAAGAATGTTGCCACCTTGAGATAAGCAGAAGGAAAAGTTGTGAGACTTATTTATATTTGATGTATTCCAGTGTTGTTGGTAGGGGTATAACAATACATGATACAAAATATCTGATGCAAAGTGGATATAAATGTAGCTCGTTGTGTTTAATGAGCATGTGATATTGTCTCATATCGACCACAGGCTCCTGAATTGAGTCGAGTTGAAATCGTATCCATGCAGACTTTGTGATACCAGCAAATGTTGCATCATTGTCCAAATAATTAATATAATATAATATTGTGCTATTACAGCCCTAGTTATTTGTTGTAGCCTAGTTAGGAAGTGCTGTCATGGTAAAGGCATAAGGAATGGGAACAAATTGGAGATTTTCTAATCTTTAAGCAGCAAAACAATAAAGGAAAATTGAGTTCTTGAAAAGTGTTAAATACCACCCACTGAAGATTTAGTACAATCACTTTATTTATCTGACTTAGACTGCCACTCCATTTAATATAGATGAGAAACAACTGTTGTACCATGATTTGAATACAGTGCAAAGAATGATGTCATACCTTACAACCACTATCAGTATTGTCATTGGATCTCAAGGTTTCGAGGATCCAGATCAAGCTCTAGTAAAATACAACCAGTACAGTTCAATCAAGTGTGTGAATGAATATTTTATTTGACATGTGCAGCAAAAGTATGAGAAACACAGTTTGAACAGTCTATGGTGATGTGATATATATTTTAAAGGGGTGATGAAACGCAGAATAGGGAGCCCCCGCTGTGAAGTCAGGAAACTTGATGAGATGAAAAGAACGCTGAAGATCTGGATGTGATGAGGGGATGGCTGGAGGTGAATGGGGTCAAGGAGGGTTGGTTTGATTTTGCCTATATTCACAGCAGGAGGGAGGAGAACAGATTTAAAGTTTGACAGCAGCGACATGATAGACTGGTGGATCATGGCAAAATCTGGTTGCTTTAGCTAAAAGAGTAAACGGCCAAAATCAGGCAGTGTTGGCCGAACCTTTCCATATTTATACCGTCCAGTCGTGGTATCTCAAGATCCCCAGCAGGCGATCCAGAGTTTCCCATTAATTACCTAGAATCTGGCAGCCCACCAGACTCTAGAAACGTGCCTACCTGTCTGTATCAGTCCCGTCCCCACATGATCGCTCTTGTATGCATGTGTGCCGAACTACATACTTTCAACCTGTCCGGGCCCTCAGAGATCCAAACACACTGCTGCATTATGCCGTTTGTTAGCCGCGAGCTTTTAAAGTTGTTTTAATCACACTAAACTGTTTGATTAACTTCCTGCCGCTAAACGCATGCAGCTTTCAAAATAAGAGCACAGTGTTGACCACAGAATTTACTAGAAGACTGTCAAAATAAGATGCGTTAAATAAAACATAATAGAACCCTTATTCTCCTTTACAATAATTCTTTAAATATGAAATCATTAAGATCAGTGTATATGATGGAATAGTGGCATAAGAATGTGTGAGAGGCACCAAATTTTAAAAGATTAATGCATTTTACTTTATAAATGTAGACTTTTTTTTCAAACTCTGCGATCTGATCGGCAGCCTGACAGAGGCAGCACACATTAAACACATCAAATTTACAAATTGTTCGTGGCGCGACTGCTGCAAAACTATGCTTCCATTACAATCAGTGAAAATGGCTACACCAGCTTGGCTGTGTTAGCTGTTCTTGCTGCTCTAGCGGTAACTCAACACAGAAAATGTATTATATCCTTTAACACAGTGGCTTATTGTTGTTAATTTGCCTTGTTGGCGGTGAGTTTGTTTAAACTGGAAGTGCAGCTCTGTACCATAAAAACTCAATTGCTAACGTTAGCTGATGTAGTTAGCCCGCCCCCACTAGCTGGTGACCTAATGTAGCTCCAGTTAGCCGTCCCCTAGCAGCTCCCAGGCCTGAGTCTAGTCTCCCTGGCTGAGGCACGGTGACTGGGTGCTGGTTAACAGGATTTAGTGGGTGGACATGACAACAACAGAAACACCTCTAAATGCACAGTGGGACACAGATTCTAGAAAGGATTTAAAAATGTTTTCTGATCTTAGTTCTGATACTAAGTTAAATATATGAATATAAAGTTATATCGGCCTAGGAAAATTCTTCCATATACAATCCCATGGCCAATCAACACAAGCCTATAATCAGCTGATTAAGAAGAAGCAGTAGCGGTGAGTGAGAGAGAGAGAGAGAGAGAGAGAGAATTGTGAATGAATGATGCATAAACATAATCCTCCTGATGGAACTTCGTTTCTGTCTTTGTTGTGCAAATACTGCATGGGAAATTTGGCTTACGGTATGGCCTAAACAAACACACGAGCAGACTGGTCCATCAGTAAAACAGATTAACTAAAGAATAAGACACTATAACAATAGGAAGCAGTAATGTAAGTAAAGAATAAATTAAAACAGATAAGCCCAATGGGTAAGAACAAGAAGAAGAAACAAAAGTATAATAGTACAACAAGTCAATGACTGTCAACAAAGGTTGTAAATGGAGTCAGCTTATTGCACATAGTAAAAACAAATGTTTGAATCTATGGCACCTGGCTCTGTGAAGTCTGTTCTTTCAAGAAAGCAGCAGGTATCTGTGGATATAATACTAAAAGAGCAGAGAGAATTGTTGAGTTGTATCCATTACCATGCCGTCGCTTTGTGGGTTTTGCAGCATTTCCAATTACAGGCTGGACAGAGATGAATAACCCCTGAGCTGGTGACCCCGCGACCTGCCAGGCCGAGGCTGAACTCTGCATCTCGTAGTGTTAGCAGCTATCTGGCCAGAGCTGTGACTGAGGGGTCACAGGTTCAAATCCTTTGAGGATGGTTAGCCACAGTGTTGCTGCGGACGATAGGCGGGCGCGGCACCACCTCGCTGCCCTTGAGATTTCTCCTGTCGCTTTTGATAAACACTTCACTGGGCCTCACATATTGGTTCGGGGAGTTGGCAATTACACATAGTGTCAGTGTCATAAATAATGATTACAGCGAGGCTTGTTTGCAATTATAATTACAGTTATAATATATGGAGTTCAGTGTAATGGAAAGGAACTAGGACAGCTTTCAGCTCGGGACAGGTAGTTATACTGTGTTTAATTACTGTAGTAATTCGCTTCGTTACAACCTCCCTGCGTCCCAGTCCCAGTGTAAGGACCTGCGTCTGTCCAGGAGTGAATATGAACATTGGCTGTGGGTTTTTTCTCTCTAACAAATGAAAAAGATATGTTTTATTTAATGCAAGGGAAGGATCATTGAAGAGGGAGCAGAGTGGCTGTAGAAGCAGGAATAAGTGGTGGCTCGTGTACTCACATCTACCACCGCCCACGCAAGCTCACACACACACATGCTCGCACAGAAATAAACGTATGCGTGCATACCCTGTGGAATAGCTCCTTCTTTACATGGGCCACTGGCAAGATGAATCTCAACAGTTCCCCCTCTAAAGGTGTGTGCGGTAAATCAATGGGAAGCCAATGGACCCGGCCACGAGGGAGGCGAGGGGACATCTTTATATATGTATATACACATCAGCATGGATAACTCTCATTGATCTCTTTTCAATAGCGTTCATATGGAGAGAATCCAATAAGTCTCAGCACGTTGCAGACTTCTCCCTTTTTAGTTCTCAGGGCTTCAGTCCACACTGCAGATTGAGCTATCTGCAGGGAGAAAGAGTGAGGGAGAAAAAGAGATGTTTTCTTGTTTGGTGATGTGCAGATGTTACACATTTAAGGGGAATGAATAGTGTTCGAGGGGGAGAGAGAGCACTGTGTGTATTTTTTCCCCTCTATTCCTCTTCCTTCTAGTCTTTTTCTGTGCCAGGGAGTTAGCATCATTGGAAACACAATTCAGATTAGTGCAGGCGGCTTGTCCTAGGGGAGCCGGGAGGGACGAGGGTCCCGCTTCTCTCCCTGTCCTCATTACCAAAAGACAAGGAGCTCGCCGGCAAATCAATGGAAAAGGCTTAGGCACTAATGCAGGCCATGCCTGGTGATGGGACTAAGCTTTTCTGTGTGTGTTTTTTGTGTCTCACTGTGCGCTTGTGTTTATGTGTGTGATCCTTCCCTTGTGTGCCAGTGTGTGTGTGTGGAAGTTTAATCATTTGTGCTACAACAGAAGGCTGGAGAAAAACATTAGTTTCAAACGACTGCTGAATTGCTCGCCGTTGGAGTAACCTCAAAACTCCCGGTTAACCGCGCTGATATTTACCACGGGGACACACGATAGCGCGGAAGCCCTTTAATTACGCAGAGATAACGTCAGATTCATCAGTGAATCCGTTTAGTCCAGTGCTAACACTGTTACCATTGTAATTATAATTGCTCAGGGCATTGTTTCCATGACTACTACTACTTTCAACAGCCTGCGGTTGTGTACAACTTCCTTTACGCCGAAAATAAAAAAGAGCAGCACCTTGGTGTTTCCTGTCAACAACCCCCTGCAGCGGCATCAAAGTACGCCAAACAATCCACCTGTCTCACTGCTCAATCTGTTGTTGTTGTTGTTGTTGTTCTCACATTTGCCTTCACCCCATCCTCGTGCCTCTTGTTTTGTTTACACAGGTAAAACTACTGGGCGCAACAAATGCTAAATAATGGTTTCATGTTGTGGATTTTCAGCCCCTCCGCTGCCTCTGACATCTCACGGTGCTGGAGGTGTTGCTGGGTCTGTGCAGAGGGGGAAGGCAGGGCAAGTAGGAAGAGAGGGAAATAAATAAAACTGTGGAAAACAGATCAATAAATATTTCAGCAGCTGCTCCCTTCACAGACTTCTCCTGAAGCCATAAGAGGTGGGGAGAGAGATAGAGAGTAGAGAGAGGGAGCGATGGATAAAGTGCAAGAAAGAGAGAGGGAGAACAGGGGTAATTGTGTTCCAGACTCTCATTCACAGTGAGCGAGAGAGATGGAGGGTGAAAGAGAGAGACAGAGAATGGGGATAATTGTGTCCCAGACTTTAATAGACAGAGAGAGAAGGCATGAGTGAGGGGTGGAGAAGCGACAGGGTGTGCTAACGAGCACCACATACCAACATTGTCTCCTATGGGAACAAAAAAAAAAAAGACATATGAGAGGCTGGGTCCCTGGACTTTGGCACTACATAATAGTGAATGTAAGAGTCTCTCTCTCTTCCTGACTTTCACATAATTCTAATTCCTGTCAGGAGTTAGCGACAGACCGTGTGGGTGTGTAGTTTGTGCAGCGAGCAGCTCTAAATGATAATGAGCCGGTCAGCAGCTGAGACGGCTAACGTGTTGCTGCTGCTGCAGGCGTGGCCGGTGTCAATGCCACCATGCTCCAACTATTAGCTGATATGTCCTCTCATTGCCGTGAAATATGCACACGGCCATGCAGCACGTAGTGAGGGGTATGTATGTTTAATGCAGGGAGGGAGAGGCAGCGTGCATGGGGGGGAAAGACAGAGAAAGCTTATGAGGGTGGACAGGCTGGAGAGATGGAGGAGTTATGAAAAAATGATTGAAGGAGGGCTGCTGGGAGGAAGCGAGGGAAGAGAGACAGATGGTGTGAGGGAGGAAGGGGGAGGAGGGATTCAAAGACCCGCAACAGGCAGTGATCGAGATGGATTGATTTTGCAGGCAGATGATTAGGTGGAATAAAAAAACATGGCAGGTTTATCCTGCCAATGAAAACTGTGTTTGGGTGATATTGCCGTGAGTGGGAGTAGTGAAATTGTTTCAGGGTCACTTGTTGTGTGATATTGCGGCATTAAGGAGCTGGTGCTAATGTGATATGCCACTGGTTAGGGAGTCATTCCAGCGAGGCAGCACACCTCTAATAAGACGCTCATGCAGTGCGCCCACATCATAATGAGTGGTTTGGAGCTTGTCAGGAATCCACAGGTTACATAAAGCATTATATTTAGACACTCTTTATTTAAATTGCCAGCACACACAGCAATCAAATTCTAACATTGCCGTGTTTTGGTTGCTATTTGGAAAGCTGCATAATTAGGAAAACAAACCGTGCCAGTGCCCAGTGGTAGCCGGTGCTTGGCGTAAGTCTTTGCCCTCCACTCAGCGCTTATTGCTGCGATTTGGAGATACACCACAACCGCCCCGGCCGTTTACGCGGCTCTGGCTCCAGCTGTGAAGGTGCCGGTGGGGGTTTTCTTGTAATAAAGTGTCCATATTAGCGCGTAACACCCTGACAGGAAGACTCAGTTAAGCAGAATTTCACCATGGATTTGTCTGTGACAGTCCATAAATGGACTTACAGGAAATGTTCCACAGTGTCTTTGATTCCTTTTACCGTGTCCTTTGGGTATCAGGTGTTAAAAAAAAAAAAATGCTGCTCACATTTTTTGAAAGCGAAAGATCACAGGAGTATTTCTTTGAACAAAATATCATATTTGTGATATTGTGGTGCTTCTGTGGTAATTGGGATATTAGGTGAGATTTCATCAAACATTTGTGCTGCAATAGACCATTAATTGGGTTTGGGAGAAGACGCTGCTGTGTTATTGTGTTATGATATTTCACTAATTAGATGTTGGGTGGGATAACGCTAAAAGCCTGAGCTGCTTTTCCCAGTTTTTGTAATGCAGTGAGTGAAATTCCATTAGTGCTTGGACCTGCATGGGGGCAGCTGTGAGCACAATATTATACTCTGAATGTTTTTTTTTTCAAGGATATGGTTTGCTTTAAAAAAATAACATTCATTCACATTGCACTCCTTTATTCATAGAGGGCTGTGGGTAAATAATGCTAGTCTAATTTGTTGTGTAATATAATTTCTGGGCGCCAGTGTGATTTCCAGATTTAAAAATTCTTCTTCTTTAGACATTTCAAGGCTGTGGTTCATTTTGAAAAACACATGTTGGTTGTGTTTCTCCATCCCTCTCAGCACTAAACATGAAGGAATCTGTCCAAACTGGACCCATTAAAATGCATAATTGCGTTCCAGAGATTCAAGTCAAATTTCCAATTAAAATTCCTCACCATACTGTCCTTGTAGAGCTGCCGCTGTCTCCCAGTTGCAGCAGTTATTTCACTGCTGGAGCACACGTTAATGTATCAATTCAAATTATCAGTCTTCTGGGTTAATGCTATGTTTGATATACTGATCAAATACAGTGCTGGAAGTGCCCGACATAAAAACCGAAACATTTTTAGAAAACCACCCTTCAGAAACAACTCTGATATTTTGCTGCTGTGACAAAATGATTTCACACTCTCTCCCCATCAAGCGGGTACTGACTGTATCGATGTGACCTTTATCTGGCCGGCAGACCTCCAGTTCCATTAAGAAATAATGAAGGTGTCAGAAAAGGGCAATTAGCTGCTTAATGTTGGGCAACAGTACTCTAATACAACATATTTTTGCTGACAAGTCAATATCTACCTACACAACAGCTCCTATACGTTGAGAAGCTGTTAGAGTTATTGGAATTGCTGACATTATAGAAATGAATTTGTTGATTTAGGCCCCACAGAACCTGTTTTCACTAGCCATTTAAAAACAAAACCATCATGCATTTGTGCTGCGAATGACTGGATGAAAACAAATTCAGTGACAGAGATGCCTTTAAACGGTACTATAAAATGAAAAATCCAGACATAGACTGAGTTATGATGTGATGAGAGGCCACCAATACAAAATAAAACACGAGTGGGTTCAAGATTTTAAAAAACAAAGTTTTGCAAAACTAATAAAATCAGACTGATGTCAGAGTATTGGAGATATCTGAGCCATAGAAGACAAACAACACCATTCAACGCTTGTTATTAAGCTTCATGTTGGCCTATTTATTGTAAATATCTGCTTTATCAAACCTGCGCTTACCTCTGTTTGTTATTTCGGGTTTGACAGCTGTAATCAGAATTGATCTGTATACTGCGGGGAGGCAGCTAAATCAGACATGACAAATGTGGGGCAGACAGTGCAGGTGTTTTCTCAATCAGCCCGACGTGATTGATCCTCCCTTGAATCCATCATGATCAAGCTTTATTGACATTGGGCTTCTATTAAGACTTTTTTTTTTTTCGTGGGGAGAAAAAGATAGATAGCTGCAGAAAAGTTTTTGCACAGAATTGCATTTTGATTCAGCCCTATAGAGCATTTATAAATCCAAAAAATGTTGGAAGGACTTGTGCTGCTGCGATTGATTTTCCTTTAATTAGATTTTTTTTTACTGGACTGGTTTTGTGCGCTGAATTAATGTGAAGAGTTATGATGGCAGCAGAAGACTTGCCTAAAGGTTCAATTATAAAGCAATGACATCATATGTGTAATGGATTGCACTTGATTAAAGCATGTTTTGCCTCTTAAATTCGGTATAGCGCTGAATATGATGCACTTGAGCAAATATGTTTGATATCATGCACTGAATAAGAAACGCTTTAGCCAATGTGTGTCTTTTAATGCCTCATTCCTGCTCCCCCAACGTTTTTATTCTCAAGTATATAGATGTCCGTTGTCAGCGTTTTGACAGTGCAGCTTGATGTAGAGCAGAGCTTCCTTGGAGCAGGGACTTCTAAATGAGCAGAGATTCTTCTTTTATACAAGTGTGCAGCACAGACTGAAGGCAAAGATGGCACAACACAACTTGTCAAGCCGTATAGACTGAATGGCTTTGAAAATACTGTCTTTGAAACTGCAACATTTCAATTCAGAAGACAGCAATTACACAGTCAAACATGGAAATGGATAGAATTGCATTAGCATACCGTCACATTTCTTTTAATGTAAAACCCAGCCGGTTTGTGTTCCATAAGTTATGCTTTGGTGCTCAGCCCAGGGGACCCCCCAGCCATCTGACTGTGCCCACTCACCCGTCACTACTTCCCGCTCTCAGCTCACACTTAAAGACACGAGCGTGCGACCCTAAGGCCATCTGTTTGCTTTTTCTAAGGCGACTTGATGCCGACAGGGATATGGACATGCGATAAAAAGTACCGTCAACCTTCTGTATCTGCCCCGAATACCTGGGGAACATCACGTATGAAGTCATAAAAGCTGTACCTTCCCTGCTGTGGTGCACGCTGTAGCATACTCCCTTTGCAGCAATTTTTTAATGGGAAAGATGTGAAAAATACTTTAATGCTTGTTAAAACATGATGCCATCTAAGAGACTGTCATGTAAATGGTATATCACAGCAGGTGTCGGGATATAAATAATTCTGGATCCATCACTCTAGGGCTGTTATCAATATCACAGCAGAAATAAAAATGTGTTTTCAATATTTATACATGTCTTTACATGTCTACAGTATGGAGCATTTTCTATAAACCTACTTAATTGTATTTGGTTTCTATGTGTTACATCAGAAAAAGATGCTTCATTCAAAAAACTTTGCCATTTGATTTGTTTGATTTAATTACATTTTGTTAAATTATAACAGTATAATATACAGTCATGGAAAAAAATATTAGACCATTGTTTTCTTCAATTTCTTGTTCATTTTGATGCAGGATTTTCTTGATAATAACCAAGAAAACCATGAAAAATGTCTAGATATGAGCTCTTAAATTGAACTCTTATGCGCTATTTTTGTTGTTATGATTATATTTGTCCAAACAAATGTATCTTTAGTTGTACCAGACATCAAAATGAATACGATTTTAGAGAAAACAAGGGTGGTCTAATAATTTTTTCCATGACTGTATTGTCATAGTCAATGTCAACATCACTCATATAGAAAAACAGCTGTCGTATGATGGGTACCTCACAACTAGACATAAAAATGACACTTTAAATAAAAACACACTTTTTAAATGCAAAGATAATATCTCAAATGTCTCAGATTTTGATAAAACTTGACTGAATTTTACTTAAAATTGATTGCATGTTTATATATCCTGTGCTAAAGTTTGTGAAAACAGGATTGGCATTTCATAATGAGTTATGATTATTATTTGAACTTTGATTATTATACTTTAGGGATGCTGGTGTGGCACAGAGGAAATAACACTCGCCAACCAGATTGCAGTGATTTTGGTTTAGTGCTCCTTTGGGCAGGTTTGAATGTTGCTGGTTGGGAAGCCAGTGAGGGATCCGGGTGCATTTAGAGGAGACTCGTTGTCTTCACCATCCCAAGGACAAAAGAGAGTGGCAAGATTATAGAATATTTTTGAAAACAACATTATTGTGTGGTTTTCAGGTTGTCCATCTGTCTTCTCCAAACACCCTTCAGGAAATGTCTTTCAATTAGGAAAAAAAAAAACATTCATTTGGACTCAAGGATGACCTGTTTACATTTTGGACGTCAATGTCACTATGACCTCATGTCCATTCAACTCTATTGAATGGGAAATTTCAGGAACGCCTGAATTAAATGTCTAATTGGGCAAAAATTTCCACCTGGACTCAAGGATGACCTGTTTACATTTTGGATGTCAATGTCATGATGACCTCACGTCCATTCAACTCTATTGAATGGGTAATGTCAGGAACTAAATGTCTTCTAATTTGGCAAAAAATGTCCATTTGGATTCAAGGATGACCTGATTAGATTTTGGAGGTCAAAAGTCAAGGTTGCTTGGGTCTGATGTCCATCCAACTCTTGTGAACGTGGAATCTCAGGAGCGCCTGAAGGAAATGTGGCACCAAACATCCACATGGACTCAAAGATGAACATATCAGAAAGTTAAAAGGTCCCTGTAAGACATTTCTGGCCAGAATTCTCTGACTTGATTGGAAAATTATGAAGTGATGACATTTATAGACCCAAAAGGTCAAAGGTCAACTTCACCATGACATCATAATCACTTTTTTTAAAAAACAACACTTTTCTGGCCATTATTGAACACAATAATTCCAAAAGAAAAATTGCAGCAATCATTTCATGTTTGGTCGGATAATGAATTGGTGACTAGGGGCTCTATCTTGAAGACTAGGGATGGGCGTTTGGAAGAAACCTGCCAACTCTATTATCTATAAAGTTAACGATCAATTAATCATTGCATGCATACATGCGCAAAATAAAAGATATACAGTACTATGCAAAAGCCTGTTTTGATAACAAATGCTTTTATTTTGAAAGGACGAAAAGAGACTTGATCCTGTCAATCGGTAAACCAACTCAACTGAGCTTATACTATAAAGTTAACGTCAAGGAGTTCAATGTTTTATGTTTCAGCCCCCAAAGAGGCATGAGGTTAGTTTCACAGTAATCTCCATTTTTCAATGTGTTTTGTTTTTCAATCAGTTTTGGATCAAATTAAACTCAGTAATTCATGCTAGCAAGGTTTGACACAGTAAGCTAGTTTTGCTCAAATCAATACTCTTGTATTCCTGTGTGTTTTATAATTGTTATTGCAACTTTCAGTTTGCAAACTGCAGCTTTATCCAACTTAATTCTCAGCTCATTGGTTTATTGACGTACGGTTTCAGTTCAGTGATACTGATACACAGTCAGAGATATAATTAAGATTAAAAAAATACACAGATCGATTAAAAATTCCATGTGATTAACAAATTCTTAACCATTAATCAATCATCGATTAATCATTCCCATCCCTGTATAGATCTTCACTGCTGCCAGGTTGAATTGTTATTGAATTTGTAGCTTCTTTGCAGCAACATCCATATGTGAGGCATTGTCTACTGGCATGGCTACATCTAGTCTAGTAAACTGCAGCTTGGGCAGGTTGACGGAGGCATACAACACATATTTAAACAATAATTTCATAGACACACTATACAGGGACCACTGCTGATAGTATGCCATTGAAGTGATTATTGGTAATCCTGTTTGAAAGAAGGTGAGGGGGGGAGGCAGCACCTGTAATGGCTCCTGAAATGAAAGAAAGTGCCGCATTACGGGCTGTAAAGGTTAAAGAAACTGCTGCACAATGGATGGATGAGGCAGATAGAGTTGGTTGACGCAGAAGCACACCATATGGAGGGCCGTGTCTGGCTGTGGTTGGTTGTTTTATTTATTAGCTCTGCCAGGTTGGTTGCCACATTCATTTCATGCCTGTGTTACTCCACCTGCGTCTTCGGCTGAAGTTGCTGATTTTAAGTAGCTCCATAATCGGGGAACACTTGCTTTCCCTCAAACTGCAGGAAAAAATCTAATAAAGCAATAGCAATGTGGCATTTATTGTGATTACAGGTTATTCATAATAGATTTCATTTTTACATATTGGCTTAAAGCTTTTGATCTTGTACACGGACTGGCCTTTTGATCTCAGATGTTCCCGTTTTCAGCTATTCTGGCTTGTATTGTTGAATACAGATGTGCTCTGATAAAACCACAAAATCCTGATCTTCACAACATAAATAAAAGGTGACAAATCAACTCAGCAGCACTGACTAATATTAGCTTACATCATGTTCCCTGGCATGTTAGTTTCATTTCTCACCAGCGTTCCTCATCGTAATGTCGATCAGCTCTGAGGCGCTGATTGATTGAAGGAGAATTTGTTACCGCGAAAATAAAACGATGTTACGGCTAAATGTATTGAATATGACAGCACTCTGTTCCCAAAATAAGACACAAAGGAAATATCTGGGTGTTGGATTTGTAGTCAGACTCACTCGTCTGTTGTGTCACATGCTCACAAAAAATTGCCTCTGTGCAAATCTGGCCTCGGCAGGAAAGGTGAGTTGTTTGTAAATTGCTTGTGACAAACTGAACTGAAGGGTGGTTTGAGTCTAGTGGCTCAAGTGAGGAGTAAAGTGAGGAGTCTGACCTCTCGGCCAATCAGCTACGATCAGTGTGGAGGGAAGGAGAGGCTCTCAGCAGCAGGCTTCTCCTCTCTTATTGAAAACAAACCCTGAACAAAGAAACCAGACCACCCTCAAGCATCCAAAATGATTCATGCCTTAAGATTTGACACAGACATTAAATCTGAACCCAATAAATTGTTTTTTTTATTCTTTGTAGGTTTCCATAAATAAGAAAAAACTGCAACAAGTGTGTGTGAGAACTGTATCCCCACTTGGCCTCTTTCTGTTTTTCCGCAATGGGATGACCTACCTGTCCAAAAAAATTGTCTGAGTCCATGATCCAGGTGCTCAACCCTAGTCTCGTCTCATTGGAGAAACAGCCCTCCCTACTTTTCTTTTTTCTCCTATTCCTTCGCCCATATCAAACAGACAGCCACTACTAAAAGATTCATGCATGTGGACTTTGGGTCATTAAAGAATGATCCACAGCAAAGCTGTTTCTTCACCCTCATAATGAAATCCAATATTCATGAAATGGATTTTCCTCTCCGCTCTCCCACTCACTCTACTCACAGATGTGTGTTTGCCGGTGTATTTAGTCTGTGTTTGCATAGCCTTGTTAGGCTAGCATGGGTTAATGGTATCCTAAAGGCGCATTTTTAGGCCGCCCAGTTAATTACACAGGGTTGACGGATGACCTTGCCATACATTACTTGTGTAAAGCAACACAGAGTTAGGACGTATCTGGGCTTTTCTCAGATTGGGGTCAGAGTAAAGACCAGTTAATCAAAGCTTTGTTTACGCAAGTGCGGCGCTCACCTTACAGAGACTCCAGTTAGAGCGAGCAGGGAAATATAATCAGATTGCTACATGTGTATTTGAAACCTAAAATATGCTAATTTTGACATTAAAGTAATACAAAATTATTTTCACACCTCATCTGTTTCTGATCCTGCTTGTGCATGGGAACATTTTTCCAATTCGGTGCAGTCTGAAGGGGCCACATTATGCTTATTTGACTTGTATTATTAAGAACATCTTTACACAATTTAATGTTAAAAAAACACTTAATGTCTGTCTGAATCAAGGTTATAATAGTTTTGGATATTTCATTAGTTTTAGTTTTAATTTTGTTGTGATTTTTTGTTTTCAAATTCACTTAGTTTTAATGAGTTTCCAGAGTGAGTTTGCTAGTTTTAATTTGTTTTTATTTTTTGGAAAATGCTTAGTTTTAGTTTAGTTGTTATATCTTTTAATGTTAGTTTTTTTTGTAATGGGATGTTCGTTGGGTGCCACATTTTAAAAAGTCACAATAAATGTTTCCTTTATTTCCTTTGTCTTATCCATCTTAGCCCTAATAAGTGTATTAAGTCATGAAACCAGATAGATGATAAATAGTTTTCATATCAACCAAAAAGGTTTGCTTATGAAAAATTTGACAAAGACGAAAACGAAGGACATTTTCACAATTTCAGTTAGTTATTAGGTAGTTTTTATTTTTATTTCAGTTAACGGAAATGTTTTTTCAATTGTAGTTTTCGTTTACTATAATAACCTTGGTCTGAATATCCCTGTGTTTACCTTCTGTCTGAAAAAAAAGCCCAGTCTGCTCTAATTGGTCAGTGTTTCCAGGGTTTCCTAATCCGAGGTCTCGGCATCTCTGCACAGTCACTGCAGCGAGGGATTAACTGTAAGGGTACTGTAGCGTCACTTTCTATCTATATATAGTGTAATTGTGACATCACAACCTTCCAGGAGCCCTGACAGCTTGTTTAAAGGCAGTTTATGAATAAAGGCTGTGTGCATTTCTCTGGGGATTGAGCAATTTCATACTTTCAGTATTTTTATAGCCTGCTTTATAATACAAAAAACACATTTTTTGGACCTTTAAAATATTCTAGATGTGGTGGTTAATAATTAATAATCATAATAACTGTTTTACATAACACATTTCATGCAGAAAGACATGATACATTCTGCTTCTTGAAAGACATGCCTTTTTTCCCCTTGCTCCCTGAGCTGTCATGTGATTACCTCTAGATCCTTTTTAAAAATGTAATTATTTCTCACACTGACTTTGAAATGTGTGTCTAACCAAACAAATCTTATATTAGGTTTATCTTAATACAGCAAGACTTTTAAATGTCTGCATCAGTGCTTCCCCACCTTCACTTGTGTAGCTCCAGTTCCACAGATTTGCAAGCAGTAGAAGTTGATTTCCTGCATGCATGAGGTTCAAATGATCATATAACATGAGTCGTTAACAGACACAAGTTCCTTCCCACTCACAACACTTGATACCCCCAATCCAGACAATAGAGTGTAATAACCCTCCTGTAGTACCAAGGGACCCGAGTAAAGATCCTTCCTCTACTGCAGGGGTGGGCAATTAATGTTCCCAAGGGGGCAACATGACCAATACCATGAAGGTTGCGGGGGCCGGACCAAAACTCTGAACTAAATTCTGCTTAATATTCATTTAATCGCTTTATAAAATATAGTAAATTATCTGGTTTTGAGCTGCTACTGTTCAGAATACATGTTATGATAAGACTGTTTTAAACACAACCTTCCTATTGGTGTGCTTGTTCATGTTTGTACATTTTCTAGGTGTTTTACAATGTTGTGATGCTTTTATTTTGAAAAGGCGCCATCCGGTGTGAAACGGGTGCTTTTATTTTTGAAAGGCAGTGACAGGAAATAACAGGTGGAAGGTTAAAATGAAAAACGAACGGTAAATAAAAACGAGTGCATCGTAATTCATATAAAGTTAATATAAAGTATCAAGAGGCTTCTATAGTGCCTGCCTGACCAGTTTGGTCTCATAACTTTGACCCTTTCACTGTATTTTCACTTAATGACAGTTTTTTATTATTTGAATATTATTTGATTATTTTTTGTTATTTGAACGTCTTGTTCAGTAAAAATGTCTTGTTCAGTGTTTGGTTGGACTAACAGACATTCCAATGAGTTGCTGTTCATTTTTATGAGGTAAGTAACATTTAGTTTTTGGTTTTTGCTAGCCAAAACTAACATCCCAGTTAATGCTCCAGCTAATGCTAACATGAATTAGCAATGGCTTCTCTCAGTCAGGTTGAGGTTTAGAGAGGCTGTAGTCAGTGATCAGATCCCTCTCGCTCCTCCACAGTCCAAATATGGTCTGCTCCACGTTTCTGAAAACAAGATGGCAACGAGTGTAACGCTGAACTTGATGCTTCCAACGGGCCACAAACCAACGGGTGATGTCCAGGTCTGCCCTAATGAGCCGATAATTCACTCCGGTACTGGAGTTGTTCTGGTTCTAACCACTAGATGGCATTGGCTTTTGGGCCAAACATTCCCAGGCAGAACCTTCTAATAAACATGTGAAATTATTTATGGATGTTGCCAATTTCCATTTTTCATGTTCCTCCACACTGGTGCTGGCCCTCATGGATGCTGGTTACCTCAGCCTCGGGCTAGATAGTGGACAGCTCATCAGTCGGGGTGACTGAGAGAGATGTGGTGGGACCTCCACCGACTGAGGGGAAAGAGGTTGGAAGAGCTTAAAAGCTTAAACTTAATTAAATGTAAAATAATTTTCCTCTGTAGGTGTAAAATGACCATGTAGGCCTAATTTAATTTCTAGGTTAGCAGTCATACTAGATTTAAAATAAAAGCAAATGAGTGACACGAGTGTTGACACCCTAGGGCAGTATTGGTGGTTGAATATTCATGAAGTCATATGGGGGAGTGCGTTCCACAATGCAAAAAAAAAAAAAACCCAAAAGGGATTTATGTAATGCAAAACAGCCTTCCTGCTATACGGAATTATGGCAGAATATGTAAAATCTGAAATCTTTGATTAAAATTGTGCCAACAAAATACCACTATCATCACTGGCATCAGTAGCAATTTTAATCAAGTCATCTTTTTTTTGTCGTATCATCAAGACATTATGCCACGTTTGATCCTCACCACCTTCATTATGATAACCACCAACACTGTTATCATCAACACTGATAATCAGCCGGAATCTTTCCTTCCCATCTTCTCACTGTTATCTCCGTCTTTATCACTGCCGCTAATTCCCGGCATCACACTCGGCTCTCTGCAGCACAATTGTGTTTTGTTGTCACAGCGAGTCACTGTGTTTTTTACCACAATTACATACTCCACTGAAGCAAAAGGAGGTAATCCCTTCTCTCACTGTCTTTGATTATATTTCATTGCACTCATTCTTTAACACCCCCAGCTCACCTCCACCCCTGCACCCTCCACCCTCCACCCCGGCCTCCTCTGGAGTCAGCAGCCACCTCTAGATGTTGACATCCGTCCTGACCGCTTTCTCTCCCAGTTGCCCTCGTCGTCTGTCAGCGAACTTCTTCTTTACAAACTGTTTCCTTGTTTCTCTCGCTCTCACTTTCTCCTGTGAAGTATCTTTCTGGTCCTTTGGGTGTTCATCTCTCAACCCATCTGCTCCCCATTTCTTTTTCATTTAATTTGCCCCTTGCCTCTTCATTTTTATGTGCTGGACTTCTGTTGCTCTTCCCCTCTTACTGTGTCATAAACTGTGAGATTGCTGTTTGGGTGCAGATGGTTTTGAAACACATTTCAATGTGGGTGTGTGTGTGTGTGTGTGTTGTGCTGTCATGCACATGTGTACAGATGCACATTTGTTAACCGAGGCCTATTCTCAGTGTAAATCTAAACTCACGAGCATCCATGAACATCTGGCTTTTGTATTTAGTGGGAAAGGTCACGCTTGGTATTCATTCTCCCGAAAAAATGACTCTGCAGTAGTCACGGGTATATATTAGAGCAGTCAGTCTTCCTCTATAATCCCATTCCATTTTCATTCATTATCATTTGGAATATTCAAATTATATTCAGTGTTTATGCTCCAAATTACACACTATTCTAACATATTATTTCCCTGACGGAAACTAAGACTAGTGGATCAGTCTAAAAGTAAGAAAACACTCAAAATTATGAACAATTCATACCAAAAGGTCACATGTCAGAAAAAAAGTGTATATTACAAGAGCAAGTTTCATCATTAATCATTTTTTTCGATAACCGTATGAAATGCAGCTGAAATCAATAAGTCCTCGCACCATGCGCTCCACTGGAGCAGCTCCAGTCACCCGGTTAGAAACGCACCTCACAGACTGTGGTGTGTGGTGTAACCTGATAAACGCCAGCAGGAACTGTGGTCTAAGAAGAGTCAGGAATGGTTTGGCAGTCGCTTATATCGTTAGTGTCTTAACCTTCAAGCTTGATTCATTGAACTAGCTGCAGTTTTGCCAACTCCTCAGTAAGGAAAGTAGCTATTGGCTGTCCTAAAAGTCGCTAAATGATGTCATCACCTAATTTGCATAATATACCATGTGCAGTAATTGTAATAGACGCTGTAGGAGAGAGGAATAACGTTGTGGGAAAGACAAAAAGTGAGTAAAAAACACCCTAAATATGTTTAGAACTGCAAGTGCACTGTCTTCTGTCACAATTCCAACCCTCCTCCTTAATCCGGCCTTGGGACCGGCTAAACTGACCAAAAAGAGACACTAACTGAAAACGAGCCAGCGGCGACTTCCAGACAGGACACTAATTGGTTAACATCCCCTCTGGGCTCTGGCTCTGTGACTGCAGCTGGGAGAGACTCCTGCAGGAGGACTGGGCCGCTTGTGAGTTCTTTGGGACGGGCCGAACGAGTCTCCAAAAGTCTCCAGTAACACCAGAAGAAGTCGTTAGATTTGTCGCTAGTCCCCTTTTTTGAAAAATAGTTGTTTAGGGGGGTCTGAAAGTCGCTATATATAGTGACAAAGTCGCTAAGTTGGCAACACAGACTAGCTGGTGTTAGCCTGCTTTGTTGATCCATAGCACTCGAGAGAAGTTGTGCTGCAGCATACGTAGGCCTACTAGCTGGATAGCTAGCTGGTTAGCTTGTTTCAGTGTGCTGCTGGCTAAACGGTAGCAGCTATTCCAGAAAGAGGCAGAGGTGGCAGGAAGGGGCTTATTCCTATGTTTCCACTGGATTTAGTCACCCCTTGTTTGGTGCTGGTAGTACGGGAAGTTCTGAACAGCTTAAATTTTCCTCTACAGTTTCCTTGAATAGGAGGAGGACTGGACAAATTTAGGCTGTTAAGAATAATGATAATTATATATAATATATATATATATATATATATATATATTTATTTATTATTTGCTAATACTCAAGAGTACATTTTTTGTATGTTTTGGCAACTGGCAACTGTTGAGATTTGCACTTTTCACTACATTTAAGATTTTGAAATGATTTTTATTTTGTTGTAAGTTTTTTATTTATTCATACACACTAAAAAAATAATTTTCTATGATTGTCAAGAATATCTTTATCGCAAAAATACCCAGAAATATCGTGATAATCTTTTAGGGCCAAAAAAAGGTATGTGCTAATTTTGTTTAAAAAAAAAAAAAAAAAAAGGGTACACGTGAATGCAGAATCATGGAAGAAGGACTGATGTCAGGAGGGCTGTGGAGAATTCATATGTGTGTTTCATGCACTCATGGCACCTTTGGCACGTGCGCGTGTGTGTGTGTATGTATGTCTGTGTGTGTCAAGAGAAAAGGACGGGTCACTTCTGTGACGCCCGAGGCTTTGAGCACAGGAGGAGGCAGGGTTAAAAGGTCAACACAGAGTAAGCGCTCCTCTTGCTATGAAGCGTGAGTCACCACAGGAAGTGGAAGCCAGCGGAGGGTCCAGTGCGTGTGTGTCCTCCCACCCCGCCCCGCCCCCAAACCCTGAGGGGCCCTCCACCCACAGGGACAAACACCTCGTTATCCCCTTCATCGTTATCTCTGTTACTGTCGTCCGCACCTCCACTGCTGTCACTACGAGGGGAAGTAAAGTACACACACACACACACACACACACACACATATACATGCAGGGAAGAGCAGCTCTTGCTCCATTAACAAGTGTTTTCTAATTGGCTCTGAGCGCTGACAGACAGCCACGCGCCGAACAAGAACAAGAGCTTTCTATAAATACAGGCTTGCTTCGCCCCATCATGAAGTGTACCGAGAGCAATCCACACCTGCACTTCTCTCACACACACACATATATGCACACACACGAAGCACGAGTAAGACAAACAAGTGAATAAATCAGAGCCTGAATGAATCGGGAGATCTAGATATGCATTTTTTTTCTCCCCCCCCTCCTCTCTTTTCTCTCGTGCTTCATCCGTTCCTGCCTTCTGCTTGATCTTTCAGTCTCAACAGGAAAAGAGAAATTGAATTAAAAAGTGCTTTTGATATCTCTTCCTTGCTGCAGATAAATAAAATGATCAAACTCTGTCAACAGGATGACTTCCGCCCCAGTTTCACCCTCCCTCCTTCCATCTCCTCACCCCCTCCTCCTTACCCACCCCTCTCTGCTCTGATTGGAATCTGGAAACCCATTTGCTGTCTTGCTCTCAGACCCAACTCAGGCCGTGTCAGGTAGTCTGTGCACGTCCCCCCTCAGTGCTTCTCCCCTCCCCTCCTCTCTTCTCCCTTCTCTTTTTTCTCTCTTATTGCTCTCTCCTTTCGTCTTTATCCCCCCACCGTCTGCTGCAGGCTCTGTGGAGAATTTGCCCAAATTACCTGTCATACTGGCAGCTACGTGTAAATAAGCCCGGAAAGTGTGTCGCTTTCTCAGTGCCCCCCCCCCCCCCCCCCTCGCTCCCCCCTCCCCCCACCTCGACGCTATCTCGTCTCACTTCAAACCACCCTTCCTCTTCTTTTCAATCCATCACATCTTTCCCCCTATTTTTTCTTCTTCTTGCCCTCAACCTCAATCTCCCCTTGCTGTTTATACCTACTCCTCGCTTTTCTCCGTCTCCGCTCTCTCTCAGTTTGCCAACAAAGTCTTTGTGATCCTTTCCAGTGGGGAAAATTAGTTTGTTGCCGAGTCCGTGGGAGATATAGCATGTAGAAAAACAGGACATTGGCTGCTTGTCATTTAGCCTCGGGGATGAGTGAATTAGGAAAGGCAGCCTTTTGGTCCACTGTCCTGTGAGATCCAAACAGTTTTGGGTTGGTAGGGGTAGTGGAGTGATGTGCTGAGCAATTGAGAAAAAGCAGGAGTATGTTTGAGAAGATTATGCTTAATGTATATTAGGGGTGTGCCATATCGTATTGTTCACGATCATACCGGTAAAAATTTTTATGGGTAAAAAAAATGCACATCATAATACTGGGAACATTAATTCTTCTTAACATAGTGGCGTAAGGGTTTCCCATTAATTACCTAGACTGTGGCGGCCCTTGTCAAGTGAAATTATCTTTTTATCTTGTTTTTAGACACCCATTTTTTATAGTGTACATGCATTTGAGCGTGAAATATGTTAAGTTACTGCACTGTAAACATATTTAAAATTGCAGTTTCATCATATCTGGTTAAGTGTACGGTCCTATATGTGGCCCTGTGGTAGTGTCCATGAATAATTGTTGCCCCCTCCAGCATTTAAGTTGCCCATCCCTGCTCTAGTCTGTCCCACCAGACTCTCGTGTTGCGCTAATGTCACATTTCAAGCTACTTAAAGGATATTTACACTATTCATAATATAAAATTATTTGCATTATGTTGCCGTTGCTCAGCAGAGTGTCTGTCACCCGTCAGTCAGTCTAAAGTCCGTCCTCCTCCGAGACATTCGTGCACACTCACACACACAAACTGAATATACCGAGCTGCCCTCCCACTGCGCTTCAAAACTAGCACCTACCTGTCATGTATCAGTCCCGTCCCCACATCATCTCTCTGTGTGGGTCTGTGTGTGTGCCCAAGCTGAACTAAATACTATCAACCTGTCCGGGCCGTCAGATCCAAACACACTGCTGCTTTATGCCATTCATTAGCCGCAAGCTATTATTAGCTTTAAAAGTTGTTTTAATCACAAAAAGCTACTATTACTTCCTGTCGCTAAACACATGCAGCTTTCAAAATAAGAGCACAGAATCCACCACAAAATTTGCAAGAAGGCTGTAAAAATAAGATGCCTTAAATAAAAACATGTGAGAACCTTTATTCTCCTTTACAATAATTAATTAAAACGTACAATCATTAAGATCAGTGTATATGATGGAATAGTGGCATTAGAATGTGAGAGAGGCACCAAATTTGGGATTTTATTGTAAAAAATCACCAGGGGGAAATGCCCCTGGATCCCCCTCGCCAGCTATTTTTCAACATTGTCTGGCTAGTCCATGTCCTAGTGGAAAGCATTTTGAGTGAAAAAAAAATGTTATGTGAGGTGTTTGCTCACATTTAGTTCTCAAAGTGGATGAGATTGATCACATTATACTATCAAATGTACAAAATTTTCTCCCCTCGATGGTTATGTTTTATTATTTGCTAATGCTCAAGAGTCAAGAGTAATTTTTTTGTATTTGGCAACTGTTGATTTGTAATTTACACTACATTTAGATTTATTATTGATTTTTATTTTGTTGTATGATTTTTATTTATTTATACAGACTAAAAAATAATTTTCTATATATTTTCCAGTATTTTTTAAATATTGTCTAGAATATCGTTATCGCAAAAATATGCCATATCGCCCACCCCTAATGTAAATGAACTTCATGCTGCAAATTTACTTTTAAATTCTACAGGTACAATTGTGTTTAGTGGTGAAGTTTTGGTGTTTCCACGTCACGGTGGGTGGAGTCTGAGGTGTGTGAGTGAGGTCAGGGCCGAGCTCTCAGTTCAATTTCTGCTTTGGAAGGTGTAATCATCTCTCACCCAGGGGTTACAGGTGCAAAGACTGTGATTTGCAGGGAGGGAAGCGGAGGCAAGAACCTGGCGGAGGATGTTATAGAGAGGTGGAGAGAGCGATAAGGAGGGGGAAATGGAGAGAGAGGGAGCTCTTAAACCTTGTCCAGGTAAGAGAGCCGAGCTCTCACCAGCCTCTCACCTTGTAAAATTTATCGAGCACCCCCTCCTCACAAAATTATAAGCCAATAGAGACGTGTCATCCTGATAAATAGGAGAGTTCTAGGTTATTTCTGAGCTGCAAGGAGCTTGTTGGGAGCAAACACTCCCAGGGTCTGCTGTCCTTGTTCAAGGACAGCATTTTTTAAAAGCTGATCTACTTTAGTCAAGATAATGCAGTGTTTAGTTCATGTCTTCAGACATTTGCCATTTGCCAAGCCCGGCCCCTTTGTTGTTAGCCGCTGCTGCTCTGTTAAGCTGTCAGAGCTAGCAGGGAGCCCGAACCATCACTTACTGTTCTCTCTGAAGAGAGATCTAACTTTTTGAAAGACGAAAAAGCGAAACAAAAAGGGTCTTATATGCATTTAAGGGATATATGCAGGATGTCAAACTGACTCAACAGCAAAAATGGGTTTAACAGAAAAAGCTAAAAGCTAAAATGAGCAGATTATATGATACTTTATTGATCCCACAATGGGGAAATTCACTTGTCAAAGCAGAAAAAACAGAAGCAAAAGCTGTGAATATAAATTACAGAGGGAAAAAAATGGTAGTTTGAATGAAAAATATAATACAGATCAAGATTATACAAAAACTATGGTGAGCAGTGTAATGACAACGAAGGTTCATAGTGTAAAAGTGAACCAACACATCAAGACACGAGAAATTATGCTTAACAACTAGAGGTGGGGGAAAAAAATCAATACAGCATAGTATCACGATATTTTGTGTGGCAATATAATATCAATTTATGGCCGCCAAGTATCAATATTTAGCGTTCTGATGGCCGTAGCAGCGCACTTAGAGTCCGGCGTCTAATGGTGCGTTCAAGGTCTACACGAATGTCAGAATTTTCAACATTGCTCCGAGCTCCAAGTTCAGACACTCAGTGTAAATTGAACACATCATAAGGCGTTACGGTGAGAACGTGTTAGACCAGCCTTCAAAATAAAAGCAAACACATGTAACTTTCAAAATAAGAGCACATGGATGTGTTAGCAGAATCCACCATAGAATTTGCAAGAGGACTGTCAAAATATGATGCCTTAAATAAAACATAGAACCATTATTCTCCTTTACAATACTTCATAAAAAATATGCAATGATTAAGATGGAATAGTGGCATTATAATGTGCCTGAGAGGCACCAAATTTAGGCTTTTAGGGCAAAAATGTTGAGTCAGCTTCAAGTCAGTAAATTTGTTTGGCTGCACTGGGAATTTCATGTACTTTTTATTTATGTAAATGTGTTGGTTGTTGTTTACACTACAGTTCATTTAAAAATGTTTCAATAAAACACATTTTGGTTCAGGCATGGAGTGGAAAAATAACTCACTGAGTTGAAATCATTTGCTGACAGCTTCGTCCCCCCCATCTGAGCCCCTACGTGGAGGGAGAACAAAACATTGGTAAAGTTTCTTTTAAAAAGACACATTTCGGCCTTTATTCACTGCTAAAATCATTAAAAAGCAAGAGCAGCATGTTATCCATTCAGTAAGATGTACCTGCAGATGTAGCACAGAACAGCCAGTTAATGATGTAATGTGTTATGCTAATAGCTCCACAGGTTTTAAGACTCCTTCCAACCTCTCTGGGTATTAAGTATCACTATTACACATTCCCCAGGCACCACATTTAACCATGACTAGCTCAAAATCCACAAAACCAGCCTGAAAATTTACAAAATTTGAAAATATTGCAAGTCGAAGTGTGGTACATTGTGAAGGGTAAATCCCGCATCAGGACCAACAGTTCCAGAAAATAACAGTGTTTGCCTACACAAATCCAGGTAAAAGCCACCCCTGCCTGATATTCAGCATTTTTTCTCTTTGCTCCCATCCTGAAGTCCAACAGCCCATTTTCAATTATCATTCAGTCTGGGATTTCACGCTGTGCCTCTCTTTGTGATCAGATAATTCATACATTTGTTCTTCTTTTACACCTTTTCTGGGGACCGCGAGTGTGAGGCAGCGACGGAGGTTTGCACAGATGATAGCACCTGTTAGCCAAAGAGGGCTCAATCATGAGCAGTCACGCATCACCTCGCAGCGATCCCACCATGTGGGAAAGAGGGCAAGATATGCACACTGGGCCCACGCTGCACTGGTGGGGGGTGAAGGGGCAGAGCAGCTCTCCTAATTGGAGATGGCCTGCAGCTATGGTGCGTTACATGGAGGAGAAGGAGGGGATAAGACATGGGCGGGGTGAAGCCCTCATAGCATCTCTTGCGGGTATGTGCAGCTCTGAGCGTATACAACACAGAGCTTCTGCATAAATGTGCAGATGCAAAACATGCACATATATATATTCTTCCATAAACTCCACCATGTGCAGTAATGTAATATATGCATAGCAGTCCCCTGAGGCGTGGCACATCCATGAGGAAAGAAAGCTAAGAGAGAAATTCCTCCTTCTAGTGAAACTTATTAGCATACCTGTTGGAACAACGCACCTCAGGGCCTTTTTTCATGTGTGCAGTTTTCTCAGACACAGAGGAAGGATGAAAATGGAGGTACGTGAGCATGGTGGAGGTACAGTATATTGAAAAAAAACACACAAAAAAACAAGGTGCTGTTGGCCTGCTGGACCATAACTCACCTGCTTCTTACAAGAAAAGAGTGGATCTAAAAGACAGCATGGAGAGCAGGCAGCAACCTCCGGATCTGAGCAGGGAGGCAAACCAGGAAGTGCCTTAAGCTGCATTCTACCAGCAGGGGGCGCTAAGTGTGGCTGCAAAAACATTTTGGTCCATTCATTTCAATGCAAAATGAGAAAACTATGAGAAACAACACTATGGTCTCAATCGCGAGCAAAAAATCTTCTTCAAGACAATTTGATGTTAATAGTTCTAATAATGGCCCCATTTAGAAGAAAATAGAAGATAAAGAATCATATGATTTGGGGCGTGGCTACCTTTGATTGACAGGTCACTGACAAGGCGAGCCGTCATCAGGAGAGAAACAGAACAATGCATATCCACGGCAACAAGTCAATAAAGTTATATATAATGTTATATAAATACAAAAAAGGACGTTTAGCAGTTATGTCCCATAACTTTGACCCTTTCACCATTTTCTTTAGTAAAAATGTCTTGTTCAGTTGGACTAACAGACACTCCAAGGAGTCGCTGTTCATTTTTCTGAGGTCAGTAACATACATTTTGTTTTTGTTTTTTGCCAAAACTAACATCCCAGTTAATGATCCAGTTAATGCTAACATGAATTAGCAGCGACTTCTCTCAGGTTGAGGTGTAGAGAGGCTGTAGTCAGTGATCAGATCCCTCTCGCTCCTCCACAGTCCAGATATGGTCTGCTCCACGTTTCTGAAAACAAGATGGCGACGAGTGTAACGCTGAACATGATGCTTCCAACGGGCCACAAACCAACGGGTGATGTCCAGGTCTGCCCTAATGAGCCGGTAATTCACTCCGGCACTGGAGTTGTTCTGGTTCTGACCACTAGATGGCATTGGCTTTTGGGCCAAACATTCCCAGGCAGAACCTTCTAATAAACATGTGAAATTATTAATGGATGTTGCCAATTCCATTTTTCATGTTCCTCCACACTGGTGCTGGCCCTCATGGATGCTGGTTACCTCAGCCTCGGGCTAGATAGTGGACAGCTCATCAGTCGGGGTGACTGAGAGAGATGTGGTGGGACCTCCACCGACTGAGGGGAAAGAGGTTGGAAGACCTTAAAAGCTTAAACTGTACAAGATGGCGACGAGTCTTACGCTGAACTCAATGCCTCAAACGGGCCACAAACCAACAAACGACGTTACGGTGACTACGTCCATAATGTATACAGTCTATGGTGGGGAGCAGGGATTGAGCCAGGAGGTGCAGCAGTTGGAATTCACGCACACAAACTGTTTACTTATACGAGTGTGTTGCAGGCAGCGCCTTCAGATTGCTGTTTAAGGGCTATCCCCCGCTCACATTAGCCCAATATCTGTGCCAGTCTGTCAGCCAGGCAGGCTGGGCAGCGAAGCAGCAGAGAGGACGTTAGAAACTGTGACAGCAAACGGAGAGAGACGCCTTTGATCAGGGCATCTTTGTGACTCCACACAGCACCTATTTACTCTGGTCTCCCTGACACACAGCTGCCCTATTGTCACACAGCACGGAGAGGCTTGGGGACCCTCTTCCTCACCTCCTCTATGGCCCACTGTTAGTCTGACAAGCTGAAGCCGGGCTTGATTTCTCCCACGGCTTGTGTGCCAAAGAATATCAGCAGAAACAAAAGCCCCAAAAGAAACATTCCCAATTAAAAAGCATTCATGAAAATGTGGGAGGCAGAGAGAGGAGAAATTATTCTATCAGCATATTGTACAACACTACGGTGTACGAATCAGGAAACATGCTTTTCCTAATGAGCTCAGGATAAAATTCGCCACCATGCCATGTTGGCTTTTCATGGCTTGATTTCACATCCATTTATCCGCCCCCTCACAGCAAATGGGCTTGAGAATTTATGCTTTTCTACGACAGTGGTGCTATCAAAGCGGAAAGCTGCCTTTGGATGGGAGAAGAGATAATAAAAGGGGTATACGACTGGATCAATACCACAGCACTCGCTTGTGTTCAGCCAACAGCATAAAGGTGTAACAGAGATTGAAGCGCTTGAGCCAGATGGCAAGAAGACATGGTCTTGTAAAAAAAGTTTTGTAGGTTTAATTCCGTCTCCCGTTTCCAGAAAGAGTAATTTAGGCGCATGCAGCCAGGACATCTGCGTCTTTTTAAAAAGCGGCACTGCATTATGTTTATATTTACGCTCTGCTGCCGTTTGGTTCAATGTCTTCTTTTTTTTCCACCCCTTTCTTTCTGTTTGATCTTTTTTTTTGGTTGTTTGTTTGTTTGTTTTCTTTTCACTCGTGTACGCAGGACACAGACACCAAGGCGGAGCTGGATCACATACAGCTTTGGCTCTCCAAAGCTGATTGAATTCCTAAGCCCATTTCCCTTCAGAAAGGGAAAGAGAGAAAGCAAAAAAAAAAAAATGATGCATCTCCCGAGCGCTCTAAGACTATCTTCTGCCTTTTCATTCTCTCCCAGTTTAACTGTGTTACAAAATCCCAAGCTCAGATTGAACGATACGACCTCCTTATTCACTCTGCTGTTGTACTTAAGATAAGCAGGGGGGGCTTTTTTTTATTTATTTTTCAGTAAAAAAACAAAACTTTCATTTGATTTCCTCCACAAACCTAATTTGAACTTCTTAAAAAGAACGAGCTGAGAGAGGGCAGGGTTTTGAGTTATTGATTTCTGCATATTCCCTCCAAGAGAATGCTTTGCAGCTGTACAAATGAGCACATAATGGTATCCCCATGATGCATTTTGATTGGATTACTCCAGTATCCAGGAAGATGCTTGCTCAATATGTTGGCAGTGCAGTGAGAGGAGAGTAAGTGGACATGCTCAGATTGGGATTGATTTTGCAGCATGCATCACTGGAGCTCTTGTTACTCACCAGTGTTTCCCTGGCCGCCAAATTATCCTGAAAACCCAAGCAAATTAACCCTAATATCGGTCTTAAGAGCCCGCCTGAGTGTGTTTGCGTATCGCTGTCCAAAAAATGCGTCATCTCTGGTGACTTGTGGTGGAATGCTCTGAGGCATTGTAGTTGCAGTCGCCATTTAATGACAGTGAATCTCCTACAGGAAGTACATCTGCAAGGATTATTAGCCACGCTTCTGGGTTTTTTTTATACAAATGACACATAAGGGCAGTTCTATTTGATGTGATTTCCCCAGGCGGATTAGCGCGGCAGCTCAGTGGGAGACCGAAGCCTTCCCTCGCTGCTAAGAGGGGTCGTGGACGCGCCACAGAGAAGGACTGGGGTCCCGTCAGCTCCCCTACATTTCAACTAAAGTCTGAGGAAAAGAGGAAATAAAGAGAGTGGAGAACAGGGGGGGTGGAGGGAAAAAGACAGACAGAGAGAGAATAATAGGAGTATTTGTTGTAATGGAGACGAGAAGTCATGGAAGTGTCAAGGGAAAACACTTTGCTCATGACGGGAACACTGAACAGTATTGTTAGCCTTGGTGGAGAGTGGTGCAAATGAGAGTTAGGTGGAGGGGGGATAATGAGGTGGTCAGGGTTGAAAAGACAGCCGCACATTGTACAGTGAGGATGAGAAAGAATCAGAGAGGGGAGACGAAGAAATGGTGAGAAAACAGATACAGAGGCAGGCTCGACTCATGCATTATTGCTGACCGTATTGATTGAGCTGCAAAGGCTGGAAAAAAGAGAAATACTGAGTGTCTTGAAACCAAGTACTGATGGATAGGAGCAACGGATGGGAGGATGACAATAGTGTTATTTAGATGAATGAAGCGCTCGCTCTCCGCAGTGAATAACGCTCCACAGTATTGGGAGCGGTGCATGTAGTTCATCCTAACTGTGTAAGAGACATGCGTTCATAGGATTACATAAGGGAGCTGTTGTTATCCCTCTAGGTTAGAGGCAGATGATCTGCTAACAGAATGATTGTCATCAACACTCCCAGGGAGGGCAAACTGCATGTTTACCGTCGCTGATTGTTTTTTGAATGACTAATACAGGCAAATACAAAATGGTTGTTGTTGTCAGTACCACTTTCCCCCCACAGGCCACAACCTCTCACAGAGGCAATTAGAAATCGAGCAAAGGCGTAGACGTGCACAGAGGGAGTCGCACGTCTGGCTCCCTCTCCAACCCCCCCCAGGGGAAAACCTCTGTCTGTGACCTTGAGCAAGGTACGCAATTTTCAGTCGGTAAGCATGTGACAAGTGCAGCGTTGAACAGAGGGTTTTATCAACACAGGAGTCATCTCATCAAGCTGACATGCACATAATAATACGGCTGAAATGGGAGAAAGACAAAATGTTTGGGAAAAGCTTTCTGCTCAGCACGTCTGTCTGCGGACGAGCTCTCGCCCTTGGCCCCAGACTTGTTTTTTCTTTCAGTGCATGTTTGTGTTGATGCTTCCTTGTGTGCGCGACGTGCCCGACAGTGTGTTTTCGATTGCCCGTGCGAGTCTTGCGCGTGAGTGATGTGTGGCTGGAGCCATCCCTCAGGTGTCTGATATCTGATCGCCTGGATTGATCGGCCCAAGGAGAGCGTGACATTCAGCTCGTACTATCGTGCCGCGAGCTCACCCAATACGTCTGCGGAGCAATGGTGGCGAAGGCCTTTGTTACAGAAAGTTAATTAGGCCTGCTCGAACCACACAAGTAAGAAAAAAAGGGAGAAATGACAGGGAGGTGCGTTGATTTCCCAGCAGTGGATGACTGTATGATGGAGCTTGCCACAGCTATAATGCAGGGGGGGGGTTCCCTCTTCCTGCTGTAAGGCGAGTCCCTGGGGATGCCAGCTCCGTCTTCAGACAAGACGCAAAGGCTTTTAGTGGGGCTCCAGGCAGCACAGGTGGTGCCCCCGCATGCATTGATCTCTCAGTGCTTTCACTATAGGGAATGTCATCCGTGACAATGGAGTACACCCAGGCATGGCTTTAAGACATGCTGCATTATACCCTCACAGTGGAGGCTGCACCAGGAGCATACGGCATTGCTGTCAATACATCTTTATGTCAAATGAATACTGCATGAAATGCGGACTTTACTAATGGAATTTAATGGACGGAGACTGTGCACCGTCCTCGTTTACCTTTCAGAGTGCGGAGCAGTGATTCTAAGGTCTCATTATCTCATAAATACTACCAAGTTTCTATACATTTGTGGTTTTGGCATGAAATGCGTAATTGGACGGACTTATAATATATGATACTTTTTAAATAAAGTTGCATCCTGAGCTCTCGAATTTCAAAGACTTTTGCGTCACCGTATGCTAGGTACTGTGAAGCACTGCCACACAACACCACCAAGAGCTCGCCAAGCATAGGCACTTCTCTTCCTAGTAGAGTCAAATAGAATAGAAATAGAAAAAATTTCCCTAGGTAATTAATGCACCTTCTCTATTCTGTTATAGTAGCCCCTTTCATATTGCCGTTTCATGCCGGGACATTTACGGCTCTGTAACGTTTTGCCTCCACTATGAACGTGCCAGAAGCAGGAGGCCAGGATCAAATGATCCCACCAATTTTCAGTCTCCAGAGGTCACAGAGGTGGAAAATTGGTGGGACTGTTGGAAGCGGGACCACTATGAACGGGTCATCCCGGCAAGGCGGAATATGTAACATTGTGCTTGACGTCTAACACACACCTCTTGGTGCGACAGTCATCCAATCACTGTTCACTGGGGCCGCCGTTGCTAACTGTGCAAAGTGTCCGCCCTTATTGTAAACAAACCAGCATCACTTAATGTACACAGAGTGTCCGGTGTTTGTTGTAAACAAACGGAGGTCGCTAACTGAGCACATCCAGAACACAACCAGCTGCAGCACATACACACTGTACTGCTACAGAGCTAACTGTGTAGCCTATTAGCACTGTGCTACTGTACAGGATTGTTGCTGCCCTGTTGGACGTCACTATCATCTCCTCCCACCTCGTTCCGCGACGCCAGACTGCACTATAAAAGGGTACGAATATCACACTTTTGTGGAATCACTATGAACACCGAAAGGCTAAAAGCTGGCACAGATCTTTCCGGCAATATAACAGGAAATTTGCAGGACCGCATTATGAAAGGGGCTATTATCTATGATGATTCTGCTTAACTGCTGAAATGACTCCTGGATTGTTATCAAACACAATGGAAACACAATGGTGGAGCATTTTTAATATTTTCACTCTGGAGGGTGGTTTAATTTTAAGCCCCAAAAAACGTTGTAGCTGTATAAACAAAAGGCGCATCTAATAAAATATTTTGGCGTTTTCACTCAAGAGCCTTGTCGTGTAAACAGGCCCTTAGTTTCCATCCTTGTGGCTTATCCTGTGTTTTAATTATTGCTATATGTTACATATCTTCCATACAGGCGCTGCATTTGAAATGCACTCGACCTTGTGATGGGATATAATGTTCCTTTATGTGAAGCCATTTAGCAGGATAGTTCATGCACCGAACCGTCGACTCGATGAATAGCCTTTTCTTGTGTGGTACAGTGGGATGCCTTTTCACAACAGAGCACTGGGACACCATGACATCTATCTCCTATTCTCTGCTCTGCTTTCTCCTTCGTCTTTTAGAAACCCCTGACAAAGCTTTCTCAGTGAGAGGTTCTCCGGCTGCATACCCAGGAGGACCTTTGCTCACATAACTTGACATGAGAGATTATCGTCCTATGGAAAGGTTTTTTTTTTTTATCAAGAGTTTAATTCTATTAAAGGAGAATTAATAGTAGGAGTTATCGTGAACTCCAGAGTGGTGCCAGAAGTCGCAGTGGATCCCCCTGGATCTAGATCAAGAGTCCTTCTCGTGGAGGATCCCACAAGACATCATTAACATTATCTTGGCTGACTGGCTGGAGGGACACAGTCTCTCTCTAATTCCTCTGCATCGTCCAGAGTAATCCCCGGCCTCCAAACCCTCCTTAAAAAAACGTGCAACCAAAGAAAGAGCGGTCATTACCGACTAAATGAGGGAACTCAAGGTTAGTAAGAGCAGACAAAAGGATTTTATAGATAATTGATGAGACATTATCCAGTTTTTTGTTTCTGTCTGGATCCGCTGTGTTGTTATGGTGCCAGCAGTAATAGTATTTTTCTAGCTGGCGTTTCTGCTCATCTCTGCTGACATCACAGTCTACATTGCGCATTCGGTCTGGCCGGCAGCCACGGTCATCAGAGGCAGTTATGACTGTCTTTGATCATCAGCTGGGAGGGCAGAGCTGCACACTTCACAGCACCTGGTTGCCTCACGCCCCAGCATACTGTACAACTAGCCATCTTCCCCTGCAGTACGCCGTGTCCTTCCAAACTCCTTTAGCTGCTGCTGCACTCCAGATGGAAAACAGGATGGAGGATGGAGGAGGGGGGGTGGTTGTGTGAGAGAGAAAAAAAAATAGTCTAGTCATACAATGCTTTGACTTGGTTAGAGTCAACAAATAAACCCACACGGACCTTGTGCCTTGTTCAGATCATGAAATTCTCTACTAAAACAATGTCAAAAGTATGCAAACTCTGCATCCTGTGTACAAGTTATTCTAATTAGTGGCTGCAAAAAACTGAACCGAAGAAGCAGCAGGTTCAGAAGGAGATGAATAATTCTGCAGTGAGGCAGACTGCCTGTGACACTCGTGAACATGTGGCCTCGGAGGCTGCCCGGCTGATGTAATTGCATATGTTTTAGTCACTACCAGTTTAGCTCCTGAAAGATCAAAAGGCCATATCTGACATTTTCTTTAATGTGTGCGTAATTTTCCATGAGGTCGCCCCGTCCTTTTCCCCCTCACCAGTCATTTCATGCAGGGCACCTTCTAAAACCTTTTATAATTCGCTAATGTAGCACTTTGGTTTTGAGGTCAGCCGTAATAACGCATTCCTCAGAACATTTAGCCTTATCCGGCGTTTTGCTCAGAAAGCACTATTAATGTTCCATTCCAATTTGTTATTGGTAAACACTGTGAAATTGCATGAGTCAACAGCCGCACTGTGGAGCTGATTTGCATGAGTTTGCCTTTTGAAATGACATCCTCCCTCTTAAAGTATGTTTTAGTCTGCACCATCTGGTCCTTAGTTCAGTGCTGTATCAAGCACTGAATAGTCATTCTCCCACCAAGAACGGAAGGTTTCAATTTTGTTCTCTCTATGGGCGTCTGTAGCGTTCAGCGTCAAAAAAAGTAAATTATATGATGTAGGACTGTATTTCATCTGCTGTGCTGAGTAAATCCTAATGACTATTTTGTGGATGGACTAACATCTGTCTTCCCTGTAGATCTCTGATTCGTGTCTTTCAGGGGGGGTTTTTTTGCTGTGAAGAGTGTTTATTTTTCTCATCCTGAAATGCCAAACTTTACAGGCCATAAAATTCTCTGCTTCATAGCCGTGGCAGTGAATGTATCTAATGTGTATTTTTATCACGCCTTTGAAAATGGGTGGCTGCCAAGTGGAAGGATAATAAGATGTGGAACGTGCGGGTGAATTTTAAAACAATTCCAATTTTGCCCTCCGTTTCCATTATCATAATCTTCAAAGATGCTTGTCTTGTTCATTTTGCTCATGACCCTGGCAAGCAAGTCATTGAATTTCCTGAAATAACTGCAAATAAGAGAGCCATCATTAAGATCCCCAGCGTGTAGGAGTGATAGGACAGCAGAGACTTAGGATATGAAAGGACATCCAGTTGATGGCTTTGCAAATGATCTGAACTCCACTCATGACATGAATGCAAATCTGTCAAGTTTTCCTCTTCTTTCTGCAGTGCCGACTGACCCCCATAATTAGATGAGTGCTGAGAGATGTGCTCAGCTTGTGGCAGTGCTGAGAGAGAAGTGTTTTTAGACATGTTTTAAAGGTTGTAATACAAAGGGCAGCTCTGATAAGTAACATCGTACCTCGAGTTGACTCAACACAGTTGTTCTAATCTCATAGGAATATTTCATTGACAGGGAAAATATTTCTCTTATTTATTTCAGGCTGTTTTTTTTCCTCTCCACTTTTATGCTTGTTGCCAGGGCTATTCTGCCCTGAAACAACCAGCTTGGGTACGGATGGCTAATGTTTGCAATTTTTCTATGTCAGTGCAAACAATACTTGAGTTTTGGTGCCAATAAGTAATACTCATAAAGCCTTAAAGTGAGGAATGTTTTGCTACAAAAGCCTTTTGTTGATGGAACAGACCTTCACAAAGCATCAGTGTTTGTTGTCATCCTTTCAACAGCTTTGCCTAAGTATATGTATTATTATCAACACCATTCCTTTTTTACATTTATTGATATAAATCAGGAACATTATTAATCTGGCAAAGAATTGGATGCTAAGTTTTGATACTTGATTTTCAGTCTAGGCTCAGAAGCAGAACAGGTAAGGTTGCACAGAAGTCTGGAAGACTGGTCTGTATATTGATTAGTGTTGATGAATCAGGATCAGGTGTGTAGGTGGGTGTGGCCATCAGCGCTGCGTTCCAAATCTTTCAAATACATTTTTTATTTCACTTTTAGTACGCAGTGCAGCTGCCCTTACTGCTTTATACTGTTTGTCCAAATGATATGCATACTCCATGCAAACAACTTAAAATTGCATAGAACTGCACTGTGCTCCTATGAGCTGCACAGAAGATTTGTGGGCCAGAAAAAACATGGTGGCTTACTATATATATTATGGCATGCCATAATATATTTATATCCTCAGGTCCTTCTGACTGTCCCAAAGTCAAAAGTGAAACCAAAGGTGACCGGGCTTTCTCCACCAGAGCTCCCAGACTTTGGATCGAACTGCCCGAGGAGATAAGGCGCTCAGAGTCAGTAACTTCTTTTAAATCACTTCTTAAAACCCACTTTTATAGACTTGCTTTCATGTTTTACTTCTTCACTTTTTACTTTTTTTACTCCTTTTACCTTTCATTTTCTGAGTATGTCTTGTGATTGTTCCTGCACCGTCTCTTAATGTTTTTATTTTAATGTAAGAATAGTTTTTAGCCTCATGGCATCATTCTCGTTGTGATTAACTGCTCTCTGTCGAAGCACTTTGTAAACTGCTGTTTATTAAAAAATGCTATATAAATAAAGTTATTATTATTATTATTATTAAGATTATTATTCCACCACTGATTTGTTTGGGATACTGCCTTATATGTATTTTTTTCTGGCATACTTTATATTATGGCAGTGTGGGTATTTGACATTTGAATGCACCGTGCATTGGTAAATGTTGAGAAAAACAGGGAGCAAGGGCAAACAGGGACAGAGGGGAATAACACGGTGGCAGCAGACTGGTGTTTGTGGACAGGTATATCTATATATATCTATATATCAGTATCTACTGATTGGGGTTGATGAAGGACAGGTGTGGCTTGATGATGAGATGAGGATCAGGTGTGCAGGTGGGAGCAGGGATCAGGTGACTGGGAGAGTGTAATTGGTGGACAGGTGCACAAAAGCAAAGACTAAATAGTTTCATCAATAAAGAGCCCAGAAAAAGTGAGAGAAGTCTGTGTCTGAGGGGGAAAGAATCCAAATACCCATATGTTCAGTAACATTTTCATTTATATGAGCTGCTAATATTCACATTAAACCCTCAACTGAGCATCCGCCTATAACAAACAAATCCTTATTATTCAGCCTGTGCACATTCCTTATGTGCATTTTCAATAAACTGACAACATAAACTGTCTTGCGAAATAACTACGGTCACCCTATTTCTGTAGATTATGGCTAATTTTCTGCTCTGCATCCCAAAGCAGACTTTCTGGAAGTCCACTCGAGGTCTCTTATGGACTTAAAGAATTGTGGATTTAAACGGCACTCGCTGACTTTTTCCGGGAACGCGGCTGTTAAGTCTGTAAGTGCGGTTAAGTCTGCACATTTGGATCCAGCCACAGAAAAACTCATCTGCATGACAATAGAGCAAATCAATTTCCTCTCCTGGGAAGTGCTCGTGTTATTCGAAAACTTTTTATAAATGCCATAGTTCAGCATTGAGCTTGTGGCATCTTGAACACAGAAACCCTTGACTGTTTTTTTCTAACTAGAGGAGAAAAATATATGAATAGTTTTGTCTTTCAGATCATTATGAGAGGGTCATTAAGAAAGGATCATTTCAGATCATCAAAGGGGGGGACTGGCCAATGAACCAAGCTAAAGCTGTTCCACTTGGAAATAAATGAATGATAATACTCAATTCTCTCTCACTGTATTCTCTCTAATTAGATGATTGTGTTGCTGGACTTTAGAGTTGTGGATATGTGGCTCAAAATGTATTTGATGAACCACTTTTTGTCTTAATATTGACTCATTAGATTCAATTATTTTCACTGTGTAATAACATATTTAGAGAATGTTATCAGTAAAGTAAATATTGAGATAAAGCAGGATAATAACAACCACTGCAGCAGGAATCCAATGGGAATATGATTATGGTAATTGCATCGTTCACTTTGAGCTATTCAACAAATTATTCTGAAGTTAAAAAATCACTTGTCTGCTTGCATATTTGAGATGTATTATGTATTTGCAGGTTATCACTCATTATCCCTCCGAGTTGCTATTGACATGTTGCATAAGAATCATGACTGCAGAGCTTTGTTTCTGTTTCTGAAGATAGGGGATCTTTGGCAGGCCCGGGGCTCCCATTGCACAGTTTTACGAGCTTCCACAGAAACACACACTCAGAGCCCCAAGGTGAGCGGGAGCATCTATACTTGGCCTACTTTGCTGAACCTTCCTGGTGCCCTGCTGTGCTCGCCAACATTTCTCTTGCCTCAACATCATATCATCACAATTTATTCTAATGTATTCTTTATATCTTTACATTTTTAGAATGTGTTAACAATTATTTTTTGCTGTCTTACAGCACAAAATGATCATTACTTGAAGGCTACGAAGGCTCATTCTTGAGCCAAACGAAAAAAGAAATGGCAATTAGTGATATATTATCTGTTGAGTAAATTATACTTTTGGGGCTCTGCTCTAATTAGCCAACCTACTAGCCTCTATTTTGAGAATTCGATTTATTATTTTGTCAGTTATAGGCCACTAAAAGCTGTGACAGAAACATGTTTATTGTGTTTCCAGTTCCGTTATGTACGGTGGCCCTGAGAGTTCACAAATTAAAACACATATAATACAATTACACAAAACACAAGCAAATTGAGAAAATATCTTCATCAATTTGACAACACAAGTGCAGCATTTAGAAAATGTGCTGCAAAGACCACAACACAACAGAAGTGTTTCCAGAGGACACTTAAAAGTGATGCACATGTCTGGACACGCCTGTGATATTATCACGTTATTTCATGATTTATATTGTCATGTTATAAGGTGATATATAGCGTTAGCCCGCTAGTCCGTATCAATTACTCTGCAGTTAAACATATCAAATAAATGAATGATACACGTTTTAGTTGATCTCTCTCAACAGCACCAAGTTGGTCTTGGTCTTGCTAGCCCGCTAATGCTAGCACACTTTCGATCGCCGGCTAAGGTTAGCATGCTATGATCGTTATAACATGATAACGTGAAATTATCAGCATCATGAAATAACTTGATAATATCACAGGCGTGTCCAGACGTGTGCATCACTTTGTTTGTTTGTTTTCTCAATTTGCTTGTGTTTTGTGTATTTGCATGTGTTTTCTTAAGTTGCAGCTCTCTGAGCTCTCAGGGCCACCGTAGTTATGACTGCGAGAGATTCATTAAAATGTTTTTAGACATATTTAACAGCTCAGTATATTTCAAGTTTTATGCAGAGTTGTCTTTCATTACCGAAAATGTGTGCACACATTATGTCAACCCCAGGATTTACATCAATGCTCTGAAATCCTCTTAGCACATTGTATTTGTTTGATCTTATTTAAAAGTCTCTCATGCTGCTCCGCACTAATGAAGTCTCATTGTATCCCATCTGCAGCTGAGACTATAATGTCACATGTTTATGTAGAGTGGAGCTCGTCCTGCAGTTGCTCCATTTGCAGCTCGCTGTCCTTGTGCTATAGAAAATGTGCAGAGACAAAGAGCTGGTTGTCGAGACAAATCACTGACACAAACAAGCAATATTTGTGTCAGACATACTCCGGCACTGCTCCGAAATAGGGCATGAAAAGTGATTTTATTTCTAATTATTAATCTGATGGAATTGCTCGCTCTAGGCTTAAGGATCAATGAGGGGCGTATAAAAAAAAGCTCGGGAAGCAAATCCTGCGGTTACCCTCAAAGTTCCTCGCCGTTAGACTTGGTGCAGAGCAGTCTGGGACCGAGGGACACAGCTGAGGACAAACTTAACTGAGTTGGCTACGATTTGCTGTGTTATATACATACCAAGCACAGTTCTACCTGGCACTGCAGAAAAACTCAAAAGCGCCCGGGAAGAAAAAATGCAATGCAGCACTTTGATCCATTTTCAGGTGTGTGTCTCGGCCACATGGCGCTCCTGTGATATAAATTGCCGTGGAGGTACAGTAAATAAATAAAAAAACAAAGTCGCTAGAACACTATTTGAGGTTATAGGATTGTAATTTAACTCAATATTCACACAGAGGACAAGGTAACAAGCATAAAATCCCCTACACCTGGCTGTGGCGCGTGTCCAACTGGCTGTCGGCAGCGTGGAGCTGGCAGCAGCAGGCCTGGGGACTAAAGCGACATGCCACATGCTTTTCTTTTTTTTTTCTTTTTTTTTCTCCCTGCTGGTGCTACTCCCATTGAGACTTATTGTTTTATTCTGTCAGTTATTCGCTTCATGGCTGCCTTAATCTAATGCAATTTAAGCCACTTACATTTTTCATACAGTGCACATTAGCGAGTTAGTACTGCCTGAGTGGGCCAGGTTAAGGACCTTTACTGAAGGGCATTGTCACTGTTACAGACTCCCTCATCTTGGGACTTATCCGCCGTCTTATACACTTCTTTTACTCTCTCTTTCTCGCCCCCAGTGTGGAGTGGATGCAAGGGCTACTTCACGCTGGGGCTCCTCAATAGGTGGCTCAAAACCCATTTGCAGGCTTCAATGGTCTGGTTCTACTCCAAAACACAGCCTTTTGTTTTCACAAGTTTTTTTTCTCTTTTATTGACTGGACAGTATATCACACTGCATGAGAGGAAAGGCCCAGAGTGAGGTGCGACTGGAAATAAAGACAAACATAAATCTCTCAGTGGCTCCCCTAAGCCAGAGCATAATGCTATCTAGTAAATGACACAGTTGTGGCTTAACATTAACATCATATATACAGTAGCTGGCAGATTATGAAATATGGGTTTTTTAACGTGTGTATGTGTGTGTGTTTATGGGCCCTGATGAGCATGTTCAGCCTTGTACAGAGACCCTCCCTTTGCTCACTTAATACAGCTTGTTAACTCCTGGGGTGGCAGTCCAAGGCCAGACCTCACTTTACATTCAGTATTCAAGATTACATAATAGTTATGCTTTACTTATGTGTGTGGATTTAACAGCCCAGGTGAGATAAATATATCAAGGGCCGGGCACGTAACCTTAAAAAAATAGTAGTCAGGGTTTCCCATGAATCCGTTCCGCCAGACTCATGTGCTGCGCTAACGTCACATTTAAAGCTACTGTATTTTTTCACGATTCATAATATAAAGTTATTTAGCATTGTGTTTTGCTGTTGCTCAGCAGAGTGTCTGTCACCCGTCAGTCAGTCTGAACCCTGACTGATATAGGCTTCTATCAACCTGTCCGGGTCGGTCAGATCCAAACACACTGCTGCATTGTGCCGGTCGTTAGCTACGAGCTAACATTAGCTTTTGAAGTTGTTTTAATCACACTAAACTGTGACTAAATGTTTTGAATAACTTCCTGTCACTAAACGCATGCAACTTTCAAAATAAGAGCACAGTGTCCACCACAGAATTTATAAGAAGACTGTCAAAATAAGATGCCTTAAATAAAATATTCTCCTTTACAACAATTAATTAAAATATGCAATCATTGAGATCAGTGTATATGATGGAATAGTGGCCTTAGAATGTGTGAGAGGCACCAAATTTGGGCTTTTATGGAGAAATTATCTGGGGGGCATGCACCTGGACCCCCCTAGCCAGCTAGTTTTCCACACTGGAAAGCATGTTGAGGGCAATTAAAAATGTCACTGTATTCTATAATACGGTATCTCTGAAAGTGCACCAGATTGATGCATTTTACTTATAAATGTACAAAATTTTTCTCCTGGGGGGACCTCCCCCCCGACTCTCATAAAATCCTGAGGGAAAGACTGATGTTATGTAAACTCGTACACAATCAGAAACACTTTTGTGTTTTCAGCCTTTTAGAGGGAAACACAATGGTGGAGCATTTTTAAGATTTCCAGTGTATTTATAAATCCAAAAGGGTTTAACCGCCATGCACTCCATCGCTCACTTTCCCTACTCCCTTTCTCTCATTCACTTGTTTTTGCTGCCTTCATCCTTCTCCTCCATCCCATTGGTCTATCACGCCGTCATGGTGGTTGTCAGAGATGGAAGAGAGTATTCTGGCTATAGAAACTCACATCGATCCGCTCGCCCGCAGTCCACACCCAAACCTGCTGACTCCTGGCAAAAAATAAAGAAAGACAAAAAAAAAAGTAAGCCCTCAGCTCTTTTCTGCCCTCCACACCCCTTCTTTATCACAACCATCAACAATACAGGTCACTCCTCCACTCTTTGCTCCCGTTTCCTACACCACCATCATACCTGCCATTTTCCATCTCACCCTTTTCTCTCCCGACAACATTTACCCTAAATCAGATGTGACTTCCCCCTGTGTTTGCTCCCCTGTTCAGCATTTTTTTTCATCCCAAGATCCAATTTTCCAATTCCCTTTCCCATCTCTCATTTTTTTTCCTTTTTACCTCACGCCCATCTATCTTTCACCCTGTCCTCTTTGCATCTGCTCCTTTTTTGCTTTGCTCTGCACATCTATTGCCCTGTGTACACTGACACAGATGATCAAACACATACAGGCCCAAGGGGGGTGCATTGGGATGCAATGCAGGTCCCACCATTAATACCCCTCAACCTGCCAAAATTAATTTTCAGGTAAAAAATACAACAACAAAAGACTCATTAACAGTTGCTGCATGCACTGTAATGTATGAAAATTAACTGAAAGTAGCAAAAAGTTTTCACTGACCGCTGTTGATTGATGCACCCTGCACATGGACTGTATATAAAGATGGATAATGCGTCTCCAATTCCTCCCACTGTACAAAAGTGAAGCCAAAATATTCCGGATACAGTTACTGCTGTCTTGCAGTCGTTTGGAGCCAGAGTCTGTGCAGTGGTGACAAATAGACCTGTCACAATAACTATTTATGTTAGACCAAATATTGTCCTGGAAATTATTGCGCCTACTATATTATTGTCATTTTAAGACCAATTTATACCATATAATGATAATATAACAGGATTATTATGCAAGTACATACATGTTTGAGAATATTCAATCAATCAATCAGTCAGACTTTATTGTATAGCACTTTTTATACAAGAGAGATGTAACACAAAGTGCTTCGCATAAAAAAAGGAGAAAGTAATAATAATAACAAAACATAGAAACAAGAAAACACCCTCCACCCCATTAAAAACAAAGCACAAACTGAGGAAGTGCCATTTCAACGTGGAGCAGTGAGAAAACACTGGAGGCAGGTTAAAAATGAATTAGATAAAATACATTAAAAAAAAGAGGTAAAATACATTTTAAAAAATGATTTTAAGCAAAGGTACTTCTTAAAGATTAAAGAATTCTTTATTGTCATACCAACAACACATGCATGCACATGATGAGGCATGAAATTAAAGCCTGAGGCCCGGTCAAGCCAAACATACAAAGTAAAAAAGAAAACACAATACAATACAACACAGTGAAATATAAAATCTGTAGCTGTATAAATAAAGACATATAAATATATTTTTATTCTGTTATACAGTATCTATGTTCACTTAAATAAACGGTTTCAATAAAAACGACTTGTCATATTTGGCTTTGACTGAACATTTGCTCTCACTTTGCAATAAAAATATCGGGATATATATCGTATATCGATACACAGCCTATATATATATCAGGATATGACTTTTTGTCCATACCGCCCAGCCCTATAGTTTCCACTAATATTGTGTCATGTCCAGTCTAGTTTGAAGGCCTATTGATTTGTTGTGGCAGAAGGGTTTGGACCAGGTTCAGTCGGCCACTCCAGCATGAATAAAATATAGTTCAAATGCAGCTTTTTATCAAACAGAAGCACTTAAAAAAAAAAAAAGGTGTTTTATTGTCACAAGTAAGGATTCTGTGCTGTCAGTGTCATTATACGGATGACTAAAGTGGCCCACGTTTCTTAACGATGCTGTTTTCATACTGTCACACTTTCCGCTGTTAAGATGTGATTTACGACGTTGCGAGGGTGTTCTGAAACTGTAATGCAGCGCTTTGATTGGCTAAATTACAAATCGGCTTCATTCAGAGACAGAGAAATCAACAGTATATTGTGAATACTGCATGAGGAACATCACGTCTCTCACAAAATTGATTAAACTTCATCAGGTTCATGTCTGAATTGAATGAAATGTAAGAAAAAGGGCAGCACACACACATTTCTCTCTCTTTTCCCACCTGCTGTTTGTAGCCCATATTGAAGGCTCAGTCATAGGGGATTAGCCACAGACTTGATCAGAGTCTCAGCTGTTGCCAAGGTTGAATCTGTGGCATGAAGATTTACACAAGACACTTAATAACACACACGTTGGGGTCTTAAGCCTGATGTCTGTATTTCAGCTTTATGAGACAGGCTGGACTGCTCATGCTGTATACTTGTCTTCGAATAAATCTGCCCTTTTTTCTTTTAAGACATTTTAGAGACCTGCACATCACAAATCATTTCTGCACCACCAGTAAAACATTTCAACCTGAAGTGGTTTTGTCATGTGCCAATTATCCGATCCCATCATCTTTCATTAGTTTCGCCCTCCAGGTGTCACATTATTCCAGTCAGTAGATACAACTTACAAAAATACTTGAGTTTATAAAATCAGTGAATAAGCTCACTACGAAAGAGATGTCTGTCATAAGAGGGGGGAAAAAAAGAAACCTACCCTCGCAGATTTATTAAGGGAATAAAACTAAAACAAATCAAGGTTTTTTTTCGTCGATGATGGCACCTTTTGCTCCTGGTGCCCTTGGCATGTTGAGATATTTAATCAAAAGTTTTCTATAATTGTTTGCTAATTCAAAGCTGATAACACTTTGGAACAGAACTCTTCTAATATTCATCAGATCGAGGAAGAGAGAACATTTCTTTTTCATGAAAGGAGAGCCAAGCCACTGCTGTGCACACTGTGGGCCCATGTGCTGAAGAATATATACATATTATCTTTCTGCAGGAAGAAAGGTGTGATATATATACAGTTTTGAAAGGACTTACCAGGCTCTCCATGCCTCCTGGAACACCTGGAGTTATAGAAACTAGTTTTTCAGTCATGGAAACACCTGGATGAACTGTCTTTGTGTCGTGCTTTTCTAGTCGTAGCAACCTCTCAAATCGCTTTCACACTACAAGTCATAATTCACCACTTCACACACACATTCAGTCACTGGTGGTCAAGGCTGCCATGCAAGGTGCTCAACAGTGAACACTCTGCTGGTACAACGGAGGCAATTTAGCCTTCAGTACCCTGCCAAGGAGGCTTTTACACGTCAGCTGCCGGGGTCAGGGGTCAAATCATCGATTTCTTTTTTTTTTTTTTTTTACTTCTCTTTATTGGGTTTTTTTTTGTCTTTCGTTCACATACAAAAATAAAGAAGTTACATGTTCATTTATGCTTGAAATCAACACAAAAGAACAGAATGATAGTAGAAAAATAAAAGCAATAAACATTTTTTTTTTAACTTAGGTGGAGCCAAATCAAATATCAAAACAAAAATTAGGTTTACAAATAAAAGAGATTTAAATATTAATAATACAACTTGGAGGATGACAAGTTTTCTAAAATTTACATTTGTTAATTTTTCATGGGGTTATATTTAGTATAATAGTCGTAAATGGCTGCCATATTGTGTAAAAGGTTGGTTTTTTTTAAACTTCTCTTTATTGGGTTTTTTTTCTTTCGTTCACATACAAAAAGAAAGAAGTTACATGTTCATTTATGCTTGAAATCAACACGAAAGAACAGAATGATAGTAGAAAATAAAAGCAATAAAAAACAACAAACAAACAAAAATACCTTGGTGGAGTCTAATCAAATATCAAAACAAAAATTAGGTTTACAAATAAAAGAGATTTAAATATTAATAATACAACTTGGAGGATGTCAAGTTTTCTAAAATTTACATTTGCTAATTTTCCATGGGTTATATTTAGTATAATAGTCGTAAATGGCTGCCATATTGTGTAAAATGTATTTTTTTTAACTTGTCTTTATTTAATTTTTTTCCTTCGTTCACATACAAAAATAAAGAAGTTACATGTTCATTTATGTTTGAAATCAACATGAAAGAACAGAATGAGAAATGAGAAAAATAAAAGCAATAAAAAACAAACAAAACAAAACAAACAAAAAAAACCTAGGTGGAGTCAAATGAAATAACAAAACAAAAATAAGGTTTACAAATAAAAGAGATCTAACCTTTGTCTGTGCTTGGCTTTAAGATTAGGTAAGGTTTTCTTTGTCTGTGTGGAGCGTAAAACTATAACTGGAAATTGTAATTGGGTTTTTTTTAAACCTCAAGCCTCGAGAGTCTTTTGTTCTATGAAATTATCTTGCTGCTATTTTATTTTTCATTAAAACACTAAAACACCTCTGTTAAAAACCATTCCATCTGTTTTGTTACCTCCTTTGACTCCTTTAAGAGCTGGTGGATGTAACATAGTTGGGGGCTCGTCTTACTTTATAATACTTTAAAAGTTCCTGAGGAGGTGTTACAAAAAGAAAAAAAAATGTTTTACTGATCTTTACTGATGGACCCAGGAGGTTACAAGTTTAAATCCTGCCATCTTGACTCCAGTCGGCTTGACACGTCTTGCAAAACTTTTTAACCAACTTAAAAATGATAGAATTGTATGACGCCTGAATATTACACTTACTTCTGTTCTTTCACTGGACTCAGGTGTACCTTGAATAGATGGGTTAATACTACAGTTTTCACTGTTGGGTGTAGCTGTCACTTGTATTAACCTGCCATACTTCATCATTAACCCTTGATCCTTTAAAAGGAGGCAGGGTTTCCCATTAATTACCTAGACTCTGGCGGCCCGCCAGACTCTAGTCTGTCCCGCCAGACTCTAGTCCAGGGATGGGCAACTGGAGGCCCGGGGGCCGCATACGGGCCACACCCTCACTTGAAGTGGCCCTCAGTACAACTACATGCATTTGAGCATGAAATCTGTGCAGTGCACACTGGCTGGCTGCTCCATGTCCTAGTGGAAAGCAACATTTAAATATGTCACAGTAGGATAACAAAGATTCTATAATTCAGTATCTCCCAACTTTAAAAAATGTTATGTGAGGTGTTTGCTCTCATTTAGCTCTAAAAAGTGCACAAGATTGATGCATTTTACTTAAAAATGTACAATATTGTCCCTTGATGGGGCATGCCCCCGGACCCCCTAGATGGTTCGGATTTCCTCTCCCCCGGACTCTCATAAAATCCTGTGTGAAACACTGGGAGGGATTAATCTATGTTGTTACCAGGCCCACTGGTAAATTATATGACCGGTTGTGAGTGAGTGCTGTCCTGTATTGTCAAGAAAGATTCCTGGAAAATGATTTCTTGAAAATAAGAAGGAACCCTGACCTACTAATTCCTCGGACTGAGCTCCATTTTCCCCAATCAATCACCAATCAGGAATTCTATTGAAGCTGTAAACGGATTCTCAGCATCATATCTCTTGATGATGGCTGCTCTCACACATTTTAGAGCATTAATACCGAGGCCCTGTTATCCGATGCATTGCATATTCATTGTCCAATAAGCAAGGCGGGAACACATTACACATTCAGTTTTCCATCATGCAGTCCTAATTTATAGAGCGTTTTCATCAAAGCCTGCGCCAAGATGTGAGATTAATGGGCATCATGTCTCCTGATGTAGATTGATCCTGGACGGCAGCAGAATCAGTAACAATTCAGCTCGCGTCTGTTTACAGTTTGGTATGCAGCCACGCTGGTACGATACAGAGGCTGCCAATGAGTTGACAGTCAGAAGGCTAAGAGCTTCCCCTCTCCCTACTGCGATAAGACAGATCTGATCCGCTCCTTCGCTTGGCTGATGTCAGCAGTATCATTAGAATAAATGAATCACCATATTGCACTGTCTCCGCTTCTCCGCTTCACGCATGCAGGAGGAGGCGTCGATTGGCAGAAACCTGTGTACTCTCTCTGTTATTTTGTTATTTATTTATTGACCTCTGCGCGAGAACACACGAGCTCTCCGAACGCCGTCAAAAAAAAAAAAAAATCCCTGTTTATTTACACAAATGAGTGTCCGTGTTCCTCGTTAGGCATCCAAACGAGGTCTTAATTAGTTAATTGGCTTATTACGCCGATTGCTCCCAGGGCAGCCGGTGTGGGTTGGCTGTCATTCATCGGAGGCCTCCACAAACAGTAAAAGAGGGGGAGCTGTGCGGACCAATGAGGGACGCAAAGGGGAGGGAATAAATGTGGCGCTCGCTGGTTGATTTAATAAAGCGTGGCAGTTCAGTGGCTCGCCATTTCCAAAGTGGGACGGTCGCAATCCCTCAGTCTGCCCTCGGTCTCGCAGCCGAACAGTGGGTGAGGGGTGACTTTCAATTAGCAGAATGAGCCTAATTAATCAGCGAGGAGGTGATCTGTAATGGGAACCAGCAGCTCGTCACTGTGACGGAGGGTGAGAGGTTTTTTCGCTGGTTCCATCGCCACGTCGTGATGACCTTCAGCGCCACAGATGGGCGACCCACGGAGTGCACACACACGACAGCCCAGAATCACCATCACCCTCATTAACGAGCAATATGGTCGAAATTTCTTTCGTTGTCATACATATTGCAAGTGACCTGTACATGATGCTGTTTGGAGCATGAAAGGAACATTTCTCATCACATCCTCTGCTTTTAAATTCACTCATCAAACTGGTGAATCGCATTTATCACATGATGTTCCCCCCGGAAATTAGCATAAGCTTTACTCTCAGAATAAAACATTATAACAAGTCTCGGTGCAAGATAGAGAATATTCTCCTTGTTGTTGCACTTGCTGTTTTCTCCCATATAAACTGTTCCAGCAGAGAGCTGCAAACATTTCTGATTGAAGGAGGTTTATGTTGATTGACAGAGCCTTCAGGAGCAGTGGCCTGGAAGGACTCAGGAAGACTCTCAGAGCAGAAGAGTTTATTAAAAACCCTTACAAGTAATATCTCAGGTTGAACCCAACTTTTTTTCCTTTTCTTTTTTCATTGTAATCCAAAGTTGACTCAGAAATGATGAAGGGCCAAGCAGCGTGGTGCAAGTTCACACTTCACAAGAGCTCGCTTAAAGTTCAGTTCACACAGAACTTCACGTTCATAGTTCACCTTTTTGAATATTTTACAGGATTTTCACAGTGCCAAAAAATTAACTAGTTCATATTAATTTCTTTCTTTCTTTTTTTTTAAATAAGCTGCTCCCAGACTGGTAAGATGCCTAAGCTCAATGTTCAAAAAGGGTTTCTCTCTTGTTAAAATGATGTTTCCTGTAGTGCCCCTAGGGGCAAATACAATGGGGAGATAGTCTTTCTTTCTTTCAAATTTTTTGGATTATTTATTTGGCATTGTTCCGCTTTATTAGACAGTGACAGAGAGAATGTATAGAGAAGACATGCAGCTAAGGGACCGAACCCGGGTCTGTTCCTGCAGAGACTCAGCCCTAGTGGTGTTATTATATGTGCTGTGGCATGCCAGGTGCCGTAAATCATCAGATGCTGCAAAAACAGTCACACAAAGTGTAAGCATTGTTAAATATCACGCACGTTAACGTTCATTAGTTGCAAACTAATACGTTCAGATCACAGTTCATCAAAAACCTGATTATGTTTAATAACCACACTTCTTTTTCTGCACATTCTTGCCCAACACTGGGCTTCAGGATCACCAAGGGATTAAAAAAAAACCTGTACTAGTTGTTTAATCCAGTTGCAACCTCTCAAAAGTCAAATCAAGACATCCCAAAATAAGTTGTGCCAATGTCCGTGATGTTACCTGGCCGTTGGCTTCTTGGACGTTCTATAAACTTCAAATGATGTTGTTATCAGAAAGGGCATAGTCAGTTATTATCAGTGGTGGAAAGTAATTAAGTACATTTACTCAAGTACTGTACTTAAATACAATTTTGAGGTACTTGTTCTTTACTCAAGTATTTCCATTTTATCTGACTTCATACTTCTATTCCACTACATTTTGAGACAAATATTGTACTTTTGACTCCACTACATTTAACTAACAGCTTTAGTTACTCTTCAGGTCGAGATTTAACATAAAAAACATGATAAATTTAAAGTCATTAGACTTTTTTTTTTTAAATAGAACCACATAAAAGTATATTAAGTAGTTAAAATGAGTCCTATCTTTTCAAAATAAAAACACTGCTTAAATAAATGCATCAACAGTAATAATCCAATAACATATTTAGAATATATAAAACAATCTGAGGGGTCATTCTGCATAACAAATACTTTCACTTTTGATACTTTAAGTACATTTTAATGCTGATACTTTTGTACTTTTACTTCAGTAAGTTTTGAATACAGGACTTTTACTTGTAGTGGAGTCATTTCACAGTGTGGTATTAGTACTTTTACTTAAGTAATAGATCTGAATACTTTTTCCACCACTGGTTATTAAGCTAATATTTATTTATACACTGTGCACTCAGTTGCTTTACACAGTTGCTTGCCATGGCTTTTGATCGCCCACTGATCGGAAGGTCGGAGGTTCGATCCCTGACCTTGCAGCCTACATGTCTAAGTGCCCTTGGGCACAATACTGAACCCCAAATGGCTCCAGATACTGGTGTGTGAATGAATTCCCAATGGTGGCATGTGGCACCATTTAGGATAGCCTCAGCCACCAGTATGAATGTGTGTGTGAATGGGTGAATGAGCGCAGTCTGTAGTGTAAAGCGCTATATAAGTGCAGTCCATTTACCATTTTACATAAATACTGAAATTCAAATGTCAAAATATAGTACTACAGTTTGCACCACATGGATCATCTTTAAGTCTCAATACATATTCTCCTGACTGTTCAGCAGAAAGCCCTGAATGCAATTGTTTTCCCATATACGGTGAAACACAGCTTGAATAAAGACTTTTGGCTCTTTCAAACACAGCAGGCTTAACATTTTGCATGCAGGTATGCATGAATGGCATTAACTATCTATATATTTATCTGTTTTTAATATTGTAACTTGTCTCTTTTTCATGCTGCTTTCTTGGCCAGGTCTCTCTTGAAAAAGAGATTATTTTTTAATCTTAATGAGGCTTTTACCTGGTTAAATAAAGGATATATAGTAAGTATTTCTATGTTTAAAATGGCTGTGGAGTAATGCTAATCTTAGACTGAATTAAAATTAAAACTGAATAAATCGTCAAAAAATATGCCTTTGCTTTTTTTCTTGCAGTATTATTAATATTAATGGTCTATAAAAGAGCATCTACTGAACCATTTTCAGATACGGGAACAAGTTCACCATCTGGTGACCATGGTGCTGTTTATTGAAAAAGGTGTATTAACCAAGAGGCTGGCCTTCTCCTAACCTTAACCAAGTACTCTTAGTAGCTACACATAAGGCAAGTTTATTTATATAACCCATTTCAGCAACAAGGCCATTCACAGTGCTTCATAACCATAGCTCAATAATGGAGCTGGCACTTCACAATAAACTCAAAGTGTAGGTTTTATTTAGAAAGGTCATAGAGTTTTCCAATGCTCTCACTAGAAATTACTTTAGGATATGTCAAATATGAAGGAGGAACTTATTAAAAAGTCTGGAGTCCAGGAGTTTTATTAGGAAATCGGCCATTAAGTCTGACGCCGGGTTTGTCTGGCTTGGGGTGATGCAGTGGCGGTAAAAAAAATAATATTTTATTTCATTATTTATATTGCCCTCTAGGCTCTGCACTGTATGCTGTGATGTAACAGACTAATTACGCCAATGTTCGCATGTTCCTACAATGTGGAGGCATGTGGGAATGCATATTAGAGCATGAAAGTATTTATACATGAGTAAATGTATGTGGAGAGCCTGTTTGGAGTGTGTAATGTTGCGTTGTTCATATGTGTATTAGGTGTGTACTTGAGTAACTGGGAATGGCGTGGGTGGTGATGCTGCATTCATATTGGCAGTGGACTCTGGCAGATCTCCCTCTTAAGGCTAAAATGTTTGCACTTGACTAAAAGCAGAACACCCACACGCGCCCAGGCTTTTCATAACTAGCTGGCTGTTATACAAGTTGAATGCTGATGCTAGGAGCTCCATGGGATCCGTCTTTTTCTTTCTCTTTCTGCTTCTCTTTCTCTGTAGTGATAGCGGCATCATCACACATCGCTTCAGAAGCAGAAAAGTTTCACAAATGCCGCTACAAGGGCACAAATTATCGTCAAATCCATTTGCTTTCTATTCATCACCGTAGCATTGTGTTTTGTCTAATTGACTGTGAACCTGCTGGTGTGCATCCAGCTCGTGTTCAGCAGACGCCAGGCCCTCACAAATGAGTCTGGGGGGAAATAAGAGCAAGCAACAAATCAGCCAATTCGCATGCATGTCAGGGTGCTGCGTTTTAGGGGTGACGGTGTAATGATGGACTTGATAGGCAGCAGGAAAAGAACAACAGAAAAACAACCACAATTGTGAAAATGATCTAATGGCAGCATCATTTTTCCCTCACTGTCACCGAGGGATAATTGCAGGGAGTTTCCGCTCCTCTTCTCCACATCCTGCTCACCTCTGCCCAGACTTCTAATTACAGAGGTACACGCTCATAAGAAACAAGCTTTTCTTTTTTTAATCCAGTTGCATTTTAAATTATACTCTTGCACTAAAAGTGGTAAACACTCGTGACACTGAAATTAATTTTGAGTTTAGAGTGGAAGGAAGCTGGAGAGAAAATGAGTGAGAAAGCAAGACAAAGGAAAACACTGTATGAGTCACTGCAGACTTTTTTAAAGATTTCCTTGATTTAGCATCAGAGGCAGGGAGCGTCACAAAACACCAGCTCTGATGGGTGAGCTTTAGACCCAATGCTAATGCTAACTCCTGGCCAGGCGGCAATCTCCGGGTCAGAGCAGGGAGGCAAACCAGGAAGTGTCTAAAGTGGCATTCGACCAAAAATTCCAGCAGGGGGGCGCTGATGGTGGGTGCAGAAGCATTTCTGTCCATTCATTTCAGTACAAAATGAGAAAACTTCTCACTTGATTTATGACCTCAGAAACTTTTTTTAGGACTAGCAATCGCTAGTAAAAAAATCTTCTTCAAGACACTTTGATGTTAATAGTGTTATTAATGGCCCATTTAGAAGAAAATAGAAGATAAAGAATCATATGATTTGGGGCGTGGCCACCTTTGATTGACAGGTCACTAACAAGGCGAGCCGTCAACAGGAGAGAAGCAGAACAATGTGTATCCACGACAACATGTCAATAAAGTTAAATATAACGTTATATACATATAAAAAAGGATGTTTAGTGGTTTGGTCTCATAACTTTGACCCCTCCTCTGTTTTTAATCCAGTTGCATTTTAAATTAAACTCTTGCATTAAAAGTGGTAAACACTCGTGACACTGAAATTAATTTTCAGAGACTCTGAATGGAAGGAAGCTGGAGAGAAAATGAGTGAGAAACCAAGACAAAGAAAGCACTGTGTGAGTCACTGCAGACTTTTTTTTTAAAGATTTCCTTGATTTAACTGTAGCCGCGAGTGAATCTCAGGGAGACTCAGATTCTCTGTATATCTCTGAAAAGGCAACCAGTGACATGGAGTGGCAGGGAGGTCACAGATCACTGGGTTTAATTGTCCCTGATGGGCAGCACCCAGGGCATCACTGGGACTGTTTTACTTGACTCGGTCAATATGTGCTCGTCGTGTGTGTGTGTGTGTGTGTGTGTGTGTGTGTGTGTGTGTGTGAAAAAGACAGTAAGACAGAGGGAAAGAGATCGAAATTGAGTGGCATTTTCCTCCTACTTGCTTTCTGTTTTAACTCTCATCTCATCAAATGTCCCATCACGTTATCATCACTTTGTCACTCCCTCCACAACACAACTCCGGGGGCTGTTTCATTAGCTGCTATTTTCAGCTGCAGCCCTTGTTGTCTCCCTTAAATTATACTTAGTTATGAGTTATGAGCCGGCCGACTTTAAGAATCCTGTCAGGATTTCAGTCTCATTTGACCCTTTCCCCAGAAGGTGGTTTGCAGAGTGCAATCATGCGTCGGCTCGGGCTTGCCGCCTGTCGCTCATGTTGACAGTTTTTTTTTTTTTCTCCATATCCTCGCACTAAGCGGCGGGCCACCGTGCATTTTTATGCCTTCATCAAATAGAAATGAGTGTTGATATACCCATCTGAATCGCATAAAAAAAAAGTTTACAAGTGTGACTTGACCCGGCAGCTCTGGACCTCTTTTGACAGTGACGGACACGACCTCTTGCTTCAGCACTCATGTTTTCAGGAAGCTGTATAAGTGGCCTTGGCTGCTCAGATAATTAGCAAATGAAGTGGTTTCTCTATATAAGTCAGTAAGCCCATCATGTTTGCCTCCTAGCAGGCTGATACTGACAGGCATGCATTTAATAACTATAATTAGCAATATCCCCCCTTTCCCTCATTCTGACAAGAGTTCATCTGCACGCAAAAAGGATTGTTGTGTCAAGATTTATGTCCAAGCTAATGTATTTCTTTGCAGTGTAGGAAAATCCCCATTATCCATATAACTATGGCGGTGCTTATCGGAGCAACACTGTTTCCATTCATTTTATTACAAATTGGCTAATAATTACACTGAAGTTGTAATGATCCACTGTAATAGTTACCAATATTACAGCATCAATAACTTTGATTCATGAATCCTGACTTAATGAAACACATGTCTACACTGCAACTGTTTGCTCTTATTGCAAATAATGAATACAATAAAGAGTATTTCCATGTGAGCCGCCCTCAAAAAATGTGTTGTTTTTCTACTTTACTTGACATGATTTATGTGGAAACAGGTGTCAGAGTACAACTCGGGGAAAAAAAAAGAAAAAAGCTTTTAGTCATCAGCTTCTGCTTCCAGAAGAAAAGAACCACCTGGATACCAATCAAATATTATTCTTTGAATGTTGCACATAGCTATATATTTGAACCATTTCACAGCCTTGTTTAATTAAAAACTCTAAAATAAACAGTAAGTCATTAAATTTCATTTGTCAATACAGCTGGATGGGATTCTTTGGAGGACGCCCATATCCAAGTATTTTTTCCCATAGAGCAATTCACCACCTGGCATCAAAGTCTCCTCCGATATCAGCGGCTCGTACATCAGCCCAAGCTGTGCCAAAAAATCATTAGAACTTCTACCGAGCAGAAATGAGTGTCACGGGACAGAGCGAGCGGGGAGTAGGCAATACAATTGACTTTTAAAGATTTGAGCGAGTAGAGCCCGCACATCGATACAGAACCAGAATCTTTTTTTACCCCCATGTGGAATTGGATCAGTCACTTTGGATTGGAGAAGCAATTCACAAGGGAGAAGGTTAGGATGGTGGTGTAGGCTTAGCGGACTGATCAGCCAGGAAACAGGTAGCATCAGAGGCAGGGAGCGTCACAAAACACCAGCTTTGATGGATGAGCTTTAGGCGCATGCTAATGCTAACTCCTGGCACAGCGGCCATCGGCTGTCCCCGGACACACTCATCTGCGAAGGGAAAGTGAAGGCAAAAAAGGCGGTAAATAATAGCAATAATTTTATTTATAAAGCACCTTTTAAAAACAGCAGTTTACAAAGTGCTTGGACAGAGAGCAGTTCATCACAATGAGAATGATGCCATAAGGCTAAAAACAATTCTTACATTAAAAGAAAAATAAGAGACAGAGGAGGAACAATCACAAGACATTCTCAGACTCACAGAAAATAAAAGGTTAAAGGAGTAAAAAAGTAAAAAGTAAAGAAGTAAATGTAGATATTAAGTATTACATAAAAGAAAGGCTATAAAAGTGGGTTTTAAGAAGTGATTTGAAACTTGAGCGCCTTATTTCCTCAGGCAGCTTGATCCTAGGGCTGGGCGATATGGACCAAAAGTCATATCCCTATATATTTAGGCTGAATATCGTTATATATGATATAAATCCCAATATCCCAACCGATTTTTATCGTAGCTTGAGAGCAAATGTTCAGTCAAAGCCAAATATGACATGTCACAAGTAGTTTTATTGAAACCGTTTATTTAAGTGGACATTACAAAAGAACATTACAAAAGAACTAAATATGACAAAATCTCTTTCTTGCCTGGAGCAAGGATCGCAGCGCCAATTTGAACTATATCGATATATGTGATATGGCCTAATTCCATATCACATTTAAAAATATATCGATATATCTTTTATATAGATATATCGCCCAGCCCTATTATGAAACTTCCTTGCACATCTTGTGAATCTAAGCCTGCAGTTCATTGCCTGTCCGGTGCATGTGTAATAAGTCAACTCTGGTCTGCATGGCAGGAGTGGTAGCACGCTTGAACGGACTAATTAAAGGGATCACTGTAAATCATCTCTGTGGATGCCTCGCGGATGAACCCCATCCAGCAATATGACCTCTAGCCTTTAGCCAGCCAACTCTACTCACTACACCAACTCGCTGCCTGGTCCACTGGATTCAGGCTAACAAGCTATTAGACAATCCAGATGGTTACGGCGGCTGGGGGAACGGGCTTAAAAACAAGGCCCGTCCATTGTCTGCCGCAACTCTGTGTGTGGCAAGATGTCTGAAGCCACTTCGTCTCCCCGGAAGCCGTCTCATGCTCATGGTTGCGGGCTGATATGAAGTAAAAAAAATAAATAAATAAAGACAATTCTACACGCTTTTCCTTGAAGTCATTTCACAAGCACTTATAATCTCTTTAGAGGGAAGAAGAAGAAAGCTACTGCTGCTGCTGCTTTTGTTTCCCCTCTTCCCCATCAGAAGCATTCTGGAAAGGAAGCAAACTGGAACAAAGAGACAACGGGGACCAACACAGAAAAATAAATCTGCTGATTTAATCAGGTTGCTCTGGCTGTCTCTCACCGAGTGGGTTTACTCCCTGCCTCCAAGACAGGAAGGAGGGAGCTCTGGCAGCGACAACCAGCATCTCACTGATCTAGTGTAACCAAGAGGAGAGAGATAATGTCACTCCTCTGGGGGGGCACGCAAGTTCAGGTTCTGTTTAATTATCAGCTCATTAGGACATGTCTCCAAGACTTAGAAAGTGAATAAAACAGCCAGCGCCAGTTATTATCCAAGTGACCAGTTGAATTTGGTAATTAAAGCCGGGAGAGGAGACGAAACGAGCAAACCCGTTGGACTCTCAGGAGGCAGCCGGACCACACCTGGTGCTGGCTAACCTTCTCCTATGAGATGCTGAAGCCCACAGAGCCTCAACATGCTCCCGCAGCTGCAGGCCCAGTAGGAGATCCCGACACTAGAGGGCCAATTTAGAGCCAAGTTGGATGATTGAATCATGGAAATAAGCCTCGCTGAGCATATGAAACACATAATTTCTCGCAGTCCTTCTCACTGATCTCATCATGAAATCCTGCAGGAGTGAAACTGGGTCTTGATGTGCTATGCAAGCACTCCAGCAGCGCCTTGATGTAAATACGTGTTGGGGAAACAAGGAGGAGGAACACAACCGAGCCAAACAAGAGGCAGGTTTTTTCAAGCCTCCGGGGAAATCGCAGCTCCAAGCAACGCATCGTCCAGAGAAAAGGCCCTCAGATTCATAAACAAGGCCGGGGTATTTCTGGAAGGAACGGAAAGCAAGGGGGCTTTGATTTAATCTGCATCAATGTCAGGCACTTTGTGACAGCTGATGCTGAGATATACAGTGGACTGTGTACCATTTAACCCACATGACACACTCCCTGGTTCGCGCTGGCTGTCTGACAGACACACTGTCTCAACCGAGTGAGCTGACTGACACGGTGACTCACAGCAACACAAAGTCTCATTACAGGTAGGGGGGGAGGAGAGGAGACCCAGGAGGCTATTCCTGGAGCATCACACTCTCCCGGCACTCCTGGGAAGCGTAGGCTTGGGATGCTGAGAGGGCCGGCGGAGGAGGTTGTGTGTAAAGATCGCTCCACTCTGGACGAGAGGTGAATGGATCGTAATGAAAGAGTTTGAGTGAGCGGCGACATCATCAATGGAGGCAACAAGCGACCGTCTCCACCCGACCTGAGGGGGTGTGTTTGTCTTTTTCAGATCAATAGTTCCAACAATGATGCCCTGAAAGACAATTTATGAGGCATAAAGGACAGACACACTGGTTCAGCTCCAGCTGCCCAACCCCTCGCCCCTGAGATTCTTCTGTCTGATTCTCTTTCATTCTATTTTTTTTTTTAAATACTTTTTTCACAACCTCTCGAGTTTCCCTCATTGACATTTGGTTTGCGCTATCTTCGCTTATCTCCCGATTTGGCAGCAACATTGTCCAACCGCTTCTCCGTCTTCTTCTTTTGTCATCCGTCACTTTTCCTCCTCCTCTTTTCCTCCTTTATCTCTCCACAGCTACATCTCTTTTGCCTTTCCTCCCCTCTTTCATTAACTCCTCTTCTCTTTAGTCTCCGTCTCTCTCCCTCTCCCTCTCTCTCTCTGTGCCACTGTGCCAGCTGTGTGATGAGCCAGGGGCTGATAAGCGGTGGTCAGCCTCTCTCCAGATGGCAGCCTGAGCAGCAGCTGCCTGGGGGGTGGGAGGGGTGGGTGGGTGGGTGATGAGGGGGGAGGAGGGGGGTGTAGGGTAGGAAGATGGGGAGCGTGGGGATGATTACAGTTTTGTTGCATTTCCAGGTGAGAATGGGCACACACAAAAGAAAATCAATTGTCGGCAGCATGCTATAGTCTGCCTGCTGAGCAACACACACACACACACACACACACATCGGCAGCCTCTCTGCTGTGTGGTTTCCGCTCTGTCGCCGGAGGTGCTGTGTCGATGGTTCGGCTTTGTGGAGTTGCCGCTAGAGAACGCCGCCTCTGGTTCTGGAAGTGGCGTGCATGCTTTCCCCATATGACATCCCTCTGCCATGGTCGCCGGAGGGGAGAGACTCAATGGGGGATTGCCTCCATATGCGGAAAAAAAAAAAAAGGCAGTGATCTAAGTGTGAGCGACGCCATTTGTTCAGGTTAAGCGGACTTGTTATGCAACCACATGAATTTGTCAAAACGATGTCTGGAACAAAAAAAACACACACATCCTCCCACGATATTTGCCTCGATGTGAGTCACTGATGTGCCATTATACCCTGGTACGTGATGTAACCCTAATTCTTTTCATCTGCAAAGCTGGATATGAAATCAGTGGCCTTTTGTTCTAGCCAATGTGCTCGGTCACGGTTCTGGCTTGCCTGTGTGGGTATTCACAGTGTGGGGGTCTGAGTAAAGGGGCCACTGCGAGGGAAGAACTCTTAAAAAACAACAGTTGCTGAAATGGATTTCAAATAATCCACCTACAGTTTTTAGATTGGCATAAGGTAATATTTGACCTCTTACCCATGGGATATTTGACATACTGGTCCAGAGGGAAAATTGGTTCATTTTATCATACATGGAGCACATTTATCGATGATGTTGGACCTAGAATATCTAACAGTTGAAAGTTAAAGGAGAGGTTTTGCTGTCTGTTTTGCTCTTTTTTACTTCTTATTTTATTTTCTATATCATTTTTTAATTATTGTAATGTATACTTGTATCTCCATTTTATATTATTACTTATTATTGTGGATTATTGTCGCTTCTTGGAGTTGAGGGGGTTCTTTCGAAGGGGGGGATAAATGTTTAAACAAAAAAAAGAGAAAACGTTGTATATGTGAATGAGTTGTGAAGCGTAATTACTAACACAGTCAGTAGCTTTAAAGCAGTTAAAGCAAAGCCAGATGTAGAATTCCTTACATGACCGACCTTTTCAATCGACATACTCATAAATGTTTGAAGTGAAAGTGAAATTCAATAAAGACATTCTTGTGTGGGCAGCAGCTGCTTTTTCTACTGATCACCATGAAAAACTTTCCACACACATATCCTATGTGTGACACATCAACTGACACCCACTCATGCATGTTCACCTCACTTGCTCTGTTGATTTCTTTAGAAATGTTTATACCATTTCCTCCAATCCCTCCCCTCTCCAACACCCCTCCTTCCCCAAATTTGGATCCAAACAGGGGCTAAACTCTCCCAGCAGCTCCTCCATCCACTTCAAACAAGGCCTGTTTTCTTAGAGCTGTCGGTGGGAAAAGCCAGCGCCAGCAATGGAGGGTCTCCAAGGGACTTGTATGAGAGGCAAACAAGAGAAAAAGGGGATGGGAGAGTCAGATTGGAAAGGGAAAGGATTGGGAGTGAGGAGAGATACCCCCTGTGCATGACAATGAGGAGACCATTCAATTAGCATCGCTTTATGGCCCCTGATGTTGATTACCTCAGACAGGCCAGCAAGTCCCATCCTTTTACTGATTAAAACCAAGAGCGCAGCAACGAGACACTTGGAGGGATTGGTCAGACAGTGGAGGCTTTCTAATTTCTATTTCATAAGCAAGGAGAAACAAGGTCAATGTATTCTTGGAAACAAAGCCCACTTGTGTGTGTCACTCCCACTGCCAGGTAATTGGATGTAAATGGAACACAAGCTGGGAAAAGTAGTCACTAGGTGTCTTTTTTGTAATGGTCTCAGTACGTATACGTCTTTGCATGATTCGCAAGGAAAGTGGCGCTCAACACGTGATTAATTACACTCAGAAATGTCATTACCCCCTGCAGGGTAATCAGGCCGGCCTCCAGAGGAGTTCTGTGCTGATTGCCAAATATGTCAACAGTGACAGTCTTTGATCATGGTCCGGTTACATGGCGTCATGGCCGATGATTCTCAATTTAGAGAGCAGATGCAGCTTGCTGCTGTCTGACTCCAGCTCATCAAAGCAACAGTTATTTTATTTACCCTTTGCAAGGACCATATTTCAGTTTATGCACTGTACACAGTCTGTCAGTGCGGTCAGGGCAGGCAGGAGAGGCCGTGCCTCACCTGTCATCATGTAAAGAAAACAATGTAAAATTAAAAGAAGAATTAATATTTATCCAGTGATTTGCGCTATAAAGTTTTTTTTATGTTACTCCACCAGTTTTAGATTCTTTTTTATTCAAAATCACTGAATTTTCACATTTACTGTTCAAAAAGTGTAAAGTATGGAAGAGGATTAGGGCCACACATGAAAAAAATATCTGAGTTTATGCTCAGAAATTTTACTTTAAAGTCAGAATTCTGAGAATAAAATCACACCATCCAGCACATACACATTGAACATTGATATTCGCTGGAAACTATTTGAATATTATTGGAAAATCGAACCTTGTAGCGCACTTTAAAACTCCTAAAGATAGATAGGCTAAATAGACTTACAGATGAGATGAGTCAGGGTGGAAATCCAGAGTGAATTGTGTTACTGACCAGGTGTAGGCCTATCACACAATGGGGCGGAGCTCCTCTAAAAGGCGTCCGATCAGAAACAGTGCAATGCCGCAACACGTCCTACGTAAATAATGATATTATGAAAAATGAATTCAAAAATCTTCAAAATCCAGGATGCACACCTTCGTGCCATGCGCAAGCCACATACGAAATCTGAAGTCAGTCTGACTAACGGTCAGCGAGATATGCCCTAGACACACACACACACACACACACACACACACAGATGCTTCTTGTTTTAGAGATAGAGGTGCTTTTTTGTGTGTTTGTATGTGTAAAGAAAGCTGATATGAGACTTTAAACAACCTGTTAACTGCTGCCAATTAAATGGTGAATAAGCTACTCTGTAGGGTTCATATGTTGTAAATGTGATTGTGATAAAGTCAGTGCCTCACCAGCCATGAACCTCACCACGCGTCACTGCTTTCAAACCATAGCAGGCATTCTTACTGTACTGCAGTGTCTCCTTTTGTAGGAACAGTGATGTGATAATTGGTCCCATCATATTTTATTCTGCAGGAAATATGATGTCAAAGGCTGTAAAAACTGTAGATAAGTGAGCGTTAGAAAAGCCGTCTCATTGTTGTCTATTTCACAGTTTTGCACCATCAGTTAGGAGGCATCCAGCAGCAGCAGGTAAATCAGGGAGACGTGCATGCACCCAAGTGTCTTTGTGCGTACCTAAAAATATTCAGCATTTGTTTTAGTTCTCACCTGCTTTCATGTTCGTCCCACCCCGTTTCCATGGCATAACTCAAGGTGACACTGTCATCAGATATTGAGCAGCATAATTGTGAGCACCGGAAAATAAACACTGACATTAGAGCCTCAAAGGCCACTTGCAGCGCCGTCTGTGTCTTGTCTGCCTGCTAAAAAGAACTGTGACAGACAGTTTTGACATCCAATATGGGGGATGAGGTGAGAAGAAGTGGGAGGGGAGGGGAGGCGAGGAGCGGAGTGAGGAGGCAGAACATGCGTGTGGTGTTTTTAATCACAATTGTTGCCAGTGCCGCCGCCCGCATGTCAGCGCTGTTTGTTGCTTATTTAATAATTCATCCCAAAGCCACTGACCCACTCAATTAAATCCCCCACGATTCCGTTTTACATTTTCTCTTTTCTCCAAGAATGTAGAGTAGAGAAGACAAATAAATATTGCAATTTCAATATTCAAACAGTTGCGGGGAGGGATAAACAAGTGGGGGGAATTGGTAAATATGATTGCCTCGGTAATTAAAGAAAGAAGGCGAGGAGGAAGGAGTGGAAGAAAGAAAGGGTGGGGGGGAGAAAAGACGGGAGGATGTGTTAGTCATATCTGAAATGCATTTGCGACAAGATTACATAAAGAGAAATGGAAGCGGATTACAGAGGGCCGAGAGGGGAGGAGGAGGAGAAATGGGAAAAGGAGTAGGAGGAGGCAGGAATTGGATGAGGTCTCAGAGGCCCCGAGGTGAAGACTTAGACCGCCGTGACCTCAGCGCTGAAGACCGGCAGATGAGGTGTGTGTATTTGTGTATATGCATGTGTATTTCGGTGTGTTAGTGTACTAAACAGTGTGTGGATGATGTGTTTGGAACAAAGAGAGAGATAAAAGGGAATAAGGGTGAAATGGACAGCAAATATACAGAGAATTATGATGTTGGTGGTTGTGTAGTATAAAGTATTAATAGATAGTAGGTGAGAGCTGCTGTTTGTGTATTATGTGTAAAGGTTTGATTGAGTGTGACACAGTTTTCAGTAGAGGATTTTTTTTTCTCTCAGAACGAGGATACCCATCAACCTCCCCATTGAGTCCCTCGTGGCCTTTGCTGCCACAGCTTTGATGGAGGGCATATGCCTGTGCTTGTGTGTGTGCGATGTGCGGCGTGGGTTTGCATGCGCATTTCGTGTCTGTTTATAAGCACTGCGTGTGCGTGCCGGCGGGGGCACCACGGTTCACCGCTCCTCTGAACCCTATTCAGTCAAAAGCGCGGGCAGCGATGGAAAGTGAGCAGCGGGTGGACGTCCGCCGCCGAGGTGGAGGGAGGGTGGAGAGGCGCGCTTTGGAGGGCGGGGGATGTCTGTTTTTCTGAGCGGGGTGGCGGCTGGAGGTGCAACCAGTTCTCCAATAGAAATGGCAGAAGAGGTTGTGTGTCAGTACCACAAACAAACAGGCATGTATCGCGGCTCACGTTTCACGGCACATAAGAGCGGTGTTTCCTTTAGGCTAAAGAGTGGCCACTGGGGAAGTCTCAGGCCACGCCCTATCAAATGTCTGCTCACTCTGTGTGTCTCCATTACAAAAACGCCCCCAGAGGGATTTACGAGACTCCGGAGTGACGAATGGTTTTCAATCGTAGCTTAAGCGCTTAGCGATAGTTTTGACCGTGATCACATACGCAGCGGATTAAACACAGAGACGCAACTGTGGCCGCCGTCGCTAACTGTGCACAAAGTCAGCCGCTGATCATAAACAAACCAGCATGGCTAATTATGCACAGCGTCCCTGCAGGACGGCTCATATTCAAATTAGGGGCATTTCGGCGAGTCAGACCCGCCTCATTCCGGGTATTGGACTGTAATGGAGACACCCCTATTAACATATCATGGCTCGCGGTACAATGGCGCGTTCTAAAAATAGCACGGTTGGTCACGATGTATAGTCCGCGGTTGTAAGAAGGAGACTGCAGTTTCTGTGTATTTATCTTATAAAACCAATGACCTTAGGTTTAGGGTAAAAAACTTCTGGTAGGGCCTTATGAAAGATAATTTGAACAGTGAAATGTACGTAAATGGCGGAAATGAGGTAGTTACAAGGGTCACGTGACTGCTGCAATTTACGTAAATAAACGTAAGTTACGTTCATAAATGTGATTTACGTAACTTAAGTTAAAAATGGTTTACTTCTGTTTTCACACGGGACGCGAACCCGCTCTCCCGGGTGAAAGTCCGTTGCTTGTTTAACCCATTATAAACCCATTATATATGGCTGTCAATCACTATTACGTCAGCAAGATGGCGGCGGATGGTGAAACTCGTAATTATAGCTCGTTTTTCGCTGCCTGTACACACAACCTATATAGACGTTTTGACAAGGGGAAAGGCTGAGAGGTGACAGTGGCAGCAGTGCGGTGCTGGTGGAACGGTGGGGAGGAGAGGATGGGGAGCCAGCGAGCAAGCGGCGAACCAGATCAATGACACGGCGGGCGCAGCTAGAACAAAGTGCTCCGGCCCTGTGTGTTGATGTGGTGGAAATTGCATCTTCAAGGAAACGTGCTTGATGAGATTGTGGGATCAATAGAGGACGGGAGCTGCCAGGCTGCTGCGCGGCTGGAGAGGCGAAGGAGGCCGAGGCTGGGCCTGAATGAGAATGGGGGGCGCAGACCAAGGCTCCATAACCTTCCTCTGATGGTCTAATACAATATGTCACCTCAGTCACCAGAGGGGGGAGGACGTGGTGGGGGTGAGGGGGCCTGCCAACAGTAAAGGCTGTTAAGGTCTTTGGGATCCAGAAGCAAATTGAACAGATTCAATTCCACCAGAGCGATGCCGGGATTGGCTGAGAGGCTTTAAAACGGGTCACGGTGCGTAATGAGCCTGGCGTGCACGCAGCAAATGTAAGTGATGTCACCAATCAAACATCCTGTCTCATTTACATTCATGACATACATTAACGGGCAGGAAATGGGATCAGTAACACACATTCTCGTGTCCATGACTGCACACACACACACACACACACACACACACACACACAGTTAAGGTTTTACTTACTTTTACAATAATTAATAAGCACTCACTGTTTCTGTTTCCCTGTCTCACAAACACACACACACACACACACACAAAAACACACAGCATCCCGTCTCCACAAGTGCCTGATTACACACTCATTCATAAGGTCTCTATCAGACACACACACACACAGACACACACACACACAAACACACACAAAACATTCATCCAAGCCGAGCAATGCGGCAGAGATTTTTTTCCCCCTCCCCTCCTATACAAGGCTGTTTCTATGGCAACAAGCTCCAGTTTCTGGCACTGAAAAGTGGAAACTTACAGGAAGTATGAGCGGCCTCCAGGGGGCAGGCAGGGGGATGGTTGGAGGACTGGCTCCGTGTGGTTTGGGGGCCGGGGTGGGGGGTTGAAGCTAAAGAGTCGGGGTTGGAGAGCGTTCGGTCAGAGAGATGCACGCTCGTCTCAATAGTGACCAATTATTTTCTCTTCCTTTTCTTCCAAGCCTCAAATTCTGCCTCTCCTGTGCTTTTCCGTTTCCCTGGCTCGCGCTCCTCATACAGATAAAACAGTTTGTTTAAATTCATCAAGGACGCCTGATTGACATCAAAGCATCTGCTGCCAAAAGTTATTGCCATGCAAATGCGGGGCCGGGCTTTGTGGCTCAGCCTCAAGGCCTGACATGTAGGTCAAGGGTGCTTGGAGACAGACAGCTTGCTCATTTCTTCCAGTGTGTCTGTTTTTTCCGTCTTTCTCTCCCATTGAAATTCCTTGAAGTCCTTTTCCCTCCTCCCCCGTGGGCTTATAGAATTATTCTGCTCACTTTTGAGCTGGTTTCATGGAAGATTTATCAATGCCTCACCTATAATCTTGACAGCGTAGTGACCAAGGCTATGCAGGTGCTCGAGAATCCTTCAGTCCTGAATTATAACCCTAAGCATGAAAAAACACATTACAAATGCAGCACCATGCAACTGCTGCTTGATTATCTGCCGCAAGAAACACTTTTTTTCTTTTTCCCCTGAATATGACTGTCTGTTTTTTGCTGTGGAGAATTTGCCTGAAGGGGACAGGCTGATAGCTTGGCAGTGGTACTGGCGAACAAACTGGAGGCCATTTTCACACCTAAGTCTTGCTTGACTTAGTGCAATATTAATGTGTCTATTCATCGCCAGCCTTAACCTCTCTTCCTCTCTGGAGAGACTTGCAATGTGACTGCGACAAACATCTAAGCTTTTCTTTTTCTATCATTGCGTTGCTCTTGGTTGCTCTTGCTTACTCCCGCTGTCTCTTTACTTTTCTTCACTTTCCTGCTTTTTTGTTCCTTTTCCCGCTTCTTGTCGTCCCCCTTACCCTTTCTTCTTCCGTCTCGTCTTTCTCTCTCCAGCTCTCTTTCAGCCTGCACTTCAAAATGACTGTGATTGACGTTTCCCAAGCACAATCCCATAGCACACATGCCTTTTAAAAATATAAGTTTTTACATTAAAAGCAAGGCATACACACATGTAGAGAAATTTAATTCACTCCTCCTCTTGATCTCCAATGGATTTACAGGTTTGCACACTTATCAGCTGGCTCGCAAGGTAAATTGTAGAGCGTGTAGGTGTGAGCTGACAATATTTCTGAAGGTTGAACGACAACATTGTACTTGCAACAAAAGCTAGACGCTTTGCTTCTCACTGACAGTTCACGTAAGCATTGTAGACGGTGGTGGAAGAAGTAGATCCCTTACTTAAGTAAAAGTACTAAAACAACTCTGTGAAATTACTCCACTACAAGTAAAAATCTGAAAAACACTGCTTTTATGAAAGCCAGGATCAGTGAAATATTCAGGCCTAATCCACTTTGTGGCTTTTCTTTTGCTAAATCGTGGAGATTCAACCTTAAAGCATCTTCGTCCATTTTCACAAATATGTGGCAGAGTGCTGATGCCAAAGCCACATCATGTCTGAAATGGTTATGAAATTGCGGCACTGAATTCAAGCAGAACGTCCAATTACGCAATGACGCACACCTGCACACTGAAGGCTGTTCCGTTTGTGCGTTATTACAGTAATAGGAAGGACTCTGGCCTCGTCTCTGGAGGACCCGACTCTGAAGGAAGGATCCCTCCAATGAAGGATCCTTGACATTGTGATACAGACACAGACAGCAAACTCAGCAGCATCAACATTGTGAGCTGAGGTTCGGGAGTTTCCGCTAGATTCATTGAGTAGCAGCATCCCGCCGCTGCTACATTATGCCCGCCGCTACTTTAGAATAGGGGATGTTTTATTTTTTAACTGCCAGGACACCAAACACTTGAGATGTCATAACAACCGCAACAGCAGGATCACTCTGTCAACATCACTGGAGTTTCTGAGTGAGGTTTCACCATAGACTGTATATGGGTTAGACTGCCTGTTAGAGTGGATGGCTACTAATGTTACTGGAAGAGAGCAAAGCACACTGCGGCCAGTCAGCCTCCACTTGTTTTCCTGGTGCATGTATTCACTAAGCGTTATAATAAGAGTGTGTTAGACCTGCCTTCAAAATAAAAGCAAACACATGTAGCTTTCAAAATAAGATCACATGGATGTGTTAGCAGAGTCCACCACATAATTCACGGACTGTCAAAATAATATGCCTTGGGAAAAAAACAGAAGAACCTTTATTCTCCTTTACAATAATTCATTCAAATATGCAATGATCAAGATGGAAAAGTGGCATTAGAATGTGCGAGAGGCACCAAATTTAGGCTTTTAGGGCAAAAAACTTCTACTACCCCCTACTTTGTTTGGTTCCCGCAATCATAGTCTCAGAAAATCCTGTGGGAATCACTGGTTCTAAAGCTTCTTTTGCAGTCGAGTGTCATTTTCTATACTTTCAAAATTGTTGATTGATATTTACACACACACACCATCCAAGGACAAATAACCCTTACAGAAAAGTAAAAAAAAAGGAAAAAAGAATCAGTTACTTTATAATAAGCCCCAACGCTGAAGTTAAAAAGGTTTCCGCTACAGTTGCAGGTCAATGTTGTGTTGGTATTAAAAAAATATTCTGAAGGTTTTAAAAAAGGTATTAAATTAAACTAAAAGTATTTCTGTATATACCCTGATGTAGGCATTGTAGATTGTGCAACGACTGCTGGGGCATGTGGCCAGGTTGGGGAAGAAAAAGTCTTTTTTCCCCCCATCATGGACTTACACCTCAATCTTCATCACACAGTAAAGCTCTGCTACAGCACTCCAATTCCTCAGGCCCTCTGGGAGAAAGTCAAAACTCTCAACACCCTTCCTGCCTCTCCTGTTCGAGCAGCACTGCACTATTTAGACTAATAATTCGTATAGGGGAGAGATTGGAGTGAATTTTCTAACTACATAATGCACCTCCGCTGTCTGAGCCACCTGAATAGAAAAAAAGAGATGTCTTTCTCCTAGCAGACCAGTATTTGGAGTGAGTTAGCTGAAATCTAGCTGGCTAACTTGAAATTCAGTCATCGACTCCAGAACTTTGAAGATGCCTCTGACTGGCTTCTGTAAATGAGTTTTTCTTATTTTCCACCACTGCATTCGGCTCCTAATCCTCCCATGAGTCCGTGTTTCTCTTTCTCTCTGTGTGTTGTGACTTGTTTCATCACCACACTCCCTCTACTACTTTCTCTCTCTCTCTCTTGCCCCTTGTCTCCCTTGTTTACCTTTGTTCTCCCTTGATCGGACTTAGACAAACCCAATTCTTCTGACCCCTGGCACCCTGTCCTGCCTCCAGCCTTTCCACAGGAATGAACAAATCTGATGATCAATTCTCTCTCCCCCCCTTTTTTTTGTTGTTGCAGCGTGCACATTCTCGAACACCCCAATCTGCCACAGAGTGCAGAAATAGGCTCAGCCTAGCTGCCAACCAATTACTACACCACATCACCCACCCTGCCACCTGTCCCCATCCCCCACCTGTGTGCCTCCGCGCCTCAATCTATTCCCATCCACTTCCTTCTTCCATTACATTCCTCACTTAGAAGAGTCCGCTTTTATCACCTTTAATTACCTACTGTACCAAAGTTCTCCCTCCTACAGAGAGAGGACCCTTTGTTGTCTCACACCTCCACCTACTCCATCAATCCACCGCCAGCAGTTTACCCTTCTCCAACTTGTTCGCAATTATCGCCCAAGTTCCTTTTTGCTTTTTAAAAAAAACCCAATTGTTTCTTGATATTTTTCATCTCTTTTCTCCGCTCCCCTCCAACCCATGTCCCCGCTGAGCGAGCTTCCTGGTCCTCTAGATGTTTTCCACTCAGCTCTAATTAAAGCCTCTCTGATATGAACACCCATTTTCTACTACTCTGAGTCCTCTTCCTTGAGCGTATAGCAGCCATGTAGTGTGATCTCATTAAATACGTATCTGTTACATAATGAATGCCTTCTGCTTGCTAATGGGTATCTCTGTCATTTAGTCGTATGTCTTCTTATGTTCTACTACACTGGAGCAATATTTCCCGGATCAGCTAAAAGCCTTAAATTGCAGTTCTCTTTAGCCAACTGTTTGCACACTGAGAACCAAACTTGTTTTTCTTTTTCCTAAGTATGGGTTAAATCGCTGGGTGGTTTCGGCGAAATGTGGACTGTTTGATTTGCGGACCGTGAAACTTCTGAGTTTGTTTTTCTGCAGGTTTGTCTAGACAGACCCAATCAATTCTGGGTTTTCCTACAAATAGTCTTTCCTTCCACCTCACCACTTCATTATATAAGAGATATTTTAGTATCGGGCCACAGCTGCTTTTCTTTCACCTCTCCACTGGACGCAGCTGAAGCTATTGTGGCTGGAGCTTTCAGCTGGGTGCCTCTAGTCCTTTGCCTTGTTTATTGCCTAATTTGTTTGGCCTAGTGTAGTTGGGTTAGACATGTCAATCTGCTAACAGGCACTGTGAGCCACAAGGTCAGTGGTTAACAGCTCCTGTGAACTATCCTGCTGCCTCCCGAAATACACATTTTTCAGTTGAAAGGTGTATTAAAAGCTTGAGGAGACTCATGGGCTCGGGGGTTAAAGGCTGTGTCAACCAGTTGGAGTTGTTTACATTTGAGCAAGCCTTTAGGAGAGCAGAGAGGTTTCACACTGTTTTATAGAAGGCATGCACGGACTCCAATCAAACCTCCAAAAGAAAGAGAGAAGAGTGTTTCCAGTCATTATACTCCTGTCTGAACAGCCGGCTGAAAACTCTCAGAACCCTCTGACAAGCCTTTGTCCAGAGAATAGTAAAAAAAAAAAAGCGGCCATGTCGAGCACGGGTTAGCGTCTCTGTACAGGTGTCAGGTTGTGTTAACAGCACAGAACTTATTTCTCCCATTCATCTGAAGTGTTTTTGACCTCTTATCCTCTATCTGAGCTGTCAGCATCGTCCCTCTGACTCTTCACCTCAATTTGATGCTCCACATCCACAAGAAGGGTTCGCGTTAGACGAGTGTCAGTGGGAGCTGGGCTCCCGTAAGGAGGTGTCAGAGCTCCGGTGAAAGCAGTTAAATCAGACATTTGTGGGGGTTGCTAATTACTTTGCACGGCAACTAAATTCTCACAGTATCACTAGATGACGTGACAATCTCAGCATCACAAGCACATGAAAATACATGTGGTGAGGCTTCAGGTAATGTGTTTGTGTCCGAACCGCAGTGGTTCAGACCAATCAGCTTCCTGTGAGGAGCTACTGCAGCTACCAGCGTGGTTTAAGTGTTTAACAATGACACGGAGAGGTGACCTTTGGTTTAAACCAACGATGGCTACGTGACATAGACAGATGATTCATCCAATCACCTGCCAGGTTTGTTTTTGAAAGTACCTGCCTTTTTTCCCAAACAGTTTCCAATGATCATAATAATAGAAGAAATCAAATACATTAAGACATGAAATGTTTAATTCTGTGTGTAATGGATCTATATAATATGTTATTTCCACTTTTTAATTTGCATTACTGACATAAATAAACTCTTCTATGATATTCTAAATTACTGAGATGCATCTGTATAATTTATGCAATATGCAAAAAGAGATAAATAGGCTAAGAGAATAGTTTCCCCCTAAAATAAATATGCACTATATTCTCTTGTAAAATTGCTTTATTGGCTGACCTTTGACCTTCCAAGAAGTTCCACAGCCATTCATTCATCAGTAAATTAAAAATGACAAGGCAAGGAACATCAGGATCAAACTTTGTGTTGAGCAGCATTGACCCTCCAACCTGTTTGCGAATCTAAATGGCCCAAGTAGGCCTGTCACGATAACACATTTTAATAGGACGATATATATAACTTTCTGTAATTATACAACTACGGCCGTCGGAAAACTTAGCTTTGAGTACGCTAATTCTTTCTTTCTCTCTGCTTCAACGCTGTCCACACCATCTGTCTGTGTGTGTGCGCGCGAGCGTGCATGTGTGCGAGCCCCGCCTCCCCGCAAGTTGACTGACAGGAGAGGGGAAGAAGCAGCGTGACTGAATGTTGATGACTTATGTAAACAAACGCGCATGTCTATCGTGCCTTTTTTGTTTTTTGAACGATAAGTTGATATATTGATTATCGTGACAGGGGTAAGGCCCAAGTTTGCTCCTTCAGATTGCTTTATGTTGGATTTACAACCTGAAAACACAGGATAAGCTACTGTGCAGCAAGTTGTGTGTAAAATAATAACATCAACTTTCACATGATACCAAAAGGTTTGGAATTGTGTTCTCCCCTTAAGCGACGGGTCTCAGTTGACATATTTCACTACTACTACTGAAAGTTTGCTGCAATATTGCAGACATCTCGGGCAGTTTCAGGTTGTTGCAGCTTGATACAGTTGTTGAAAGCAGAAGGCTGATGTGTGTGTGTGTGTGTGTGTGTGTGTGTGTCAGGGGGAAACTTGTTTAACAAAGTAATAAGCAGTCCCTTTATCTGTCATAGAAGGCAAACCACTTTGATATTATTTATTTCTTTATTTCCACCACTCACATTAGTGCTTTTACAAAGCTCAGATTATAACGGGAACCCTGTCCAAAAGGCCCAAGCTTCAAAGTTGTTGTGGCTGGTGTGTCCGTCTTTAGCCCTGTTTCTGAAGTTCCTTTTGAAGTAAAAGTTCAGCCCGGAACATTTCACGACCAACTTATTTTCCGGCTGTTTCCTTGATTTTCTATTGATTTCCATCTGCCTTGGTCGGGTGGAAAAGAAGAAGAAAAAGAAGAGAGAGACGGGAGGAGGGTGATGGATCGATGTTAGCTTGACCTCCCATGGGGGGATGGGTCGGATGCGTTTCGGATGAAAGTCATTAACCATTTCTGGTTTGCCAGCCCGAGCTTATCGATGTGGAATAACGGTGATGATTCGGTGTGTTTTTTAATTCCAAGAAGGCTACCTCAACATTCAGATTTCCATGCAATTTTCAGCGCTCTTCCTTCATATTGAACTTGCAAATGCTGTGACCGCAAGATGGTGGTTGTTATTGGAAATCATTAGAACACATCAATTTGTGAGCTCAAGGCCAACTTTGGAAATGATAAAGGCAAATATCAGTATCCAAAGTAAGCACTAGAGATGTACTGCACTGCATCGCTAAATCTCCCCCTGCAGCTATTTCTCGACTTTAGACTGGTGCCACATGGAAAAAAAAGCATTTTCTATTGCTTTTCCTATACGATGCCAGTGCGTCGGGAGAGTGATGTGGAGACCCGGAGCCATACAAATCATAATCCCAGATGCTTTCCCTTAAAAATACAATCAAATTGACATGCTGTTCATGCCCATGTAATCAGGCAAGCCAGTCATTAATTATGTTAGTGTAGTAGACCTCAAAACCTCAATCCACAAATGGCACAGCTGCATGCGGCGGTCTCCTCTGTGTACTCTGTATCTCCATGCTGTATTCCTAGAGCGGCTCCATACAGCACTCCCTCACCAGTCGTCCTCCATGGCTTTGGCCAAGCGTGCAAATGGCAAATGGACAGCGGGCACCCCGGCGGCCCTCTCAGCCCATGTCTTATTCATGAGCAGGGGTCGGCGCGATGCCCCTCGTCACACACCATGTCAGAAACACACTCTGCCCTGTGCACCGGAGCCTCTTACCTCACTCCCTCCTCCAAACCTCTTCCTACCCACTAAAACCCCGTGACATTTTCACTTTATGTGCCACCGCTCTCCTATCCTGCCTAGCAAAGGAAGGTGATAATAGTAATAGCCAGCCGTAACGGCGGGAAACACTCAGCTGAAATGTAATCCAATGCAACATCCAGCTCGCAGCTAGTCACCGCTCCTCTATAAGTCACACAAATGCTGCGTGAATATAATAATGTGATTACTGCTGGTGTTTTTCTTATATTGCAGCACATCAGTGAGGAGAATGTAATGTTGTGGTCAGGCTCCGGGCCAGAATGCAGCCCGCCCCGTCCCACCAAGCACCTCATAAAGAGCAGCGAGTGGAGCAAAGCGAGGGGGAGTTGAGGGGTTTAGATGATTACATGCTTCTATGGTTTCATGAAGATGGGTCCAGCTTCCCAGGCAACCATGACATCAGCAGTCTGACATTCGGGATGGAATGTATATTGTGCAGCGGCGGCACTGCTAAGCCAGTCAAGTCAATAAAGTAATAAAGTTGTATTGAGCATCAGGCTTTGCTTAAAGGTCGGGTCATTTTTGGCGGCCAAGCGAAGGTGTTGGCTGCTCACAAGGTGGTGGCATTATCAACAATAACGTCTGAGTTCTGAACAACACTAATGTTATTTATTCTCCCAGAGCATAAATATCTTTAAAAATATCTGTCTCACTTTGACCTGCAACAATAATGACAACAGGTTTTCCCCTTGAGACTCTCCTCTGATGAGTAAGGGCGAGCCGTTGTGAAGAATTTCACCTTTATAGCAGCTTCATCTTTTTTAAGATCTGGCAGCTTCATTGAGAATCAACTGATCGATTAAATTTTAACAAGACACCAGTGATGGGCTCTCTGCAGGGTTTACACATCCAATCCATCACGGCCATCGGGCTCCCTCTTTCTCCTTCTACTCAGGTCTATCCGTCTCTTCCTCCTAACCGGTTTGGGGAAGGGAAAATTATCTCTTGATTAAAATTTAATTAAAAGCCATTTAACTTTTTCCCTCCTCCTTCATTGCCCTTAACAGAAACAACTTTCCCCTGCGGGTGGGGAGCATCTCACTTTGGTGGCCGAGAAACCACTCAACACTCCCTGGGACACTGATTATTTCTCAGCTTCTTTTATTACACCTATAGATCAGAGCAATTAAAGTCCAAAAAGGGGGTCATAAAAATGCCTTTTCCCTTTGCAATGGTAAACAACCACTCTCTGGGGGTCTAAATGGAGATATAGTGCCACGCCAACTACTCACGATTATCTGTTCTGTCGCTACCCTACCTCAGTTCAAAGTTAAGTCCACAGAAGCAAAAAAAATCAACTCTAATCCACTTATCTCATCGATTCATGCAGCCCTGACCCCTCTCGCTGTGACTCTGTTTTTGCCTGGAGATCATATCTGGGGCCCTGCCCTCATGCTGGCCTGCTTGGCCTCAGGATCATGCAGTGGCAAGGGTCAGGATGCAAAGCAACAAAGGGGTTGCAGCAGGGATCCCATCCTCTCAATTAGCCTCCTCTTGAGTCTCCCTCGGGCCCTCTGGGACTCTGGATTTAATTAAGTAATTGAATAGGTGATTCCCATTTGGCTGGCTCATGCTATGCTGGTTCCTCTGTGCTGCCCTACAAAGACTAACTGCAGTAAATACATTTTTGGTCGAAATTGAGAAAAAATTAACTCCTTGATGTCTGTTTTATCTTGTGAAAAAAGTTTTAGATTTCAATTTTGCTTTATATTTGAGAAATAATGATATAAAAAATGCAGTAACTACAAAATCCAGAAAAAAGTGAGATCAAATTATATTAAGACTAACATATAACATTACTTTATAATATTAAGTCTAAAATACACAAATATTTGAATAGAGTTGTTAAACACTTTTAAATACACTTATAACAAAATCAATTTGAAAATGTTGATTTACTGAAAACAAAATATAAAAGCTGAAAGAAGACGACAATATTGAAGTTACTGCACTCTGTTTTAGGATTATAATTAGAACCTTTTACAGCGATGCAGAACCAGAGTGCAGTAACTACATTTTTGGGGTCAAAGGTGAAATAAATCATGATGATTTTTCATGCCGCCGGACCCTCCTAGCCATCTATTTTTCAACACTGTCCAATGTCTTAGTGGAAAGCATGTTGACTGTGAAAAATGTTATGTGAGGTGTCTGCTCACATTAAGCTTTCAAAGTGGACGAGATTGATCACATTGTAGTTAAAAATGTACAAAATGTTCTCCACCCAGACCCCCTAGTTGGTTATTGGTATTATTTGCTAATACTCAAGAGTCAAGAGTACATTTTTTGTATTTGACAACTGTTGAGATTTGCCCTTTACACTACATTTTAGATTTAGAATTGATTTTTATTTTTGTTGTACATTTTTATTTATTCATACAGACTTAAAAAAAATCATATTTTCTAGATATTTTTCAGCATTTTGTAATATTATCAAAAATATTGTTTGTCGCAAAAATACATTGAAATATTGTGATAATCTTTTAGGGCCATATCACCCACCCCTACACTGTACTCTATATCAGCACCCTGGTGGGGTAGTGAAAGGGGTCTGAAAGAAATATACAACAAACACCATATATTTGTGTGCGTATGTGTGTGCGTGTGTGTGTTTGGTCATCCTCCGGCTGTGCTGCTGCTCCTTAATGACCCGTGCAGTGCCTGGGAGCTGGGGGTGTCACAGCGTCGTGACTAACAGCCTGGGCAGATTGGCTGCTGCCAAAGCCCGGCCCCAGCCAAGCCCCCCATGCACAGCACACACTCTGACACACAAACACACCCATACGTACAAACACACATCGCTGTGTCCTCCCGCTGCTTAGATTCCTCTAAATGTGTTTATGTTGCTATGGTTGGCTGCCTTAAGACATTATTATGAATTTATGTGTCTGCAGGGTAGAGATGTGTGTGTGAGTGCAGGAAACATGTATGTGCTGAGTGCATCTATATAAAAGGATGAGATTGATTGGGCAGCAGGAAAGTGTATGCATATACATACTGTAGCATAGGAAAATGCTGAACTAAGGCTGTATTAACCCGCAAGGGGGCTCCGGGGTACAAATCAGCTATTCAGACCCCATTATGTCCTCCCTTGAGGTATAAAGGCATCCTGTTGCCTTTAAGTATCCATCAGGTACAGTAAACATGACAGACTAGAGATGCTGAAACACAAGACGATGCTTTGTTAGGATACAATACAGCCCCAGGTTTGCTTTATGTCAGTTAGTTGTAATTTGATTAAACACACATGTTTATTTTACAATAGGCTTCATGTTAGTAATTCATTAGGACTTGGTTAGGTCTAAAATGCTCCTACTAGTGCTGATGTGACACTTATACTACAGTGATTTTTTTAGATACTCGTACAAACAGTGATAGAATAAGTGCTCAGATGATAAAAGTAGTAGAAATAATCCATTACAAATGCACCTATAAAGACTGTGGCATTGCGGATGTGTCCGATTTGGGATACAGTTTCCGGTGTTTTCACGGTCATTTCGAATAAGACCGCCACCACCAGTGGAGGTGTAGTTGATGTATACATATTTAACAATCTACGTGTGAAATTTCATTTATGTACATGGAGATTTACATGTCAAATTACAATACGAAAGTTAATCTGATGAGAGAAAGCAGTAAGAACGATCAGGCGACGATCTTAAAAGTACGTCTATATTTTTACTGGACTGTATTTTATTGCGAAGGACAGAAGTATGGTCCGTGTGTGTTGATAACGATGGTTGATAACAGTGACATTTATTACTTATAAACATCCAATTTCCCCCGAAAAACTCAGCAGCCCCCCATTGTTTTACAGCGAGGAGATCCAAGTGTCTGATTTGGGATACAGTTAGCACACGGCTAATTCACCGGCGTTAGCGTCCTTTAGCCGACTCTGCTAAACCCAAGGCTAACGTACATGGTTAAAACAATATACGGTCTCTAAGAAGTTAGACTTTAGTTTCACACCATTTATTCAACTGGAAGCATAACATGATCATTTATATTAGCAGTTATTGTGAAATTTTGATAGAATCTTAGCCGAACGGTGTCCGATTTGGGAGTTTGGGAGCGACAGTTACGCTAAGTACAAAAGTATCCGCGTAGTACCAAAAGTAAAAGACCTCATAATGTAGAAAGCTCCTTTTCAAAGCAGTGCATTGTTTAATATTATTCATTCATTCATTCTCCTTCTCCGATTATCCGCACTCGGGTCGTGGGGGGCTGGAGCCGATCCCAGCTGACATTGTGCGAGCGGCGGGGTAAACCCTGGACAGGTCGCCAGACTGTCGCAGGGCTGACACATAGAGACAGACAACCATTTACGCTTTCATTCACACCTACAGACAATTTAAAGTCACCAATTAAACCTAAGTGCGTGTATTGCACCCTGAAAAAATGCATGTATCACAGGCTGGACATAATGTGGCTGTAGTTTTTCGTTTGTTTTGTTGTGGCACAGTTCCTTTAATTGATGATCTTGGCAGAAAATGTTAGAGTGGACTGTTACACCTCAATAGATGATCTTTGTAAAAATGTCTAAAGAACCTGTTGTCCGCAATATGCTCCTGTAAAAGAACCGAGCTTTTAACCCTCCTGTTGTCCTCGGGTCAAGGAAGGAAGAAGAGGGAAGGATGCAAAGGGAAGTAAAAAAGGATGGAGGAAAGAAGGAAGGAAAGAAAGAAGGATGGAGGAAGGAAAGAAGAGAGGAGGAAAAGGAGAAAGAATGGAAAGGAGTGAGAAAGGAAGGAGGAAGGAAAGAAAGAGGGCAGAAAGGAAGGAGGAAGGAAAGGGGAGGAGGAGAAGAAAGGAAGGAAAAAATAAAGAAGGAAGGAGGGAGAAAAGGAGGGAGGCAGGAAGGAAAGAGGGCAGAAAGGAAGGAGGAAGGAAAGAAAGAAAGAAAGAAAGAAAGAAAGAAAGAAAGGAGGGAAGGAAAGGGGGGGCGAGGGAAGGGAAGAAGGAAGGAGGATAGAGGAAGGAATGGAAGCGGGAGGGATGAAAGAAGGAAGGAAGGAGGAAAGTAGAGGAAATCAGGAGGAAGGAAAGAAGAGAGAAAGGAAAGGAGATGGCGGAAGGAGGAAAGAAAAGAAGGGAAGGAGCGAGGAAAGGAAAGGAAGGAAAGAAAGAAAGGAGGGGCGAGGGAAGGAAAGAAGGACGGAGGATAGAGGAGGGAGGAAAGAAGGAATAGTCAAAACAGATTGGGTCAATTTGACCCGGAAGGACGACAGGAGGGTTAAGTAAATAAAGTTGCCAAGAGAGAAGACTTTGAGTCATCATTGCAAGGGTCCAACAATGTTTTTGGGCTGTGGGAGGAAGCCGGAGTACCCGGAGAGAACCAAACGCTGACATGGGGAGAACATGCAAACTCCACACAGAAGAGCCGCAGGCCGGAGTCAAACCTGCTGTGAGGCAAGAGTGCTAACCACTAGGCCAGCTTGTAGCCCATTGTTTTATATTATTCTATTATAATTACTGATGCATTAATGTGGACATTACTTTAATGTGGCAGGGAGTAAAGGTTGGTGTTATTTTAATTACAGACTGCTGGGCAGCTTGTGAATTTCCCATCAGGGATCAATAAAGGCTTATCTTAACATATTATTATATGTCCTTGTTTGTTTGCTGATTATATATTTTGTATTATTGACCTGCTTTCAAAGTAAATAATAATACATGCAGTATAAAACCACATTGTTATCTTCAAAACGAGTAAATGTGCTATCCACCTCTACAAAAGCCTTCTTTCTTGAAATAAAAAAAGCAACCAAAGTTGCAATAAACAAGCTCCTGGACTTGGTACTACAACCTTGATTTCCATAACAGTTGGGATGCCATGTAAAACAAATTTAAAAAATGCATGAAATTCAGAATTGTGTTGAGTGTTTAGTTTGAACATTAAATACATTGTCTTTGTACAGTGTTCAAATGAATATATGACACAAGGATTAGCATACATAAAATTCTCTTTTATCAATGTTTTAGACTGGTTTTGTTTATGTTTTTTTGATTCAGGGTTGCATTTGATCAACAAATAGGTGCATAAAATCACACAACTGACTGTTTTATTACTTATGACACGTTACAGCCAGTACCAAAATAAAAGCACTGCCATTGCATTCAAACCACAAAAACAATATAGAGCATGTATGTTATGCAGCAAACCAGCAATTTATTAACTTTGCACCAAACTCTTATGAACTCTAATAAGGGTTTAATTTAAGAGCTGATATCAAGCCATTTTCCATGGTTTTCTTGATAATGATTTTGGTTATTATCAAGAAAACCATGGAAAATGTCTAGATATCAGCTCTTTTTTAAGCTATTTTTGTTGTTGTTATTATTATATTTGTCCAAACAAATGTACCTTTAGTTGTACCAGGCATTAAAATGAACAAGAAACTGAAGAAAACAAGGATGGTCCAATATTTTTTTCCATGACTGTATCTGCAAACTACACAATGAACCTGAAGGGCAACTGAAGTTCTGGGACCTCCATAAAGAAACACAATTTTTATACAAAGATCAGCAGGCCAGCCTGGAGTGAGCAAGTGTGTGTGTGCATATATGTATTGTTACATGTTTGTGTGATGGTGTGTGTGTATGTATACTGTGCAGGTGAGTGATGAGCACTGCAGAGTTTTGGTGCAAGAGCTTGTGGTTAGAAATCACAGGGGGACTTGATTCACCTCATATAGATGCTGCCCCTCCTCCACAACACACACACACACACACACACACCTTGTAGATATAAAGGGAGAGAGAGAGGTACGGGGAAGAGAGAACCCTCACATCCTTTTAACTGGGTCTCATAAATCACAGACAGCAGCATGGCAGGATTATGTTGTCAAGTAAAAAAGTGTGTATGTGTGTGTGCTTGTGTGTGTGTGCGCACCCCTGTATGTGTCTAATGTAGTGCTGCCTACAGTGGGACAGGTGGCGAGGCATTGACACAGCATTGTTCAGTTTCTGTTTGTTGGAGAAGGGATACATAAAGCCACCTCACAAGACGGAGACAGCTGAACGACTTGAAAAGGCTCAATTCGAAGAAAAAAAAAAACTGAACAGGTGGATGAGAAGCTGAAACAGAGATGTAAAAGGTTCCTCAGCGAGGGAGAGCAGGGCACTGAGTGTGTTTGTGTATGTATGAGAGAGACTGAGAGTGTGAGAAAAGAATTAGGATGGTTCAGTAGATTCATCAAGAGAGAGAGAATGAAGAAAAATGCTAGAAAAATGCATTTTGATAGCATGGGGGAAGTGAAGTGGGAGTATATTTAGAGGCGGAGGAGAAAAGATGGAACGAATGAGAGAGAGAGATGGAGGGGGAGAGAGTCCATCATAGATCTGTGGTTGCAGGCTTCAATCAATTATTAACGCCATGCAGATTAGCAGCCGAGCCGACAAACGATGCAATGATGGCTGTCACTTTCCCCCGCACCGCCGCCTACCTCAGGGAATGATGGAGAATGAGAAAACGACAGAGGGAGAAGCAGAGAAGGGAAGAGCAGTGATGAGAGATGAATTGGAGAAAAAAAAAGTTGGAGCAAACTTGTTTTGTGGTTTGTTTATTCCTCTGGGAGGGAGACAGAGGAGGGACAAGGAGTGTGTGAGGAGTGTGATGTGTTAGTATGGGCGAGAGGGGAGATGAAGTACAGTCATCATTTGCTCTCATGATTGGATGAAGTAGACTTTAGTTTGGTTTAGAGCTGTGAGATATGAAGACAGATATCCTGAGGCGACGGGCCTCTTCCACTTAATATCGCTGCTTGTCAATTTCAAGCAAATCAGAGAGCATCATTGCTCTTACACAGTTGCAACTTTGATAACTGATTAAGTGTTTAGCCTCTTAAAGCCACCTGCTCCAACGACCAGATAGAGACTGTTGGTATGAGCCACAGACTGTATAAATAATGGACATAGTGACCGTGATGTCACCCATTGATTTGTGGACTGCCCGTTTGAGGCATCGAGTTCAGCGTTACACTTGTCGCCATCTTGTTTCCTATACGGGGAGCAGACCATATTTGGACTGTGGAGGAGGAGAGGGATCTGATCACTGACTACAGCCTCTCTACACCTCAACCTGACTGAGACAAGTCGCTGCTAATTCATGTTAGCATTAACTGGAGCATTAACTGGGATGTTAGTTTTGGCAAAAAACAAAAACAAAATGTTTGTTAATTACCTCAGAAAAATGAACAGCGACTCCTTGAAGTGTCTGTTAGTCCAACCAAACGCTGAACAAGACATTTTTACTGAACATCATTAAGTGAAAATACAGTGAAAGGGTCAAGGTATTTTTTTCTTATATTACTTATATATATATAAAACTTTATTGACATGTTGCCATGGATATGTTTTGCTTTTCTTGTCTCCTGATGACAGCTCGCCTTGTTAGTGACCTGTCAATCAAAGGTAGCCACGCCCCAAATCACACGATTCTTTATCTTCAGTTTTCTTCTAAATGGGGCCATTATTTACACTATTAACATCAAATTGTCTTGAAGAAGATTTTTTATAGCGATTGAGACCATAGTGTTGTCCATAAAAAAAAATTCTGAGGTAATAAATCAAGTGAGAAGTTTTCTCGTTTTGTATTGAAATGAATGGACCCAAATGCTTCTGCAGCTGCCATCAGTGCCCCCTGCTGGGATTTTCGGTAGAATGCAGCTTAAGGCACTTCCTGGTTTGCCTCCCTGCTCGGACCCGGAGGTTGCTGCCTGATATGAGCCTGCAACATTTCTCTGTTTCCTCATTGTGATGATGTGGTAGCCGCTGCTTTAAAAATGTGATGACTGCAACATGTTTTAAACATGCAACGATTGCTTTTAGACAACTTTGGCTGAGGTTAGACTTCAAAAACACCAATTCAAGACATGACTTCCAGCGGTTGGTGGACCTACCGACCTTTGTGGTGTTTAACATCACATTGTTTTCTAACCGATCAAAAAAAAACCTGTTTCCAATCGATGATGCAGAAATTCAACAAAATTTCAACATTTTTTGCAGACTGGGCTGAAGCCTTCCATTGGTCACCATCCTCTTCTGTTGCTACCTTTCTACTTGCCATTGCTCAAGCCATAGCCATTTTTCTCTGCCATTGCTGCATATTTAACTTTGTGCTTCCTGAGATGATGGTGATAAATTTAAAGAATTTTAAGAAAAAGTAAAGCATTTTTTCCCCTCTATAGAACAATGATGCATGCTGTGCAAGACTAAAACCCATCTGCCCTTCCCCTGGAGGGTTAGGATTATTGTAGAGTCAGACGTTAGTCATATTTCATCTGTTGTAATTTAGGCTGTGTTTTAGCCATATGCCTATCAAGCACATTTTCAGAAATTAAAAGACGTTATCTTTAAAATAAAAAAGCCTCATACGTGCATTTTGTCCTTTGGAAAAAATGCAGTTTCACCCTTTCAGATGCGGGGGTTTGCTGTTTTTTCCTCAATTTTATCATCATGGTAGAGTTAATATTGTTGGTTGTGGACGGTTGGGCGTCCTCTATTCCTCTATTTTCTGACAATGCATAGACTAAATGATTTATTTTTTTAAAGGAGAAAAGGGCAGTTTAATCAGTAATAAGAATAATCATTAGTTGAAATAAATTGCTTTTGCTTTTTTTCCCATTTAATTCACCGAAATTGCAAAACTCAGACATTCCCATCTGTTCTTTCCATTATTAAGTCTGAGAAGTCAAATGAGTGCACATCTTTTTAAACCATCTTAAAGCCCTTTTGGTGTTCTGCGGCTCTCTGATTTTTTTTTTTTAACTTTTGTTTTGTGGCTCATACACTGTTTGTTCTAAATTATTGTTTTTTTCCCTTTATCTCCTTTTGTAACTTCTCTTTCTGGGATATATAAAAGCTTCTTTCTTTTAAAAAGTTTCTCAATAGAAGTACCATACCACATTATGCATCACTGTTATGAAATAAAACTAAATATTTTGTGATTAAAGATTGTATACTCTACACCCACCGCTCATTTTGTACCTTAAAGAGGTGAAAAAACATGAGACAATTATAAGAAAATTCATTAAATACATTATATAATATGTTTGTTAATGTCTCAGCATGTTTCTGACATGAAAAGCTGACTATTTTACAGTAAAAATAGATATAAGAAAGAATAAAAGAAAGGAAAATGTAGAAATGAATTCATGATATACATTTATGTCCTATTTAATTATAATGTGTTTAATTGAATAATTATGTTATATTATATTATATGATATTATAATCCCGCTTGTGGCCGTAAATATATAACATCATTCTATTTTTATTTATTTCTTTTTAAACTGCAAAATAAAGTCTAAAACAAAAAAGAAAGAAGTACAATACCACATTTTGCATCACTGTTATGAAATAAAACTAAATATTCTGTGTTAAAGATTGTATCCTTGCAACCCACCACTCATTTTGTACCTTAAGAAGGTGCAAAAACATGAGACAATTATCAAAAAAATCATTAAATACATTATATAATACGTTTGTTAATGTCTCAGCATGTAAACCAGCAATAACACCTCCAAAAAAAGGTGTGATTTTCTAAAAAATGGAGTGCAGCGGACACACAGAGAATCATGTAACACCAGAGGGAAGCGATAGAACTTCAAGCCTACATCAATACTCTCTGTTGTGTCCCTGAACATCCGGAGAAACCCCTGAGTCCAGCATTTTTCCGCCCTCTTTTTTTATCACATGTACTTTGTCTAAAATGCCAAGAGTACAAAAGCACAGCAAGGTGAGGTTGCCCACTTTTCCCGAAAAAGTTTGCTAGTAGACAGAGGACTTGAACTCTTGACCTCTGCGTGGGAGAACAGCTTTCACCTGGGGCACCGCAAGCAACAGCCATTGTCCAGGGAGATGATGATGATGATGACTGGGCAGTTTGTTTGTAGAGAGAAGAGGAAAAGGGAGAGGAAAGCTTTGGGGGGAAAGGATTGCTTGGCCTTAAAAATGTATAACAGTGGAACTCTCAAGTGCAGCACAGCTGGGACGCCCTTGAGTTAGCACAATTAACCTATACGCCCATTGGTGCTATACATAGCTCTCTATAGAGGTTGCCATTGCATACTGTGGAGCAGTAACATTTGAGCTTGTTAAATCTCCCAGAATTCATAAATCATTCAGTGTTACCTCAGGATGTGCTGACCATATAGGGACGCCCGCGCAAGACACACCGAGCACACAGTCTTCCCTCTGATGTCCTTGTGTTCACTGTGTTCCCGATATGATGATGTGAGAGCCGAGGCTTGGCCAAAGGTTGCCAAAGGTTGCCAAACATGCTCGCACTGCGGAGACACCTGAGCTCAGCACGACAGCAGGCTGCAGGGCGTGCATCAGTAAAGGATCGTTTGGGTTTATTGAACCTATTTTGTGTATTTGTGACCCTCTTTAAACCTAATAGGGGCCTATAGTATTATTATCCAGCCTGAGGCCTGAAGCCCTAAAACTCTTGCTTGAGTGTGAGAGGCTGTAGGGGCTCAAAAATATAAAAAACATTAGGGGTGTGCCATATCGTATCGTTCACGATTATACCGGTTTATTTTATTTTTTTTATGGGTAAAAAACTACTTCTTGATGTAGTGGTGTAAGGATTTCCCTCAAAATAAAAGCACAGAATCCACCACAGAATTTACAAGAAGACTGTCAAAATAAGATGCCTTAAATATAGAAGAAACCTTATTCTCCTTTACAATAATTAATTAAAACATGCAATCATTAAGATCAGTGTATATGATGGAATAGTGGCATTAGAATAAACCAAATTTGGGCTTTTATGAAAAAAATGTCTCTAGTCCACATAGTCTGGCTGCTTCATGTCCTAGTGGAAAACCCTGTTGACTGTGAAAAATGTTATGTGAGGTGTTTGCTCACATTTAGCTCTCAAAATGGATATGTTTGATCACATTGTACCATAAAATGTACAACATTTTCTCCCTCACAATAGACCAACAACCATACAGAGAATTGTGTGATGTATTGCAGTGATTGACACAGGCAGCTTGGGGCATTGCTTAGCCTGTTTTCACTAGAGAAAACATGACGACCAGATCACAAACTGTTATATAGCAGCTAATCAGGACATTAAAATGTTTTTCTGAAAACACTTGAGGTTAGAAATAGGCAAAGCAGCAACAGAAGCTTGATTCATATTTGATCAGCACTGCTGGCTTTGACAGTTCAATCTGAGTTTTGTGAGTTGCGCTCATCCTATCGAACCCACTTAAACGATTGTGATTGGTTCTGCTCACCTGCCAGAGCAAATAAAACATGAGCGTGTCAATTTCGACCGATTATATATGCAGGAATCTGACTTGGTGGTGCAGTGCAGTAAGACAAGAAAGTTAAAAGGTCAATTTAAAAAGTTAAAGTCATCAACGAAGAATGATAAAATGCTGTGCATAATGCTGCATCTGCAAATATTGCACAATGTCTGGTTTGGGACTTATTTATTTTATCTTTTATTCACTACATTAATATATTCATTATATTAATATAAAGCCTATAAAAAATAAAATAAAGGACCCTTTTATCATGCATAAAATCCCATTGAAAGTTTTATCTGGGCCAGTTCTTAAGAACCGGCTTAAAACTGTTTATGTTTAGATTTTTTTCACGGAAACCTATACCACAGAGTTACAGCCATGTACAAACACATTTCCTTCTCCGGGGGACTCTTAAACCTTTGGAGGAACAAAATCAGTGTCTTGGTCTGGAGTCAGGCCTCCACAAGCCTCCAGAAAAGCTTCAATGCTCCTTTACAACCTTTATTTAATCTGGTGATCTCATTAAACCCCACATCTCTTTTGCAAGGAGAGAACAGAAGTACAACAGAAGACATATAGTAACAGACATCATTAAATAGATTTGAACATAAAAGTTTATTATGTCATTTGGTGTGATGTAGAGCACCGTTTGATCCAGAATGCTCCACTGGTGTTGATTGGTGATTTTATCTGCGTTTGGTGCATTTCTGCACTCTTTTTCAGGTTTTTATATGTTTCCAGTTGTCAGTGATTACTTAGGTAAGATAAATGTTACCGTAGTGGACATAAACCATGGCCAAATCTACAAAAATAAGACCAAAGCTGCAAAGAAACGGATAAATTGTTAAGCTTTTCTTTAATACCTTGTATGGTTTTCTAATTGTTCCAAGCCCAGCTTCTTCACCTTTCAGTAGGCAGTCTCTACCTTTACTTACTCTGATTCCTTTTTAGGCTCTCAGAGACCAAGGGCACAATGAATTAAGCATTGAATCTTGCAAGTTGTGTGAGTTGAATAAAAAGAAAAAAATCCATGGGTGTGATGCTGGTTGAAGAGACGGAGAGAGAAGCATGACTTCAGGGTTATTTTTCCTTGCCCGAAGGCTCCCTTGCAGGGAAAAAAGGGTTTCAAGCTTGCCAGAAAGAAACAAGGTTTTGCAATTAACCAGAGAGCCACTGAGAAAGAAAGGATGGGCTGGTGGAGAAGAGAGCAGAAGGAGAAAGCATTAAAAGGTGGTCCGTCCGTGTGCTCAGGGTGGCTGTCTGGCTGGAGTGCGTGTCGGTATCTGACAGAGGTTTAGGTGAGGGCATATGCAGCGCTGTTTTGGCTTCTGTCCTCTTTTAAAAAGAGGTGATGACAGACAGACTTCAGCACTCTGTCTTTCTTTCTATCTCCCTTTCCCTCTTTGTTAAAGTCAGGGCCCTGCCGCCAGCGGCTGCCTGCTGCACCATCTGTGGCTGCAAAGTGCCCAAAATTCATTAGTGGAGAGAGGCACGGGAGAGTCCACCTGAGGAATGACACACCAGGAGAGTTGGAGGCAGGGAGACCGAGAGGGCAGGAGCACACAGAGCAGCGGAAACACTTTGAATGAATGTAAAAAAAAAGGTGAAAAAAAGAGAGAGCGTCAAAGGAAAGAGACGGAATGGGAGCATGAAAATTGAGTCAAGAAGGTTGAGATGAACTGAGCAAACGAGAGAAGGGAGAGATGATGCAGAGCAAAAGGAGAGAAAGCGGGAGGAATGGAGTGAAGCAAATGGAGAAATGAGGCAGAGAGGAAGTGACAACAGAGAGAGGAGCTTGTGGAGAGGGGGAGATGATGATGATGAAGAGGAGGAGGACTAAGGGGGGGCCTCTGTGTGGCAGCGAACTGTTCTGTGTGCCTGTCAGACTAAAGATCAGGATTTGTGTGACACATCTGTGCTAAATCTCTAACAACGACAGTCTGTCTGTCTCTGTCTTTATCTGGGGAGCCGTGTCTCTCACTCTCTCTGCTCTCCATATTTTTAAAAAATGTTCCAACCATTATCAATAAGGGGCGTAAATCTAGGGTATTCATCACGACACGATTGGATCCATTCATTGGACAATAATACTTCGATTTTCAAGGGCCGGGCATCAGTATGAGACCATATCATATGCACAACAACAACATTTAACACAACCTGTTACATACAGTCATCGAAAAAAATATTAGACCATGGGTCTCAAACTCGCGGCACGCGGGCCAATTGCGGCCCTCGTGACGATATTTTGTGGCCCCCACATTGATATGAAAGTTTAATGTGAGTTTTATAATTTGTGTCTTTTTTGGGGTCATTTTGTGTCTTTTTTGGTAATTCTGTGTATTTTTTTGGTCATTTTGTGTCTTTTTTGTAATTTTGTGTCTTTTTTTTTTGTCATTTTGTGTCTTTTTTAGTAATTTTGTGTCTTTTTTTGGTCAAGTTGTGTCTTTTTTTAAGTAATTTAGTTTTTTTCTGTCATTTTGTGTCTTTTTTTTGTAATTTTGTGCCTTTTTTTGGTCATTTTGATACTGCTTCCAGTGGCCCCAGGTAATTTGAGTTTGAGACCCCTGTATTAGACCATTGGTGACCAGCTGATATCTAGTAATTTTCCATGTTTTTCTTGATAATAACCAAAATCATTATCAATAAAACCATGGAGAATGTCTAGATATCAGCTCTTTAATTAAACTCTTATGAGCTATTTTTGTTGTTATCATTATATTTGCCCAAACAATTGTACCTTTAGTTGTACCAGACATTAAAATGAACAAGAAATTGAAGAAAAGAAGGGTAGTCTAATATTTTTTTCTATGACTGTTTGATTGTACCATTTTATTTCTGAGCTCTTCCCGATACTTTAATGAAAAACAATCCATTCTTTTTTAATACAAAAAATAAAAATGGACCTTCTGTTCACTATAAAGTGCCACGTTGTGCAAGTGCAAGTGTTTTTTTATGGGTTAACTTAAAGAGCATTTGATGATATTTCAATTGTGAACATAGACCATTCCCAAAAGTGTGCTATGTGTGGGCGATATGGGCAAAACAAACAACAACTCAATTATTATTATTTTTTTATTACGATAACAATAATCTGACAATGTCCTTTAAAATGTGTTTTCTTTAACAAAATAAAAAGCTGTTAAAATTCTTCTTGCTTACCAGGACATCTGTGGATGGACACAATGTTTCAGAACTCTTAAAACAAGATAAATTTAAGCTGCAAGCAGCAATGAACTGGCCCAAGCAGAGTGCACTGCAAATTATTTGTTTCTTACCAAGATAAAAAAAAAAGAAAAAGATTTAAAAGTGTTACATAATTTATCTTGTTTTAAGATTTAATTTCTTATTTTAAGCGTTCAACATGCTTATTTCTAGATTTAACAAACTTATTTAAGAAATCTTGTCAAGTGAAATTATCTGTCCATGCAGCAAGATCATTTCCCTCAGATTTAGTGTTTTTATCTTGTTTTTAGACACACCTTTTTTGCACTGAGCACGGTTTGTTAACAGAATCCACCACAGAATTTTGGCGATATGCATCGATGCAGTTGGCTCGTTCACTGATACGTCGCTACGCCCCCTAATTATCGACCTCTGCTGTGTTTCCCTCTGGCTTCCTTTTATAGGAAGGAAACAGGAAACACATTTTTAATACTGTTAACCCTCTGGGACCACTCGGGACATTTTCAGCCACATTTTTCACTTTTGTTTTGGCAATAATTTTGACTGTGATACTGCAAATGCCATGATTTTTGGAAGTTTTTTTTTCTTGATTGATTTTGAAATTCAAATTTCAATTTTTCTAATGTTTATTAACAGAATCCACCACAGAATTTTGGCTATATGCATCAATGCAGTTGGATCATTCAGTGATACGTCGCTACGCCCCTAATTATCGACCTCTGCTGTGTTTCTCTCTGGCTTCAGTTTCCTTCATGGCATCACAGCTTTAACTGACTTAATCTGTGCTTATAGATGATAGGAAACATTGTACAAATCAGAGGTTAAGATGCTGTTGTCCCTCTTTTATTTCCATGATTTTATTCATGACCCTTCAGATTTCTGTTGTCGCCCTCTTTTCTGCTCTTGATTTCCTTCTCCTCCTCGTTCTCTGGCTTCCTCAGCGCTCCCCCGGCAGCCCTTCCTCCTCCTCCTCTCTATCTGTCACCTTCTCAACCTCCCACCTTCCTTCACCCACCCAACCCCCCTCACACTCACTCCCCACAACCAGCTCTTACACTGTCATCTATCTGCAGCACTGACTCATGATTCCCACTAGGGCTGCGAGGTGACAGGGATCACGGAGCTTTGTGGAACTTGTATGCTCAGATAAGCTGCTGAATTAGAGAGTGGAGACGATCAGCTGTGGCGTTGCAGGGGAGAGGAGATGAGCAAAGGGGCTGAGAAGATAAGGAAGTAGGGAAGTGTGCAGTAGTAAGGCGTAGAGAGGGAAAGGGACTGATAGAAGGGGGCAAAAGAGGCGAGGTTGGGATAGGGGAGGTTGGAAAAGGAAGCTAAGGTGGGTATTGTGACTGCTGCTACACCTGTCAAGCTCTCTTTTAATTCTGGCAGTTTGACAACTCAGAGTTTTTAAAGTTGGGTTGTTGGATTCAGACAGAGGCTTCTAATTTCTAGCCAGCATCCATCTGAAGTGACAACTGAAGTACAGCTGCAGCTAGCTAGCTAATTGAGTTAATGATTAATAGCTCCATGAATTGGTTTAAAACTGTTTCTCTGATAGGTCTTGTAATATTTCCAGTTGATTTTTATTCAAACAAGTTAAAAAGGTCTGTGGGCTCAGATACCTACTGACTGAAAGGTTGCTGGTTCGATCCCTGACTGTGCTACACTGTAAAAAACAATCTGTTTAATTTACAGTAAAATACTGGCAGCTGTGGTTGCCAGAACTTTACCGTAAAAAATACAGTAAGTTTTCTACTGTACATTTAAATGTAAAAAAAAAACAGCAAAAATAAATAAATACACTCATAACAAAATCAATTTCAAAATGTTGATTCACAGAAAACAAAATGTAAAAGTTGAAAGAAGACGGCAACATAGTGGAACTTCACTCTGTTTTTGCATTACTACTATAACCTTTTAAAGCAAAACCAGAGTGCACTAACTGCATTTTTGGGGTCAAAGGTCAAATAAATTGTCACACTGCAAAAAAGGTGTGTCTAAAAACAAGATAAAAACACTAAATCTGAGGGAAATGATCTTGCTGCATGGACAGATAATTTCACTTGACAAGATTTCTTAAATTAAGAAATAAATCTAGAAATAAGCATGTTGAACGCTTAAAATAAGAAATTAACTCTTAAAACAACATAAATATCTAACACTTCTAAATCTAAAGGTTTTTTTTATCTTGGTAAGAAACAAATAATTTGCAGTGCACTCTGCTCGGGCCAGTTCATCGCTGCTTGCAGCTTTAATTTATCTTGTTTGAAGAGTTCATTTCTTATTTTAAGCATACAACATGCTTATTTCTAGATTTAACAATCTTAATTTAAGAAATCTTGCCAAGTGAAATTATCTGTCCATGCAGCAAGATCATTTCCCTCAGATTTAGTGTTTTTATCTTGTTTTTAGACATCCCTTTTTTGCAGTGCATGTTTTTTTTGCGTAAAAATGACATCATCAATACATGTAGAAAATGCCATATCACATACCTACCTATGACTAATTTGGCTGGCCAGTTAGGAATTAAAATTAAAAAAATATTCAAAGCATTTTACTTACCTGAATCAGATGAATCCAGTCCAGTAAATTAAAGGGATGTTGCTCGATCAAAAAATTGGAGGCTGTGTGACTTCTTTACCTGAGGGCGGGCCTTATATACAAATGTTGGATCCAATCGCATTGTGAGTACAAACAATAGGACCCAATGACCATGTTTATGTGGTTGAACCAAGTTTTTTGGGGATACCCAAAATTGTTGTAATTCTGCAACACTGGGTCTTACAAAAAACTTTTTTTTTTAAACAACATTTTTGTCAGTTTCACCCTTTGCCTAGTTACTGCAGTTAGGCTTTGTATAGCAGTACAGGTTAGAGTCATGTGGTTAAGGCAAAGATTAGGTGAGGTTTTGCTAGATTATCCAAAATGTGCAAAACAACCCATTGCAGGCAACAAGAACACACATCAGGCACACAACACTCTGTGATGAAGGACATAAGGTACCGAAACAGCAAGTTTTTAGGGAGTCCCGTTTGAGAACATAGGCCCGGGTTCGCTGTAGTCTAAACTCCCCTGATAAAGCTGATAAAGAGGCGAACAGAGCTGCTGAAGAGTACTGCTCTTATAACATCTCCATGCAACAAGACGTGATGCAGTATAATAGGTTTGCTTCGACAATGGTTGTTCAGGGGAAGACTTGAATTGTCAGTTGTCAGATTTATATGTATTCATGAGATGTGATGCGTGACATTTATATGTGCATTACCATAAGATCATGTGGCTTCTGCATGCAAGCTCTCAATATTGTATGCAAACATGTATGTGCATCCTATAGCCACCTGTATAGAGATTTACAGACACATAAACAGACGCTATATAAAGGCATTATGCAAATATGTATCTCTATGTATACAGATACAAAGAGAGAAATAAGGAAAATCAGAGTGAGAAAAACATTTGAATTGATATTGATTCTGTCTGACGGTCCAGCCCAGTGTATAAAGGACTCGGCTGTACTTTTATCTGGGATTTTTTGTTCAGTCTGACAACTACTAGAGGAGGTAACGGGCAAGACTTGAGGTGTGAGGTCAGAAAAGGTCTGAAAAACAGGAATGAGCTGCTACTTTGACTGTTCTCCCTTTTTGTATTATGTCATCTTCCTGTCAGCTTCTTACATCTTCCTCCTACTAAAAGAAAACACATTTTAATGCTGTTAACCCTCTGGGACCACTCAGGACATTTTCAGCCACATTTTTCACTTTTGTTTTGGCAATAATTTTGGCTGTGATACTGCAAGTGGCGTGATTTTTTGAAGAAGGTTTTTTTTTTCTTGATATATTTTGAAATTCAAATTTCCATTTTTCTAATGGGTCTATAATAATACACTGTGTACAAATGTGCTACACTTTCAGACCCTTCTGGCTAAAAATGTCCACCTCAAAATAATTTTGCAACAATAACTTTACAGATTAATTTTTTTTTTTACTTTTTTCTGCATAAACCTCTTAAACAACTTCCGCCCTTCTCAAAACTACCAAACATTCAAAGGTTTTGATGATTTTAAACCTTTAAATGCCAGTTTGATTACATGATGTCACTGTTTTTCAAAGAAAAAACACACAAAAATTTTGTTATTTTCCACATAATAAATAGTTTTCGGCTGAGGCATTTGTTTTTATTTGTTGATTGAAAAAGTTAACCCAAAGAAGAAGAATAAATATATCATTAATATTTTTATAGCCTTTTTTTTGGAAGTGGTCATGTCTGCCAACAAGTGGCCATTTGATGTTTTTTTTTATAACTCAGATACGCAGCCCAGTGTAGATGATGCCACATCATTGAAGCGGGTTAGCAGGACCACAGTAAGGTTTTCTTTGTAGACTCACTGATTTCCTTCCAAGGTCCAAGAACTTTAAAAGAAAAAAAAAAAAAGAGAACTGCAGTGTAGACTTGACAAAGATGTTCCTCAGCTGACAGGAGTAGAAAAAAAAATGCAAAGCAGTTTTAAGGAATATAGCGTTTCAAGGGCATAATTTATTGTGAGTAATAATTTATCAATCTGACATCTCTTGGTCTAACAGTGCAATGCCATGCAGGAACCACATGAAATCTCAGGCTTAAATAGAGGGGGATGAGGCAGATTGCGGCAAAGTGGGTAGAGCAAAAAAAAAGTAAATTACTTCACGACAAAATAACTCTAGAAACACATTGAACATCACAGATTCATGATAAGTTACGTAAGAATCCGAGGAAGGATTCTTTTTTTCCTTGAAAATATTCACCTAATCTTCTCCATGATCTTCTCTTTGTTCACAAAGTTTTTCTTTTTTCAATCAGGCACTGAATGTACTGAGTCAGGCACAATCATGTCTTGCTGGAGGTTAACTTACGTCTCAGGGGCTCGGTTTTAATCGTTTACTCCAGACTCTTGTGCAAATGCGGCGAATAAACATCTGGCTAATGTTTTGTCGGGTCATTTGCAGATGAAGTTGGTGCCGATGCAGTACGGAGTGAGTAAAGATAATGAGACAGCTCGTAAAAAGGTTAGAAATGATGTGCTAAAAAGCAATCTCGCTATGACACATTCAGTTGTTCACTTGCTGAATAGTAATAATGAATGACATGTAAATTAAGGAAGCTGTCTGGTCGTCTTTAGTGTTTCTCACTTAACTGAGTCTATATTAAAAATGTTTTCATGCCGCTTTTATTGTCACTTCACAAACTTTGTTAGTTTTGTAGTATTTTTGAGCCAATATTTACAACAAGCATAGAATAAGCTTTCACTTGAGCAAGATTCATTGGCAAACACGTTCATTTTTTCTCAGTCTTTGACATTTGCAATACATCCTGGCAGCTGTGCTTGTTTTATTATTAATATTTCAATTTATGTCTCAGGAAGACAGCTACGTCTTGATGCCCCTTTGTTCCATGGTGTATTGTGTGTTATAAAGTGTAAGACACTTGAATTTTAATGATTCTGCAGGGTTTGTTTTTTTTTGCCGTGCTTATCAACAGTTACAACTACCAAATGAGAAAGCAAATGAGAATGTGTGTTCATGTGTGTGTTATACCTGCTTTTATATTTCTGAGTGGGTATATGCATAAGGAGCGTCTGCAGTCCTCACATGCTCGTGTGTGCTTGTGGCACGGCAGTAAAATTGTTTTTGCAGCTCATTCACACATGAGGGAGACGGGAGCCAGAGATCATTTTCAGTGCTCCACATGAAGGAGCATTAATCCAATTCAAACAGCTCCAAGGAGACGGACTCCTAATAACTTATGGTGACTTAGGAATTTGTTTATGTTTGTAACAGTGCACTGAAGATTAATAACCTCCACAATATGAGTTATACAACCCTTTTCTGCTAGAAAACACAATAAGAAAACACCCAAGAAACTGAGATAAATGAAAGGCAAATTAGCCATAGGCATTGTATTTAATTACACATTACTACATTCTACCACAGCTTTAGTTATGCCCCTGATTTCCTCATGTTCCTCCATAGCCTTAGGCTTTGGTAAAACAGCTTCATCAGTAACGTGAGCCAGCAGATTCATCAGTGGCTCAGTCCACCAGGGCTGACATAAACACACAGCTTAGCTTCGCCCCAAGTAACTGGCTGCATGCTTGTTTCCTCCTCAAACAGACTATGACACTTTAATTCACCTTTACCTTTCTTCTCATCTCTCTTTTCTTCATTCTCAGTATTTTTTTCTCTGCATGTCATACACCAGACCCCTCTCAGTTGTGCTCAGCTGCAAAGATTAAATGGGCTCTCTATCGATTGCTCTTTTCTAATACACCGGCCTCTCCAAAGAAATACCAAAAGCATGTTATCACCTAGGCGGAAAGAGGGGTTGGAGGGGGAAAAGGGATGGGAGACTTGTGCTCAAAGTCGTATATTTTTAACTTCATCTTTGCTCAACAAGATGAAGAAAACAACCAGGGAGCACGCGAGCAGGACTATCACACTGTCAAGGGAATGAGTAGGGGCTTTTCCTGCAATTGTAGGGTGGTAGCATGTTGGTGGTGCCAATAGCTGGCCAGGTTGTCATCCGCCTCCCATCTGGTGAGACAGGAGTGTACTGAGGAAGAGAAGGCAGCTCCAAGATTTGTTGGAGGTGAATACATTTTAGCCTCCAAAACCATTTAACTGTGCTCTTCATTTAACTGTTTTTATCGTTTTTTTTGTTCTAACAAAAGCCAGTTTTATTGTTTACCTTCCATATTTTTATGTATTTTCAAAGGGTGTGTTTTTGTTTTTAATGAAACAAGGGAAAATACTTTTAGGATGAGGACTAGCCAACAGTCAGTGCGTTTACATGCATAGTTTAATCGAGCTATGCTTAACAATATAGAAAATAAAGATATTGGCATCTAATAGGACTTCTGTCCCAGTTTACATGCAACTGAGAAAATCGAATAACTGACGGGAACGTGTCCTCCTCCTCAACACTGGGTGGCGATATGCGTCGTTTCAGCGGGTTAATCAGTTCGACACTTTGTGACGTCGCTACTAACCGACCGGCTAATGTGACCGGCTAATGTACGACCAGCTAATGCGACTGGCTAATGTACGACCGGCTAATGTATGACTGGCTAATGTGACCGGCTAATGTGCAACCGGTTAATGCGACCGGCTTTCTTGGATGTTTTTTTTGTTCCGGGGTCATACGCCAGTGCGGGGGGTGGAGCATGTGCCCATGTGACAACACATGGGCACATGCACTTGTCATATATGCCGGCGAAAATCCTATTCCAATCGCATAATCTGGTTGTCCTAATCGGAGTTGGAGAACTCCAACATCAGTCGGACTAACATGTTTACATGCACTTCAGTTGTCCAGTTATAGTCAGATTAAGGTAATAATTCGGTTTTTTTTTTTTCAAGTGTCATGTAAACGTACTGATTCCTGAACAGGATGACCTAAAAATGTGATATTTCACACTTACTGGGGTGATTTTGCAGGATAAGCAGTGCAAGCTCCAGTGAACTCTGTGACTGTCTCAGCCCAGGCTCTGACTGCATGATCAGGAGTTTTCCATGATGTTTTGTACAACAATAATGTAGGTGATGTTAATCTGCATGCATATTTGTATGAACTAAAAAAACAAAATTCTGAATTAGCAAAGTATGGGCTGGTTTTATTTTGAAAGGTTGAGAAGTCTAGTTGCAGCTGCAGACCTAAATTTCTCACAAAAAAATTCTGTGTTACAATTACACATTGAGTCCTCCTGTAGGTTTGGTGAGACAGGAGTGCACAGAGGAAGAGAAGGGAGCTCCAAGATTTGTTGGAGGTGAATACATTTTAGCCTCCAAAACCTGGTAGCTCACAAAGGAAAATGTTGTGAAGCAGGCTCCATCCAACTTGCAGACCAAGGCCCGAGCATGGTGGTGGTTTGTGGCGGTGGTGGTGGCGGCAGTTTGAACGGCTGCCACAAGCTCTCCAGCACAGCTGTAGCCAAACATCACTGGCACGGCGGCGATGTGTGTGCGGCAGCTAGCGGTGCCGAGTCACAGCAGTGGAGCAACAATGGCAAGAGCTGCGATTCTGCGATTCAGAATGCAAATGAACCCCTTCCACAGCTGTAAGGATGGCTGTGGGCACAGCCAGGCGGAATCCAACTGCACACAAACAGACGGAAGTATGCAAACACACGCATGAAAACACACTTAAACACACACAAACGTACACACAGATTCACGCACGCAGCAAACGGATTTATACAAGCTTGCAAATACACATATGCACAATTATTCTCTCTTGCACACACACACATACACTCACACACACACTGGTTCTGACTTCATCTGTACTTGCCAGCGTCTTAGTGCACTGCACCATACCTCCCTCCTTTTTTCCTCCTTCTCCCATTCCGTCCCCCAGGAGCTCCCTCCTAAGCAGGTGTTAGCTGATTTCTGTTCCCCCAGGTAATTCTGTTTTGTTCTTCGCAGCGAGCACCGCTGCTGTGAATTATCCTGACAGCACCTTTCTCCTGGGCTCTGGCCCTCAACTCCTCCCTCCTGGCCCCAACTCTTTTCCCTCTCTTCCTCCATCTTTCCCCTCCCTGCCTGGATCTCCTCCTTTCATCCTCACTCTCCTGCCACCCCCCCATGGTGCAGGTAGCAGGACCCCTGGATGAGCTGCCCAGTGGTCCTGAACAACATCTCAGCCCACACACACACAAACACAAACACACATGCATGCTCAAACGGACCTGCACAAACCTTAAAAATGTTCACATGCCAGGATATATACACACATGGACGCACACATGCTAACCCACTTGAAACCACCACGTTCCTGCAGTCCACTCGGCTATTTGTGCATTCACTGAGATCGAGTGTGCTGATGTGAAAACGTTGCTGCTCCCCTGTAGCCAAAATGTTGTTTCCCCTTTTCGTTTTGCTGTTTGCAAAACAAGCACAGACAAAGAATGACGTATTCTAGATTCCTCATTACCATGGCGGATTCAGACAGGAGATGGCTGCCATATAAAATCTATGAGAACTAATATATCTTCCAAGCCACTTAGAAGGTCAATCTTGGTGTCAAAATCTACATTTTCTGGGTCAAGGAATCCATTAAGGCCATTGAGAATATCACTAGATGATTATTTGATCAATTAGATATGTTCATTTTTGCCATGTATTTACATAATTTCCAACTCAGTTCCTAAGCGGTTGGACATATATTAATATAGGTCATATACAGTACATGTATTCTGAGAAATTAATAACATGCATATATTTTATTAAACTTTATTAGCTTCACTTCTATTATGTGTTACATTTACAACAACAAAGATCTGTGTAATTCCAGTGTGCGTAAAGATTCCTTGACCCAGAAAATGTGTATTTTGACACCAAGATTGACCTTCCAAGTGGCTTGGAAGATATATTGATTCTCATAGATTTTATGGGATATATACACACATGGACGCACACATGGCAACCCACTTGAATCCACCACGTTCCTGCAGTCCACTCGGCTATTTGTGCATTCATTGAGATCGAGTGTGCTGATGTGAAAACGTTGCTGCTCCCCTGTAGCCAAAATGTTGTTCCCCTTTTTGTTTTGCTGTTTGCAAAAACGCACGGACAAAGAATGACTTATTTTAGATTGCTCATTACCACGGCGGCATCAGACAGCGGCTAATTGCCCTCCATTCAGTCATCACAATTAACTGGTCTTATTACTCTGTTTGAGTATATTACATATTTTGCATATTTCCACATAAATATGTCATTATCAGTATGAAATGAATGGTGGGGGGGAAATTAATAAGCTAAGTCAGTGGTGGGGCCGTCAAGGCTTATGCATACAAAAAAAACCTAAACAAAAGCTAAATGAGATCTTTTATTCAGCTCCACATTGACTCGAAGATTTTGTTCAAAATTCACTGAATGCATTTTCAGCACATCGTCTTTGATGGAAATTGCATGATTTCAGCTCTTTCAGTGTAAGTTAATGCCCAAGTTAACAACAGGGGCAGTAATTGTCGAGCTCTCGTCAAACTCTGTTTTCCCCCATTAGTCCTACTTTTCAAGCGTGTCATAAACGACCGTTGGCAGCTCGTATTGCCTGGTCATCCATTTCACACACATACTGCCCAACACTCAACTGACTTTTTGATGCCTCATTCTTTTTGACTCCACTTTACAGCCAATGGTCCTATCGAAAATAACTGCTCCCATGCTATTACACTCCTTTGTCTCCTGTCACTATCGCCCGGTAATTGCTGTTTTTATTGTAGCCTCTTAGAGGCTCAAGTGTAAACTATAGGGTAAGCTTCGCCACTGTGCTGGAAGCTTAACCGCATGGCTGGAAATATTTGTTCAGTCTCACAGCATCTGACAAAGCTCCTATAAACAGTAAAAATATGGAGCACCAGAACGTATTCACAGTTTTATTACACGCTTTTATTATTTATTTATCTTGTCTTTATAGCATAAAGCTGCTCCTCCCAAGAAAATGACAGAATTGTTGTTTCAGCAAATGCCAGAAAACGGTTTTTATTTGTCCAACAGTTATTTTTTGAAAGCACTGACAATAATGTTGTCCAGCATGTCAGATCAGACACTTAATGTGCCATTCAGTGTAACGTGGAGGACTTGTTGGATTTTAACCATATGTTATCATAAATAGATAACAGAAATGTATGCTTATTAATGGTACCCTGTGGAGTTTTTGACCACTGATGACGCACAGCTTTGAAGAGCAGCTCCCTGTTGTGTCTTTCCTGGCAAAGATTTCACACTATTCACTATGGCAACAAGAAACGTGGGAATGCACCAGAAAAAAAAAAACCACGGGGGGAGAAAATTGCTAGCATACAGACAGAGATGTAAACAATGCAGGTTTTCAACCTTAAAAAATGTCTTTACAAATGTTCTCTGAGGGAAAGAATTTAATCAAGGCATTTGTTAGACCTTAAGGACATAGAAAATACATTTGGGAAAGAATCACTGCATGTAAACATCATTTTATATGTAAATAACAACAATTCTCAAGAGTACCTGTAATATAACACAGATTTTTTAATCATAATGTCCATTTAAATAGACATGAATATAATGACATGCTTACATATTTCAGCCTATCCATCCATTACAATAACTGTATGCTGTTACCATATAATATAGCAAAAAGGCACTAGTTTATTTGGGGTTTTTTTTTGGTTATTGTATGTATATCATAACTGTATCATCCTTTGTGTTTTGGAATCTGTTATTATGTTAAAATACATACAAACTGAAATGAAAAAAGGCACTAGAGGTGTACGGACACATTATCTGTGTTTGCATCCATATCTGTCCAACCAACAGAATGATTCAAAACATATAATTTTGCATCCTGAATAACATCCAGATTCGGGTTCTTTCCTCAAAGACACCTTGCTGCTGTTAAGTTACATATTCTATTTAGTCAGGCGGCTTAACTAAATAAAGGGAACACGCCGGACAAAAGCACCAAATTTTCAATTTTGGGTAGGAGCCACTTCATCAATATTGCGGAACGGAGATGGCTGCCATGAAAAATCTATGAGAACCAATATATCTTCCAAGCCACTTAGAAGGTCAATCTTGGTGTAAAAATGTACATTTTCTGGGTCAAGGAATCATTTAAAGCTATTGAGAATATAATACAACTATAGTGATTATTTGATCATAGATAGATTTTCATTTTGGCCATGTATTTACGTAATTTCCAACTCAGTTCCTAAGCGTTCGGACATATATTAATATAGGTCATATACAGTACAGGTATTCTGAAAAATGAATAACATGCATACATTTTATTGAACTTTATTAGCTTCACTTCTGTTATTTCTCACATTTACAACAACAAAGATCTGTGCAATTCCAGTGTGTAAATGATTCCTTGACCCAGAAAACATGTATTTTGACACCAAAATTGACCTTCTAAGTGTCTTGGAAGATATATTGGTTCTCATTGATTTTATATGGCTGCCATCTTCGATCCACAATCTTGATGAAGTGGCTCCCATCAAAAATTGAAACCTATGGTAACAGGAAAGAGCATGTGGGAAAAAATTGGTGCTTTTTATCCAGCCTGTCCCCATTCTTCTTAAATCTGATCCTAAGCCGCCTGACTGATTCCTTATGGTTGCTTAAAGAGTCAGAAGTGTCAGAGAGTGCACGATGCAGAGCTACTCGGGGTGAATCAGTATTTAAACCTTCTCTTTTAAAACAGTGACAGAGCTTGCCCACAAATCTGTCAAATTACCAGTGCACAGGGTGTATTTAGGGGAGTCTACAGGGCCTTGTGTAAGGCGGGCGCGTGTGTGTGTACTCACTGGCAAAAGGAAGTAACAGTTTAACTACTGTATTGATTTCAAGAGTGCTAAGGGGTTTAGGCGCTGGTCCAAGGAAAATGGGGGGTAAAAGAAAGCGGAGTGGGGCTCGTCCCTGGTTTTAGCACGCTCGGCTTTTCTCCCCGGCCACGCTTGATTCAATGGTAAAGATCTGTGGCTGCCCATTGAAGTTGTACAACTGCTGCATTGAGTACTGTATGGCTCCGTGCACTCTGCAGTGCTCTATTGATTGATGTGTGAAGAGGGATTAGTGGGTGGGAGGGAGGGGAGCAGAGGAGATGCTGGATGGGAGGGAGGGAGGGAGGGATGGGCAGAGAGAGCACAGCGACCAGAGGCAGAATTGTGGATGCAGCATGTGTACAATAATAAAAAGGGGCAGATGTCACGTCTTTGGTAAAGCCATGTTAGACACCCGAGGGTGATGCCCTGCTTTTCTGTAAATGATGATGGTTTTGGCATGCTTCAGAGATCAAGCTGTGTTCGCAGTCATATGTGTTGTGAGAACTGTGAGGAAATAAGGGGGGCCAGGGAGCTAAATATGACCTTGAGTGACGAGCAGCCAAATGTTCTAACAATCCTCTTGACGCGTCAGAACCAAAGTTATTATAGTTAACAAAATAACGAAAGCTAGAATTGACAAAACATTTTTGTTAACTGAAATAAAAATAAAAAACGAGTTTTTAAAATAACGATTACTAACTGAAACTGTATTGTGTGGTTACAAAACTAACTAAAACTAAAATTAGAGTGAAAATGTCCTTCGTTTTCGTCTTTGTCAACTTTTTTCAGACATAATCCAGTGTTTCTATTTCCCTGCCACTGAGTGTGTGTATTCCTGCTTTGTGGGCTTCCAGGAGAAGTGTGAGTGAAATTACCGTAATGACACCATGTTGGCTGTAAAGAGAAACTTCTCAGCTTTCAGAAAACATTGGAATTTTAAACAAACCGTTTAATTATTATGGTAAAAGTGTCGCTGGCGCCACACTGTAAACTTTGGATGTTGACATGCAGGAACACATGGTGAATATGTTTACTGAGACTGGGACGTCTACACTAGAACCAAAACTAAAAGCATCCGGAACTGTAAGAGTTAATAACCTTATTGGGGCTAAAATGGATAAAAACCAAAGGAAATAAAGGCAAAATTTATTATGACTTCTTTGAATCTCGCACCCAACACATAGCCCATTACAAAAAAAACTAACACTAAAACTAATAAAAACTAAACTAAAACTAGCAAACTCACTCTAAAAACTAATTAAAACTAACTGAATTTAAAAAACAAAAATTCACAAAGAAATTTAATGAAAAATCCAAAACCTATTATAACCTTGGTAAGAACGAGCTCAGCAGAGCAGTTGATGTCGAAATAAGCGGCAGATCACGTAAACGCTCATTAAAGTCAGCCCGACACATTCCTCCCAACAGGAAAAAAAAGCCATCTTTGGTATGAGAGGAGGGGAAAAATGACTTTACCAGACAGATTCAAAACAATTCATTCACCGTGACTTCTCTGACATTTCTTAGATTTCCTGTCAAGTGGAATCCTGCTGACATCCATTTTGCTTCACCAGCAATTGTGAAAAGCAGGCGACCTGCATATCCATCTTGTTGTGCTGTTTGAGCGTGGCATCCAGGTGGTTTCTCGCTCTTTGCCCATCACTCTCTCCCTGCTCTCCCGTTGCTCCGTCCCTGACAGGTGGTGCTGAGGGGTGGAAGGAGCCAGGAGGGGAGTCTGGGATTTCATCGATAGGGAGTAGAGGGGCTGAGTGAAGGAGGAGGAGAGGAGAAGGAGGGGAAGGAGGAGAAGCAGGAAGATGGGGCTTCAGAGAGGTGGACATGAGGTTGGATTTGGGCCGTCCAGAGTTAATGGGATCAGACGAGGAAGAGAAAGGGATATCTGTGCCGGTTAATGTTTAATCCTCCACCCCCGAACCTCTTGTCTCCTGCCTCAGGCTCCCGGCATCTGATAATCCTTGGGCTGCCTCTCTTCATCATCAAGGTGTCGGAGGGAAGTGCCTCTGTAAATATTTAATTGGCTGCAGCATGCCGGTGTTAATTATGCGGGTGTGTCTTTCCTTTGCTTTGCTCTCTGCCCCAGTGTTTCTGACTGTGTCCTAACACTTCTCTCTTCCTATCCATGTCGCTCCTTCTCTTTCTGCTACTACTAGTGCATTCCCCGTAGGAAGTATCTATTCACATAGATTGTATTTTGTTGGTAATGCTAATGCCTCTTGCTAGTGATACCTTAAATAACACAGAAATGCTATCTTTCTGTCCGTATTATGCTTAGCTGTCAGTTAATAAAGTTTTGTTTTTACTGTTTTCAATGGATGAAAATGATGCGGAAGAAAGGGCTTAAATCTCCGCTTAGCATGCTAATTGTAAGATAGCACATTACGCAGTATGCTGCACTAAAAGTGCATTAACAAGAACCCAATTAGCTGATAAACTACATTGCTAAGTATCTCATATCAAATGATTATGTGCATTACACTAAGCAACATGAATGTCATCCCTGAATTACATAGTAATGCAATATAAGAAGTGAATAAAGCTAAATCTCCGCTTAGCATGCTAATCGTGCTACAAGAACGTCTGCTACTCCATAAAACACTTTTCATAAGGTAGCACACCATTCAGCACATACACATTGAACACTGATATTCACTGGAAACTATTTGAATATTATTGGAAAATCAAACCTTGTAGCGCACTTTAAAACTCCTAAAGATAGGTAGGCTAAATAGACTTACAGATGAGATGAGTGAATTGTGTTACTGACCAGGTGTAGGCCTATCACACAATGGGGCGGAGCTCCCCTAAAAGGGGGTGGAGTTCCCCTAAAAAACGTCCTACGTAAATAATGATATTTTGAAAAATGTATTAAAAAATCTTCAAAATTGAGGATCCACACCTTCATGCCATGCACAAGCCACATACGAAATCTTTGGTCAGTCTGACTAACAGTCAGCGAGATATGCCCTAGACACACACAAACACACACACACACACACACACATAAATAGATGTCGCTCCTTCTTTTTCTGCTACTATTATCGCCTAAAAGAAAAAATCCCCGCTGCTACACTACCTCTACTGTTGCTGCTGCTCCTGTAATTCCATACACCACTACGGCTTTCCCTCGTCCTCGATGAATTTACTTGTATCAGGACCTCACCTCACCCTGCCTATCTAATTTCACCTCTCCCTTCCAACCTTGTGCAATATGCCTCTTTCTACCTCCCCTTTCAATTTCTCGACCACGCCAGCCACCGTTAAAACGGATTATTGTTATGGGTTTCATTATAGCCTCGGCTGTTATCCGTCTTGACGCCAATCATGCTTTCAGAAGTAGCTTTGCCTCCTTTCTGTGTTTATTTGATCGTCAAGGGCAATGCGAAATAGATGAACAGTACAAAGACAGCCTTGCAAGGACTATGCAGGCTAAAGTTGTACAGCTCAATAGAGCTCTACTCATAAGTGTCTGCCAGTAGCAAGTGCAATTACAAACAGGCGCATGTAAAAGTCAAGAGAATACAAATCACATAATAGATGTCTCACGGGTACTGAGCAAAAGACTCAATGCAGGGGAGCACGGAGACAAAAACACTGGACCACAAGTGGAGGGAATTATGTTGTGTCTACCTATATGGGCTGCCAATAGATAAAGTGTTATCCACAGAGTTCTGCTTTTGCAGCGTGTACATTGTAAAAAGCTGAACTGATTGACAAAGACCTCCACTATAGGTGAATTAATGGTCTGCTGGCCCGGAGTTTTCCTGTGTGTGTGATCCCTCAGGCACGTCCATAAAATTTTATTCTCTTAAAAATGCCAGACAAATCCAAACCCGGGGCTCAATACTGTGTGCAGACAAAGGCTCGGAGGGGGTCATTTGGACAGCGTTCAAGTGTGTGTATGAGTGTGTGAGTGTGTGCATGTATGGTATGGAGATGGGGCTTCCTTTTGTGTGCCAAGATTGCAGGTCACAGCAAGGACAAGAGATACCAGACTGTATCTGCAGTAGACAACAGTGAAATTTAATATGTCCACACCAACACCAGGGGCCACTGCAGTGCTCACCACCAACACCGTTCATGGTTATTTATCATCTCTAGTCATACTCGGCTCATGTGATTTAGTTATTATACAGGCTCAGGATTGTTCTCTCTCATAAACAAATCCATTTTTGTTTTAGTAGAGTAGTGTACTAAAGCTGTGGAGACAAAAAGCTCTCTTTTTTGGAATTCACAGTGTGTTTATGTTTCCGCATTTAGAGTCTGCAGGGTAGTCGCGGTTTAAGCTTCCCTGTTGGCACAGCACAGCCTCCTTTCTAGAGTGTCAACGGGCGAGACTCCTGAATCCTCCTGGTGGGTGCAGTTCATCGGGCCGGCATGCTGAGCCCCGGGAGGGAGCGGAGAAAAAGCAGAATTTGAGATAAGGATCAATAAAGCCAAAAGTAGCCCAAGAGTTGAAAGTGATGTCTGACGATTCTGTTTTGGCCGTGCAACAGCACACTGCTGGTTGCACTCTGGGCTCATTATTGTTCTGTTTGATCATGTCCGTTGTGTTTGGCCAGCTACATTTGGATTTATTGCCTGAAAGGGATAAATCATGTGGATTACATCAAAGGGTTTGAGACACATGCTGTCATCTGGCCAGATGATTTTACATTTTGTTGTTTTAAACTCCCACGCTTCCATTAATGAGATGCTGCAGATGCACACTTTATATTCTTTTATCTGTAAAAAGGATTAACAATTTGCTTCCATGTATTATAGCATTTTATTTTGTTCCATTGCTTTGGCCAATTTTCACAACAGAATTACAATGTGCAATACTCTTGACACATAATCCTTTACTTTTAAATGTAGGGCTGGAAGCATGGAAATAAACAAAAAAAACAGCTGTATTAGATTAGGCAATGGATCATTTGTTCATTCATTTATTATCCGTATCCCCGCTGACACTGAGGGCGGGGCGGGGTACGCCCTGGACAAGTCAACAGATTATCACAAAGAGACACCTACGGGGAATTTAGAGTCACCAACTGAACCTAAGCTGCTGTCTTTGGACTGTGGGAGGAAGCTGGAGGACCCAACCTCCAAAAAGGAGGGTCACGGGTTCAAATCTGGCTCGTGACCCTCCTTTTTGGAGGTTACATGTTATGAGGCGGTTGCTGGTTATGAGGCGACGGTGCTAACCATCACTCAGGGCAGGTTGAGCACATTTTACGTGCTTTTCATTCTTCATTTGTTAATAGTTTTGGCTGTGTTCATGCATTTGGCATGAATTTTGGCCAGATTTTGTATTTTTATGTGCTCTTGTTATTTCCAGCTCAGCTCCTGCAGTAAGGCTAAAATGCACTATGTACAAACAATAGTTACACTCTTCAGGTTGAGCCATTGAAACCCATTCAAAATGCACATTTTGATCTCACTTACTTAGGGCTGCAACTAACAATTATTTTCATTATCGATTAATCTGTCGATTTTATCTCATCGATTAGTTGTTTGTTCAATAAAATATTGAAAAATATCAATCAGTGTTTCCCAAACCACAAGATGACGTCCTCATCTCTTTGGTTTCTGGACAAAACAAGAGATTTATTTAGTTTACTGTCATAAAGGAACAAAGAAAACAGAAATATTCACATTGAAGAAGCTGAAATCAGAGAATTTGGATTTATTGTCTTTGAAAAACTGCTCAAACCAATTATTCGATTATCAAAATAGTTGACGATTCAATTAATAATCGATTATTGTTCGATTAATCAAATAATTGTTGCAGCTCTACACTTACTTTAAAGCATAACTTTTTGGTCTTGGAATTGATCATTTTTACTACTTTCAACCAGATTGCGTTATTTTGACCATATTCAGCATATTGAGAAAAAAACCTGATTTATACACACAATCCATACACACAAGCATTAAGTGCTTCAAATAAATCAAAACATGGATAATCGTGAATCACATGAAAGATGAATCCATCTAGAGAGACATGACAAACTCATGACAAAAAAAGATTTACACAGCTGTGACTGCAGCCAGGTCTATAAAAATGGTGGCATCATGACACAAACCTGCAGATAAAGGGTTAAAATATTCAAAAATCAATTAGTGTTTGATATCAATTATTAGGTCAGATGTAGGCGTAAAAAAATCAGTCCAATGAAAGTCGAATATAATAATCTACAATAATTTTTATTGCTTGCTTGCGAGTATTTGACACTGCACAAAAATAATGCATTAATATTATTATTATTATAGTCCATAGACTGAGATGGACAAAGTGTCTCCACTTCCTCTCATCATGTGGCAGTGATTGGACAGTAGATTGTTTGAGGTCCCACCATACACCTGCCCCAACAGAAAATCACAGTTGCCAATCATGACGTTTCACTTCTGTTTCATACAACCAAATAACTAAAAAACAAACATTTGAACATACAACAGCATCAGTGTCTCTTAATGTCTTTCAGAGTTTTTTATTGCACTATATGACTTAGAGCAGACCAGTTCCTGATGATCTGAGATGAACTGTGTTCCCAGAGTCAAAACTAAACATGGAGAAGCAGCGTTCAGTTTTTAAGCTCCACATATCTTGAACAAACTCCCAGAAAACTGCAAGTTTGCTGCAACTCTCAACTCCTATAAATCAAGACTGAAAGTCAGTGGCAAACAGAAAAGTCTTCAGTTATACTGCACTGTAACTTCTATTCCTTTGATATTTTTTCTTAAATATCTTATCTACTTGTTTTGAGTCTTTATATTTTACATTTGAATGTAATTTTATATATGTATGTGTATGTATAAGCACTTTGATTTGCCCTGTTGTTATAGTTAGCTGCTATACAAATAAAACTTGCCTTGCCTTAGTTCTTTTTGAAATTTATTGCTTAATACTGGTGTTTTTAGCCCAGTATCAAGTTATTTATTGCCTCTATCTCACGCTGCGGTCCCTGTTCAATGCAATTTCGTTCCCCTGCATGTCAGCCTTGAGTCATGCATATGCGGAAATGACAATAAAACAGTCATAAGAACTACCTTTAAGGACATGATATAGTAGTTTGGCCCATATCTGAACCAGTAGCATGTCCCGCAGTCACAAATTTAACTTCTTACAGCTGTCCAAACCATCTTTATATTCAATCTATAGTAAAGTCTTGCAGTGCTGCCAGCTTATAGTCTACTTATTCAAAACACATGTGATTTATTGATTTGCACTTTGGCACATACGTTTAAGGGCTTATAGGAATTTCACAAATAACTTTTTATGAAGAGTTTTAAAGAGTGGAGCCACAGCAATCATAAAATACCATAAGGGATTCTGCTTGCCATATCTGTGCATGTTTTCATGACTATTTCAATTTACAGTTACCAACCCCAACTATAATCTACAGCCAGGTCCAGGCAGAAAGCCAGTCGGAGTTCCTGAGGGCATGAGTTGTATGCACTGTGGCCGGTCTTTGGTTTCCTTGGTGCCAAAACAAAGTTGTCCATCTGTCAAGCAAATAATAATATAAGATTTCTTCTCACGCAATTCAAGGTGGGGGGGGGGGGGGGGGGGGGATGCTGGACCTGTTTGTTTGTTCGAGACAAGCTGCTGATTTCAACAACATTTTCAGTTTCTCAGTGATCACTTTAACATGTGCGAAGGTCAAAGCAGCACTCGCACTGCACACAGAGCATCCAGAGAGAGTGACAGAGGCCAAGAGGGGTCATACAGTCATGGATTTATTTATTTATTTATTGTTTATTTATTTATTTGCACAGTTAGAATTACATAAAATGACAAGGATAACAAATAGTGTGAAGTGCCGGGAGAGGCAGAAAACCCAGATGGGCTTATTTAAAGCCTCCACCTAAAATCTCATCGTTATAAGAAAGTGATACACTAGTACACTATCATGCCCAATGCCCATATTTAATTATATAGAGGCGATAAATAACTAGATACTGGGCTAAAAACGCAAGTATTAAGCAATAAATATTAAAAAGAACTAAGGCAAGGCAAGTTTTATTTGTATAGCAGCTAACTACAACAACAGGGCAAATCAAAGTGCTTTACACAAAACATTGAAAGTGTTTAAAAGAGACATATATATAAATTACATTCAAATGTAAAATATTAAGACTCAAAACAAGCAGATGAAATATATTGGCCGGCTGTGGCTCAGTTGGTAGAGCGGATTGCCCACCGATCGGAGGGTTGGTAGTATGAATGTGTGTGTGAACGGGTGAATGAGTGCAGTCTGTAGTGTAAAGAGCTTTGAGTGGTCGCAAAGTGATTAGAAAAGCGATATATAAGTGCAGGTCCATTTACCATATATATATATATATATATATATATATATATATATATATATATAGATAGATAGATATAGATATAGATATATTGCTGTGTTTGTCAGAGCAATAAATAACATGGTCACTTTATTTAGCCCATTTTCAATATCTAATGCTGGTCTCTCTTTTTTTCCCCACAATATTTTTATTTTATTTTCAGTTTTTAACACTTTGACATACAGCTTTGGCATTCATGTATCTTCATTCAACTTCCATATTTTAAGATAGCTGCATTTACATCGAGACACAAATTAAAAACAAACAAAACATTTAACAGATATGCTCCTCCTGTTAAAGAAAATGGTAATCTCTACAATTGAGTGTCATTTGTAATTTGTGTAAATTAAAACACATACAAAAGCAATATGAATATCGGACAAGATCGGAATCTGCATTTTCCACAAAGACTATTTGCCCACTTCTTCATCTGTTAAAGTCTTTAATGTATTTGACGAAAGGGCTCCATATGTCATGCTGTTTAGCCTTTAATATGCAGGTTATTCTCTCTAAAGGAAGGCTTGCTAACATCTGTCTTATCCATTGAGTAGTACTTGGTCTATAAATATTTTTCCACAACAATGCAACACATTTCTTAGCATAAAACAAGCTGAGGTCTAATGCTGGTCTTTTAACTCATATTTGCACTGCCTTACCTTTTTGCATCTTAACATACACACTGTTTTTTCTTATGCGTATACTGTGTGTTGAATATGTATGTTTGTATGTATGTGTATGCTATGTGTTAGACCTGAGCTACTTGGAAGCTGAATTTCCCCCTGGGATAAATAAATACATAAAGTTTCTATCTATCTATCTATCTATCTATCTATCTATCTATCTATCTATCTATCTATCTATCTATCTATCTATCTATCTATCTATCTATCTATCTATCTATCTATCTATCTATCCATCCATCCATCCATCCATCCATCCATCCATCCATCCATCCATCCATCCATCCATCCATCCATCCATCTATCACAAACTGATAATAAAAAAATATGTTTAACGTCAACAACAAGTTATATGACAATAACAATATAAAACAAAAATATGAACATGATATAAAAGTGTCTTTGTGTGTGAATGAGACTTTTAAAACAGCAGTTAAATGGGCTTTTAGACATCTTTTGACACATTTTATAGAGGTGGAGTTCTTTGCCAGATGGGAAAAGGTATTCCATAATTTGGCGCCTCTAAATTTAACAATAAACTGACCTCTGCATGTAAGAAATCTTTGAGGATGAAGATCTAAAGATTGACGCGTTGGATAAGAGTGAACCTGAGAATTCAATTTAAAATAAGTTTTCCTGATCTGAATATACCTTATAAATAAAAACACATATTTGAGAGATGTCATGAACATTAAGTAACTGAAGGTACAGATGAGGCATGTGACTCGTTTCTGAAGAACCAAAATTCTGTGGAGTGTAGTAGGAAAGGTGCTTGCCCAAACTATATTACAAAATAAAAGATATGGATAAATTAAACTGTAATAAAGTGTGTGAATAAATCTGATGGAGTGGATGCTGGATATCTGTGTGTTTTTCCTTGTGTGGATTTCAACTTTGTGGCTCTCAATGATTTTTCCACCAGGGATGTGAGGAGAATCTTTGCACTGTGAACTCAGTCCATCCTTCATCGCGGCTTGTTTGGCTCATCGATGAGTGTGTTTGTGTGTAAACTTGCGATCAGTCCTGTGATGCAGCGCGTGAGACGAAATGTGGGCTGAATGTGTTGACCTGGTTGTCGTGTTGTGCGGCAGAGGCAGGTTGGTACAGGTTTTAGAAAGCGAGGTGCCAATCGAGCTGTGAAAATGGGAATTGAGTAGGGAAATGGGAATTGCTCCCCGCTGGTTTGTAACCTTCGCAGCGTTGTTTGGAGCGTTGGCGTATGCATTCATCATTCATTCAATCAAAAAAGTGTGCGTCTCGTGTGTGTGTCCCACTGGTTACATTATGAGAGGGTCTTTTCTCTACGTGTGTCTGTAATTGTGTATATGGGGTAGTGTGTATCTATGACAGCATGTCACACCCGTCTCCAAGCCCCAAGCCTTGAAACTGAATTGAATTAACCTAAATAAAGTCTAGTGTGTAGAGTACAGAGCACTTGAAAGGGGAAACAGCTGAGGGCTTGAGCTGAGGACTGTCTGAGTCTAAGACAGGAAGCAGGAGCAACGTTACTCTGTGGTAAAAACCGCAGATAAACGAAAGCTTGTGACACTTTTTGAACATTGGACACAATAGCTAATGTGCTACACCCCTCCCCCAAGGCTTTCAGAGAGGGAGGGAGAGAGAGAAAGAGATGGAGCCAGTTCTGGGATCCTTGGCCGGCCTAGATAGCAGAGCAGCAGCACCCATTAATGCGATTACAGCTTTTAGCGGGAGATTTTCAGGGCCAGTTTTCTTTTGAGGCGTCATTAGTTTGTCCTCCTTTTTTGTTCTGCACCGGTATGTCAGCAAACAAACGTGCACATTCACACAAACGAGCAACAGCCGGTTAGATACTGTAACTGCTTCTATACGCAGCCATGAGCAACACATGCACTGCTGCACACACATACATATGAATATATGAATACACAAGCGTGAATGTAGCCTATATTTACAATTGCATATTCACATGTGCGGAGACGGCACTAGGGACAGGAGGGATATGTCCCCCCCAGATTCAATGTGATCCGTCCTCCCCACTTTCAGCGACAAACATCGACAGTAAAACAGAGGATTAATATTCCATTAGTTAGACTATTTAGATTGCAGCGCATATAGTCAGGCAGCTAATGGTGCGTTCAAGTCTACGCGAATGTCAGAATTTGCAACGTTGTTCTGAGCTCCAAGTTCTGACTTTCAACTTCAGGCTTTCAGTGTAAATTAAACACACCATAAGGCGTTACGGTAAGAACGTGTTAGACCAGCATTCAAAATAAAAGCAAACACATGTAGCTTTCAAAATAAAAGCACATGGATGTGTTAGCAGAGTCCGCCACGGAATTTACAAGAAAACCATCAAAATAAGATGCCTTAAATAAAACATAGAATAATCCTTATTCTCCTTTACAATAATTCATTAAAATATGCAATGATTAAGATGGAATAGTGGCATTAGAAAGTGCGAGAGGGACCAAATTTAGGCTTTTAGGGCAAAAATGTTCTCTGGGGAGTATGACCCCCCTACTTTGTTTGGGTCCTCCCATCATAGTCTCTTCAGAAAATCTTGTGGGAAACACTGTCCAGTATGTCAAGCCTTTAGAATCAGATAATGAACTGCCCAGCAGTATGTTGAGGGGAATAAAATGAGGAGAGATGTTTTTGGGTCCTTCATTGAGTCAGCTTCAAGTAAATTTGTTTGGTTACACTGGGAATTTCAAGTTTACACTACAGTTTATTGAAAAATGTTTAAATAAAACATATTTTGGTTAAGGCATGGAGTTGAAATCATTTGCTGACTGCATCGTCCCCCCAGTTCAAAAATCCCATCTGAGCCCTGCATATCCACACAGATATACTATACCACACTGCTTTCACAAACACGCAGAAAAAAAGCATAATTAGGCTTTATTTAAGAGATAATTAATTATTATTTAGCGTAGTTGGCACTCTTCAGGACTTTCTGCTATGCAGTTTGAAAACCTTTTGATTAGCAATCCATGAAGTGCTGAAATTCTGAAGCCTCTCTCATTATTCTTTGTAATCAAACCATGATTCCACAAAGACCCTTCTTTAATTTAAAAACCCACATTTCCTGTCGAGGCTGCATCGCCGTCATTCTGGGCCTCATCTTTAGCAGATTCCCAATCGGCATGCTTAACATGTCTTTGACTCTGTGCGGCTGTTTAACAAACCTTGAGGTGGTTCTAAAGCTCCTCGCTGCACCGCCTTCATTTCATAAAGTCACCATTTATTAAACCTCAAGGCTAGACCACAGCGAAAGCCTATTGGAGATATTGAGGTCATTTTGCAGGCAGAGGGAGAAAGAAGATTGTCTGAGATTGAGGGAAGACACAAGCCGAGGTATCTGGTGTCATGCTGTGATTTGGCAGCTTTTAGATGGACAGAGCCAGGTGTCTTCCCTGCTGCATGGACAGATAATTTCACTTGAAAAGCTTTCTTAAATTAAGATTGTTAAAACTAGAAATAAGCCAATTGAACACTTAAAATAAGAAATTAACTCTTAATACAAGATAAATTAAAGCTAAAAGCAGCGATGACCAGTGTTTCCCACAGGATTTTCTTTGTCAGAAATTTTTGCCCTAAAAGGCTAAATTTGGTCCGTCTTGCACATTCTAATGCCACTATTCCATCTTAATCATTGCAATTTTTAATGAATTATTGTAAAGGAGAATAAGGATTCTGTTTTATTTAAGACAGATTTTGACAGTCTTCTTGTCAATTCTGTGGTGGACTCTGTTAACACATCCATGTGCTCTTATTTTGATAATTACACACAGATAATTTCACTTGATTTCTTAAATTAAGCACTTAAAATAAGAAATTAACTCTTAAAACAAGATAAATTAAAGCTAAAAGCAGCGATCAACTGGCCCGAGCAGAGTGCACTGCAAATTATTTGTTTCTTACCAATATAAAAAAAACTTAAGATTTAGAAGTGTTGGATAATTTATCTTGTTTTGAGAGCTAATTTCTCATTTTAAGCGTTCAATGTGCTTATTTCTAGATTGAACAACCTTAATTTAAGAAATCTTGTCAAGTGAAAATATCTGTCCATGCAGCAAGAAAGTTCCCCTCAGATTTAGTGTTTTTATCTTGTTTTTAAACACACCTTTTTTTACACTGTGGTTATCTTTGTTTGCAGTCCGAGCAAGTTCACAAAAACGACTTCAAACTGTTTTAAAGTATTTTCTCTCACCGAGTGTCTGAAACACATCTCACAGATGCCAAGTTCGTATTTGCTCTTCAACTAATGGCTCTCAGTATGTGTGTCTGTTCTTGTGTGTGCGTTTGTGCTTTTGTTCTCCGAATGTGTGTGTGTGTGTGTGTGTGTGTGTGTGTGTGTGTGTGTATTGGTAGGCAGGATGAGCATCCCTTCTGTTACCGTTGCTGTCCCTTCATTTCACGCTCCGGCAGCTCCGCGTGAATCCTCTTCCCTTGGCTCATTATCAGTGCTGTTCAATGAACGCGCATCCCAGCAGAATGCAGGGTAAAACCAAATCATTATTCAAGTATGGGGGTCAGTGCAGACGTTGTGACTCTTTTGTTTAGTATATTTATTACTTTCCCTTCAGAAATAAGTAAGCAGGATGCAGAGCACATCCCCCGCCCCGAGCCTGATTTGTTGAGGTAGTCGATTCTCGAGCACCTGACCTGAGATTGATGAACACCAAGTGCAGCGTCTGGTGCCATTATTATTGGATGCTCATTGGTCTCTTCTCTCATTTTTCTTGGCAGCGTCCAGCGTGCACGGAGCAGAATTCGGACACCTGCCGGACAACATTACAGTGTTGGAAGGAGAAAGCGTCACTTTGAGGTAACTTTTGATCCTACACCTGCACCTACTAATTACATGAAAAACATGTTTGTGTCCCTCCTCCCCCCTCCCCCCCCACCTGTCAGGCCAATTTAATTGCCAATTCTCCGTCACATAACTTCAATTAGGCGTCCCACATTGTGCCATATTTTGCAGCCCCGTCTATTCTATAGCTAATTGAATGATATTGCCTGTCAGGTGTCGCTGGAGTCGTCCCGTCTGTCTGCAGTCACCTTTACTTAGATGTAACAATAATGATGCACAGGTCAGCTCAGTAGGTGGACCTCGTGAGCGTCCAACCACACCTGCCTCACTGTGAGTGATAAAGTAGAAATCACAGCTTTCCCTGGCTCCCAACCAAGCAGAAAAACAGCCAACTTGCAACTTTTTTTCCTCCTCATGCATGTGGCCTGGCTTGGCAGTACGTTCAGCAGCGCAAAAAAAAAAAAAATACAAGTTGCTTTCAACACCTTTAAGCCTACACCTCTTCAGATCTCTGAACAAATTCCTCTTTTAATCCCTTTTTTTTCTCTTCGCCCCTCAGAGTGGGCCTTCACCTAAAATCAAATATGTTATTCCGAAGCCAAGAACAGTTCTGTCAATATCTGTTGACATAAACAAGTCTCTCTCAAAGTTGGAAATCAAAGAGCCAGGAGTCTGATCTATATTGTCATCAAGATGTGTAGCCTGAAGGCGTTGTATCGACGCTGAGGAGGAGTCAGATCCATCGAATCTTTGGGGTGTTTTCAGGCTAAAAAAAAAAATCTAACCTGAATGCACCTGGGTGGTAAAATCTGTGCTTTCAATGTCACCTTTTATCAGAACAGTCGGGCTGTAGAGTCATTTTATTAAACACTTTGGTCTCAACTGTGCAGCAGCGTCACATCACCAGCATCCATTTTTTTTGTTTCTGGCTTTAAACAGTGTTACCGGCTCCTGTGACTCACCAGCAGTGATGGGCAGTTATGAGTTAGAAGTAATGAGTTACTGTAATCTGATTGCTTTTTTCAAGTAATGAGTAAATTAACGGATTACAATTGCAAAAACAGTAATGACATTACCGTTTCCCGCAAGCAGGCTGCATTACTAAACCGCGATATTGTTTGTGAGAGTGTCTCATGACAATCACGAATGAACGGTTCAACGTCAGTGGTAACAAATACATGTGACAAACAGAGCTGGAGTGTGGGAGAGAGCAGGACCATGCAGCGTTTAATTCCTGGAAGTACAGACATTACTTTGAGTTTGACACGGTTAAAAAGTGACAAAAACATTCCGCATACAACTTCCGCTGTACACTCTGCGTCGGAAGAAAACTTTTATCTCCACCTCAAATCTGAGCAAAAACCTAGCAAGCCGGCACAGGACTGTGCAACTTATTGAGACACCCCCGGATCCCCCCACTGACATGACCGCTGCTGCTACCACATCCAATTCAACCGGGCAAACCTCCAGGGGCACAGGTGGGATCTTTGAACTGGGGGGACGAAGCTGTCAGCAAATGATTTCAACTCAATGAATTATTTTTCCACTCCATGTCTGAACCAAAATATGTTTTAATTAAACATTTGTATATGAACTGTAGTGTAAACAACAACCAACATATTTACATTAATAAAAAGAAGTTTGTACATGAAATTCCCAGTGCAGCCAAACAAATTTACTGACTTGAAGCTGACTCAATGAAGGACCCAAAAACATCTCTCCTCCTTTAATCACCCGCAACATACTGCTGGGCAATTTCTTATCTGTCCAGCCTGTCAAGCCTTTAGAACCAGTGTTTCCCACAGGATTTTTTTGTCCGAAATTTTTGTCCTGAAAGCCTAAATTTGGTTACTGTAAAAGGAGAATAAGGATTCTGTTTTATTTAAGGTGTCATATTTTGACGGTTTTCTTGTAAATTTTGTGGTGGACTCTGTTAACACATCCATGTGCTCTTATTTTGAAAGCTACATGTGTTTACTTTCATTTTGAAGGCAGGTCTAACACGTTTCTACCGTAACACCTTATGGTGTGTTTAATTTACACTGAAAGTCGGAAGTTGTAGCTCGGAACCATGTTGAAAATTCTGACAGTCGTGTAGACCTTGAACGCACCATTAGCCGCCAGACTCTCTGTGTGCGCTGCAATGTAAATGAGTCATTAGTCATTTCCACTGTAGACTCTGAATCATTCCGACGCATCGTAGAAAAAATACTGACCAAAAGCGGTGTCAAGCTGCTGATGGAATATGCAGAAGTCTATTGCTTTATAGCGTTGTGCACCATGTTTTTGAAAAGTAACCGAGTAAAGTAATTAAATACTTTTGAAAATAAGTAATCAGTAAAGTAACTGGATTACTGTCTTAGAAATAGTAAGTAGCTACTGATTACTTCTCCAAATAACTTCACCAACACTAACTTAATGGTAAACCAGTATCACAACCTTTTCTGACATGGCTGTTAAATGAGCACAATAAAAGAGCATGCTCATTTAACACACCCATGTTTTTGGTGAAGTGAAGGTATCAGTTTGCAACTAATGAACAGGCATCGTTTACTGGTGAACTGTGTTTTATGGCACCAGAGGATTTAAGGCTTGCTGGTGTTTCCTCACAGTCAAAATGATGTTCCCCACAGCGCTCCCCTCCATGATTAAAAGTTAGGGGAGTTTGGTTCGGATTTAAGATGGGAGGAAACACATAAATGCAGCTGGCAATTCAACACAACACAGCTGCCAGTACTGCTGAAGCCAGTTCATCTCCATTTGGAGTAGTTTTATGCACAAATCAGGGCAGATTCCAACTGAAAAAAAGTCTCATATTTTTATGCTAATTGTGCCCATTGGGTCAGCCTCAACGGCAATCAATTTGACACAACACATCGAGTTGAAGCATTAAAAAAAAAGAAAATGATGAGAAAAGTAACTTTTTTGGGATTGTGAACTTAGTTGAAAACTTTAAATTGTGAACTATGAACGTCGCATTTATTTCAATGCTGGCAAACTGAACTTTGAGTTGGCTCTTGTAAAGCGTGAACTTGTACCACACTGGTTAAAACAAAGGCTATTTAATTTTTTTTTGTCTTAAAATAGACTAAATAAACATAATCTGAAGAAATTTTATAATTCTTTTTTTTGGAGGGAAGTTTTTGGGTTGGGTTTGTTGCCCGTAGGCAACATTGTACCATAATGGGGCACAAGCGAAAAAGAAAGTTTTTAAAATTAATTTTAACATAATTTATTTAATAAACATGTGTAAAAGATTCAGTAGTTTCAACAGGGTACAATACATAACATTTTAAATTTAAAAACATTATAAAAGGAGCTTTTTTAACCGGTTTCTTGTCTGAATGTTGCCTTCAGGCAACATTGTACCATTGAACCAACAACCCATTGAAATGAATGTCTTAAACAGTCTAAGTGTATGAAACCATCAAAAATGAAGGTTTACTCACCTATCAGTAGGATTTTTTTTTTCCAGATGGAAAAGGGCCAGTATATTATGTTATGAGTGATTTTTTTGTGGCGCAAAATGGCAAAGCTGTTCCCTTTGGAAAAGTCTGAAAAATAGGGTTTCAATATGGCCTCCTGGAGGTCATGTGACAAATTAAAGCATTGCTATTGGTTCCCTATGGTATGGAAATCTAACAGGCATGTTGCCTGAGGGTAACACCGTACAATAGATGGTCAAACAGCTTTCATTATTCAGTAACAAGAAAAAGCATGATTAGATTAAATAAACTTGTTTTTTTTGTGTGGCAGACGTATGTTTTGCTGCTTTGCTATTGTTAACCATCTCATCTCATCCTTCAGACTTGTTGGTTTTGGGGTTGCCCTTTGGGAACGACTGCTTTCAAACTGCATATGTGACTGTTGAAGATAGATCTCACTGTACAAAGCTGCCTTTCTAGCTTGTCTTGTAGCTTGAGATTAGATGGCATAAACAGATGTGTGTTTAAGTTTACTCTGCAGTGGACGCCCAGTAGCTGACAAACAAAGGACTAAACAGCCTTATAAATAAACTCCATTTTCATGTAAAATCACTTATACAAATACTTGTGTTTTGCTTGAGACAATGCTGTTGTGTTGCCTTTGATGCGGGCCATTAAGATGAGGCACATTTGATGCTATTATGGTGCTCATTTCCTCTGGGCTTGCAGTCCTGTAGCAACATCATCAGTGCAGAAGTGATTAATTTTAAAAATAGATTAATAGACGCTGTTTGTACACAGATAATGAATTTTTATGGTGGGATTTCTTACTGTATTGTCGCTTTATTTAAACCCACCAGCCACAAACAGAATCTTAATCAAAATGATGTTTGTTTTTTTTAAATCTTTTTCTTCTTTTCCCAAACTTGTTCAAGTGGTTTGGCCTTGAGGTCATGTAGCCACTTGTGCACCAGCCAGGTTGTTAAAGACTTCCAAGATCACCTGCACTCTTATGCATTGGAGGTGTCACTGGCACTGACTTGGCAGGTGATCTAAGATCTACCTAAACATCAATTAAACATGAGGACTACGGAGGCATGTCCTCACAGCTGGTTGAAGCTGGGGAAGGACATCTAGTGGTCAGGACAAGAACTGAAGTCACACCCTCACTTCACGGTTCCTCTTTTTGAATTCTGTCACGACATTTAGGAACAACACCAGTGATTTACTGTGCTTTAATCACCTCATCATTTTAATAATTCACTGCCATTTATTGCCATTGACTTTAATTGTGAGTTTACAGGCAGTTTGAGGTGAATCAGCTGTGATGAGAATACTGATATAGAGGCACATCTCAAAAAATTAGAATATAATGAAAAAGTACAAGATTTTTTTAGTCAATCATTTCAGAAAGTGAAACTCATACATTTTATAGATTCATTACACAGAGTGAAATATTTCAAGCGTGATTTTCTTGTAATTTTGATGATTCTGGCTAAGAGATAATGGAAACCCAAAACTCAGTGTCTCAGAAAATTTTAATATTGTGAGTCAGTGTAATCTGCTGGTCCTGGGTCAGTGGTGGTTTGGGTCCATGTCCTCTGCTGCTGTTGCTCCACTGTGTTTTCTGAAGTCCACAGTCAACATAGCAGCCATCTAGCAGGACATTTTAGACTCTTCATGCTTCCACAAGCTCTTTGGAGACGCTGATTTCATTTTCCAGCAGGACTTGGCACCTGCTCACACTGGCAAAGGTACCAAAAGCTGCTTCAGTGACCATGGTGTTACTGGGCTGGACTGGCCAGCAAACTGGGCTGACCTGAACCCCATAGGAGTCTATGGGCTGTTGTCAAGAGGAAGGTGAGAGACACAAGATGACTTGAAAGCTGCAATAAAAGCAACATGGTGCTGTAGGCTGATCTCCTCCATGCCACCAAGTATTAATGCAGAAGAAGAAGAAGAAGATTACTTTATTAATCCCACAACGGGGAAATTCAACCTCTGCATTTAACCCATCCTTTTTTACACACAAGTGAACACACCATGCAAGGAGCAGTGGGCAGCACATTACTGCGCCCGGGGAGCTGTGCAGGGGGGTTAGGTGCCTAATTCATGCAAAAGGAGCACAACCAAGTATAGAAATGAGGATACTTTTCAGAAGCCTGACATTTGTGTTTAAAATATCCTTTTTTTTATTGATCTTATGTAATATTCTTATTTTCTGAGACCCTGAGTTCTGTGTTTTCATTACCTCTAAGGCATAATCATCAAAATTACAAATAATACAGGCTTGAAATATGTCACTCTATGTGTAATGAATCTATATAATGTATGAGTTTCACTTTCTGAAATAATTGACAAGAAATATTGAACCTTTTCACGATATTCTAATTTTTTGAGATGCACCTGTACAACTATTTCTCACAAGCAATCTCAACCATATATTTTTATAATTTGACCCATTTTTCTGCAACTGTGTTCTCCATGGGAGTGATGGGTAATCATTAGTGCTGTGGTACCCCAGAGGTTACAGACGGATGACAAATAAAGCAAAATCCAGAATAAATGACTGGGAGAGACATAACGAATGCATACAGCACAGGGCACAAGGGCTCCCTGAAGCGTTTGATTTGTTAGAATATGAGTCATATTATGACTTTGCCGTCACTTTGTTTCCACCTAATTGAATACCTATAGGAGGTTTTTAACCCATATTCAACAACAATCACCAGCATAAAAACAAGAGTTATTTTTTCTTTTCCTTTTAGGAGAATGGTGCCCCATCCTTTCATTAAACCTCAAGAGACTTGTGCAGTCTGTTCCCACGGTGCATTAAAGCTACAGGTGGTGACTTTTATATAAATAATTTTTGTTGAAACTGTCACGATATTTTTCTGACAGCAGGATATGAGACGGATATATTGTGGAGAAGTCATGTTCCTCTGCCTCCTCCTAGTGCTCCTAATTATAAGGTTTCCCCCAGAAAAGTGCTAAGACCTCATGGCAAGTTACTTTTTCCACATGATCATTTTGTTAAATAATTCAACAGGGTGCTTGAAATCCTTGAAAATGCTTGAATTTTAATGTTGAATTTCAAGGTTTGAAAAGTGCTTGGATTTTGGATTAAGTGCTTGTAAATGCTTGAAATTCTTACTGTATTTCTCTTGCAATCTGACTATAGATAACCGCATTTTCAATGGAAAAAAATATATAAACCAAATCGCCTATAGCCTATCTGAAATGAAGACCGCTCCGCCTGTGTCTCGCCTGCGTCTCGCCTGCGTCTTCTTGTTTCTGAGATGTTTCTTGTTGCTCTACCCTGTATCTTCTTACTGAAGTTTTTCTAATTCCTAGTGGATGTGAGGGCTCCTGAAGTCGGCCTGTTTGTGTGTGGTAGTGAGCTTCCTTTTGCTCCTAGCCCCTAGATTCCCATACCAGTATGTTTTATTAGGTTAGCAAACTACTTTTAGTTGTTAAAAGTGTAATACCATTGCTGGTGGTATGGTTAAGGGAATTTACCCCCTTTAGTATTGAAGTACTCATCGAAAACATGCCATTTACAACTGTTCAAAGGTACTGGAAAAGCTTGAAAATGGACATTAGAAAAGTGCTTGAATTTGACCACTGAAAAAATGTACGAACCCTGATTCAATTTCAGACTTCAGAAATCTGGACTCCATCTTTGCTCTTTTCTAATCATCAAGGCTCCTGAATGTAGAGATGTGGGGCAGTAAATGTGGTTTCCAGTTCCAGGAAGAATATTTTGGCTTTTAAAATGAATAAAAAAAGAAAACTGCTATTTGTGGTTCGATATTGTACATTGAGAGTCACATCAATTCTATTTTGCTGTTGCAACTTTTCCAACTCTGCTGAACTGAGGTACCTAACATATTTGGTTATCGTCATAAACAGTGTCCAAAATATATTCTGTTTGCTCGCTGGTGCTGTAAGTTCTTTGTATGCAAAGTAGGAAAAACAAAAACAGTAAATCTTACTGACTCAGGAAAAAAAACTAACAATAAAAAAATCTGATTATTGCTTTTCATCTCTCCACCTCTTTCTCCAATGTGGACTCGAATAGTTTGCATGTTTGTTTTGATTTCGATGTTGCAGCTAAGTTGAATTAAAATGTTGTTGTTTTTTAATGTAAAACGGAGCATTTCCCCCATTTATATAGAATATAACGCCGATCTGGTGTGTATTCAAGATTGCTTGAATAAGGGTGTCCTATGCAAAACCAGTTTTTGTATAGAACCCCCAACAGGGTTAGAAACTGTCCTGCTAGCTGGTGCATCAATATTTTAAGAGCTGCTAAATAAGTTGCACCTGTCATGGGGAGACATGCAGCATGTTGTCAGGTACAAAATGTGATGCAGAGATCTGATTGCAGTCTTTTTCCACCAGGGACGAAGGGGAGAAAAGTAAATAGTTAACCCTCTATGGTATGCATAATGATGCCATTTAGGAAAAAAAATATCTGGAGTGTTTTTTTTAACCTAAAATAGACTAAATAAGCATAATCTGAAGAAGTTTTATTACATTTTAAAGTTTTTGGGGTTTGTTGCCCGAATAACATTGTACAATAACGGTGCACAATTGAAAAAGAGGGTTGTTGTTTTCTTCAATTTTAACATTTAATAAATGTGTAAAAGATTCAGTAAGTCAGTGTTGTCCTGACACACAGACTGAAGTCATTCTGAAAATGGAGGAAAATGTGTGGAAATTTTAAGCAAATAAGACAAGCAAAGCTCACTATAATAGTAGACTATGGTCCTCTAGACTATGGAGTATAGTAATAGCATGAAATATACTACAACCAACATCAAATATATCTTTGTTAGACTGTTAAGATAAAAACAAAATGATGATGAATGGTATGTACATACGTACGCAAAATGGCAAAGCTGTTTCCTTTGGAAAAGTCTGCAAAAAAGTGTTTCAATATGGCCTCCTGGGGGTCATGTGACAAATGTAAGCATTGCAATCGGTTCCCTATGTTCTTCCCTCTTTTTTAAAGTATTGCATCACTCAAAAACATGCATTTTTCTGTTACTGCATTGTCTATTTCTTGCCTCAAATGTTTCCAGAAACATACAATGAAGTGTCTATCTAATAAAGTGGCGGTGTGGTCTTCTGCTGCTGCAGCCCATCTGCTTCAAGGTTCAACATGTTTTCCGCTAACAGATGGTCTTCTGCATACCTTGGTTGTAACGAGTTATTTGAGCTACTGTTGCCTTTCTATCATCTGGAACCAGTCTGGCCGTTCTCCTCTGACGTCTGGCATCAACAAGACATTTTCTCCCAGAGAACTGCTCACTGGATATTTACACATTCTCTGTAAACCCTGGAGATGGTTGTGTGTGAAAATCCCAGTAGATCAGTAGTGTGTGAAATACAAAAATCACCTCTCTTCCCCATTCTGATGCTCGCTTTGAACTTCAGCAGCTCGTCTTCACCATGTCTAAGTTCACTGAGTTGCTGCCGTGTGATTGGCTAACGAGCAGTTGAACAGGTGAACATAATAAAATAGCCGGAGAGTGTATTTTAGTGTACTGTTTAGCTGTAAAATGTAAAAGTTTGTGACCCAGTCCAGCAAATGTTCTCAGCATTAACCGGTTTCTTGCCTTCAATCATTTCCGAAATTGAAACTCATACATTATATAGGTTCATTACACATAGAGTGAAATAGTTCCTGTTTTTCTTGTAATTTTGATGATTCTGGCTTAGAGATAATGAAAACCCAAAACTCAGTGTCTCAGAAAATTAGAATATTGTGGAAAAAGTTCAATATGCTGGTCCTGGGTCAGTGGTGGTTTGGGTCCATGTCCTCTGCTGGTGTTGGTCCACTGTGTTTTCTGAAGTCCACAGTCAACATAGCAGCCATCTAGCAGGACATTTTAGAGCTCTTCATGCTTCCACAAGCTCTTTGGAGATGCTGCTTTCATTTTCCAGCAGGACTTGGCACCTGCCCACACTGGCAAAGGTACCAAAAGCTGCTTCAGTGACCATGGTGTTACTGGGCTGGACTGGCCAGCAAACTGGGCTGAGCTGAACCTCGTAGGAGTCTATGGGCTGTTGTCAAGAGGAAGGTGAGAAACACCAGACGAGGATGACCTGGAGACTGCTATAAAAGCAACATGGTGCCGTTGGCTGATCTCCTCCATGCCACCAAGTATTAATGCAGTAATTCATGCAAAAGGAGCCCAACCAAGTATTGAGTGTAAAAAGTAGCATTTTCCCCCATTTATATAGAATATAACGCATATCTGTTGTGTATTCAAGATTTATTTGAATACGGGGGTCGTATGCAAAACCAATTTCTGTATAGGACCCCCAACAGGGTTAGAAACTATCCTGCTAGCTGCCGCATCAATATTTTAGGAGCTGCTAAATAAGTTGCACCTGTCATGGGGAGACATGCAGCATGTTGTCAGGTACAAAATGTGATGCAGAGATCTGATTGGAGTCTTTTCCCACAGGGGACGAAGGGGAGGAAAGTAAATATTTAACCCAGTATGCATTATGATGCCAGTTAGGAAAAAATAAATATTTGGAATGTTTTTTTTTAACCTAAAATAGACTAAATAAGCAAAATCTGAAGAAATTTAATTTAATTTTTTAAAGTTTTTTTTAGAAATGAACACACTTTTCAGAAGCCTGAAATTTGTGTTTAAAATATCCTTTTTTTTTTATTCATCTCATGTAATATTCTAATTTTCAGTTTTGTGTTTTCATTATCTATTAGCCATAATTATCAAAATTACTAGAAATACAGGTTTGAAATATTTCACTCTATGTGTAATGAATCTATATAATAACTGACAAAATATTCACTTTTTCACAATATTTTAATTTTTTTAGATGTACTTGTAGGCCTAATCCCTTTTTCGTCTTTATTTGATGGTGGTGCTTTGGAACATATTAGTCCCAAAGGTGTTCAATTGGGTGTTGTAATGAGAGAAACTCCTCAGCAGTAAAACATAACATCAACCCTTCCTGCCTTCTTCTTCCAGATGTAGGATCGACGAGGAGGTGACCCACAAGGCCTGGCTGAACCGCTCCAACATCCTGTTCACGGGGACGGACAAGTGGTCGCTGGACAAGCGTGTGACGCTGGCCAACAGCAACAACAGCGACTTCTCCATCCACATCGAAAAGGTGCAAGTAACCGATGAGGGCCCGTACACGTGCACCTTCCAGGCCAACAACAAGCCGCGTATCGCCCACGTCTACCTCATCGTCCAAGGTGAGCGGCTGAGTTAACCCTTTGATGCACAACATCGGTCTAAAGTGACCCAGTGACAGAGTTTTTATGTTCTATATCTTTGCAATAAATTATTTTCTTCATCCAGTATTCCAGGTTTTCCTCAAAATTTTGTTTTCCTTTATTCATATTTTAATAAAATCCCTTTTTGTGTGCAGAACATGGGTCAAAAATGACACATATCCATTTTTTAGCTAAGTAGCTCTCTAAGCTAACTACTTAGCTAACTTCTTGGCTAAGTAGCTTGTTAAGCTAACTACTAAGCTAACTTCTTGGCTAAGTAGTTAGCTAAGTAGCTTGTTAAGCTAACTACTTAGCTAACTTCTTGGTTAAGTAGCTTGTTAAGCTAACTACTAAGCTAACTTCTTGGCTAAGTAGTTAGCTAAGTAGCTTGTTAAGCTAACTACTAAGCTAACTTCTTGGCTAAGTAGTTAGCTAAGTAGCTTGTTAAGCTAACTACTAAGCTAACTTCTTGGCTAAGTAGTTAGTTTAGCAAGCTACTTAGCCAAGTACTTAGCCAAGAAGTGAGCTTAGTAGTTAGCTTAACAAGCTACTTAGCCAAGTACTTAGCCATGTAATAATACAAAACCTTTTTCTTCATATATGAGAGGCAAAATGTAAATAATGATCTGTTGTTATCAAAAACAAGATATATAAAGAATACTTGGAATATTCAATGATAAAATAAGTTGATATCAAAAGATAGAGCACAGAAACACAGCAAGCATCAAATAACATGGGAAATTAATGAGGGTCATTTTTGACCCATGTTGTGCATCAAAGGGTTAAAGCAGAACAGGAGAATAAGTGTTTTTTTCTGTTTCTAGTAGCAGTGCTGGCTCATTTTCCCTGATTCATCCGCAGCCTGCAGATTTTATTGCCACTGCGGCTGCAAAATAGATAAGTGTGTGTGCAGCGATGTTACTGTAAGCAGCCTTGGATAAATACCAAATGGCTTAATTATGCATTTTGTCATTCATCCAAGCGTAGTGCCGTCTATTGGGTGTGATTGAGGTTTGACATCGGGGAAGCAATTAAGATTTTCTATGGTTACGTTTCAATGTTCCTTTTCTGTTAAATCGTGCTTAGATGTATGCTTAAATTTATGATAGAAAACTTAGTAGTTAATGTTTTTATGATGTTTAAGTAATTAAGCTTGTATTTATGGGTATATTAAAATGTAATTACTTATTATTATGTCTTGAAAGTCGGCGTGTCAATGTGTGTGTGAGCCTGCTGCAGGTGACAGATCAGCAGAAAGTCACTTTCAATAAGGCAGAGTCCAAGCTCATTTGTTTTTGCCATGGCCGGTTAAGGTTACCTGCTTTTTTTTAGTTAGTTAGTTAGTTAGTTAGTTAGTTAGTTAGTTAGTTAGTTAGTTAGTTAGTTAGTTAGTTAGTTAGTTAGTCAGTCAGTCAGTCAGTCAGTCAGTCAGTCAGTCAGTCAGTCAGTTAGTTAGTTAGTTAGTTAGTTAGTTAGTTAGGTTCTTTAATGTCCCCAAAGGGATGATTGTTTTCACACAGTCAGGTACCAGATATCCTGTCTTCCCACATATACAACAGAAAAACATAGAAAGCAGCAATCATGACATCCATACAACAGAAAAACATCTAGACAAGAATAAACATGACATGGACAATATACAGTGATACCAGTGAAATCTACATATTCTACATATTCAGTGCTATGATGGCTGTGGGGACGAAACTTTTTGAAATGGGTCTTTTTCCAGTCCAGTACTCTATATCTCCTTTTATAAGCAGAAAGTTCAGATCGATGAGGGTTTATGTGGAGAAGATGAGGTACCCAGTGTGTGTTTGTGTGTGGGGGGGCTGTCCAACTGCCTGACTAAATAACTGACAGTGCAGGACCACGACTGGGACTCAGTCATCAAGTCAGCAGCTAAGTGAGTGAGGGACTCGCTGATCCTGACTGACATGATGTATTGTCGAGAACTGCCCGGAGGATGGATCGCAGACCTTTTTTACCCACTATGTGTGAATTTTTATGTTTATTTTTGGACTAGTGTGTGTCAAACAGATTGCAGTTATACAAGACCAGAAGGAGGAAAGTGAAAACGTACAACTTAACAGGATATATTAGGGTACAGTCCAAGGTTATAATAGGTTTTGGATTTTTGTAAATTAGTTTTAATTTCGTTGTCAAATTTTGTTCTCAAATTCAGTTAGTTTTAATCAGTTTTTAGAGTGTGTTTGCTAGTTTTAATTCTTTTTTTTTTTTGATAATGCTTAGTTTCAGTTTAGTTTTTATTAGTTTTAGTGTTATTTTTTTGTAATGAGTTATTTGTTGGGTGCCAGATTCAATAAGGTCATAATAAATGTTGCCTTTATTTCCTTTTATTCTATATAATGTGTTATTTCCACTTTTTGAATTGAATTACTGACATAAATAAACTTTTCTGTGATATTTTAATTTATTGAGATGCACCTGCGTGGTTTGGGTCTTTTTATGGGCTTATCACATAAGCAGTGGTGGACTCAGGGGGTTGTTGCCTCCATGGTTGAAAAAAGCGTGCTAAAGTGCCCTCAAGAGTGGTGAAAACGAGAGGAAGTGCCTTATTGGCTGCCCTTTACAGGTGCAAAAAAATGAGTAGGTGCCCTCTAGGGTGCCCCTTCATATAGTAAATTATGATAATGTGCCCTCTAGTGCAAAAAAAATCGATAATGCGCCTTAATGAGTGCCCTTCTACTGCCCTTCTGATGCCATGGTGCCTCTCTTTGGTAGCCGACAAACGAGGAATGCGAAAGAGGCGTTGCCTTCATGTGGCGTCACTATGGCGAACAGCTACATTAAGTGGTACTAAAATCCGCAATGGATAACGAAGCAAAAAGCAGATTAATAGTTTGCCTGTATTCGTAGTAGAAAAGCGCAATTAGATGCCAAGTTAGAAAACATGATAAAGTGCCCTTGCAATAGAGAGAAAAATAATTCCAGTGAAGAAAATGATCTGCAGTGATTACAAAAAATGTCACAGTAGGATATCAATAAAGATTCTATAATACAGTGTCACCGACCTGGGAAAAATGTTATTAGAGGTTTTGTGAGGTTTTTTGCCCTCATTTAGCTCTCAAAGTGTACAAGATTGATGCATTTTACTTTAAAATGTATACATTTTATCCCAGAGGGATGGTTTTAATTGTCAGTACCATATCATTAATTACTTCTTGATGTGGATCTCCTTTTTAAGTTAATGCTAATCGTAATCAAGGACGAGGACTATTTCATCATACATGATTCATCATAGCTTTTTGCGTGCTGGTGGGGCCCCATGTTGTGCATGTTGTGTTATGTTTTCGCCCTTGTCCTTCAAACAGTCTGAGTCCGCCACTGAACATAAGAAAAACGGTAAATCCAAATTCAGTTTAGGCCAGACTTTAAAAGAAACTAGGGCCGTCAGTGGATTAAACACAAATTAACTTTGTGTGGCGCAGATTGCAGTTATACATCACCAGCAGGAGGAACGTGAAAACTTTTAACAGGATGTATTCGGGTACATTCTGCTGGAATGGAAACACGAGGCCTGGCTTTGAGCTCACAGGTGGCGGCAGAGACAATGTCAGCTGCTTACTAACAGAGTTTTCACATCGCACTGCAGCCAAACAAACACTCTTGTCTGCAGGGTGCAAACGCTTGGCACAGATGACCATATATACCTAATTCCAAGTCGCCTGCAATTCCAGCCCTAGCTTGATATCACACAAAATAATTACACCCTCAAGTCAGTGCATCAAGCAGGAGCAGCTTCCTCACCACTCCAATCTGTGCTTTATCGCTGCAAGTATTCAACTCCAGCAAGATAGAGAAAAATAGGATCCTCAGTAGATGTCTTGCAAGAGAAAAAAAGCAATCTCAGGGCCAAGCTCATTATAAGCAATGATAATGGGCCATTTAAATTCAAGGGCCATCTTGTTATCAAACTAACTACATGCATAGTGTTCAGGCACTTTGTGAGTTTGGGGCAAAGCAGTAACCAGGAGTGGTCATTCACCTTAAAAAAAAAAAAAAAAAGTGAAATTTCTCAACACCACTTGTACAAATTTTCTTCTTTTCTTTAAAGATCAAATTGGATTAGATGTCAGGAGAGGGAGATTTTAATGCCCATTTGCAGCAATTTAGAATTCAGTGCATTTTAAGTAGACGGTCAAGCGTATTGTTGCGCAGCACTCAGGCTCAGATCATTAATCAGCTGATTGCCTCGCTGTCTTAGGTGTTAAGGATTTGCATCATACTTTAAATACCCTAATAGGCTGTAAAGCCACACCTCATCAATAATTTATGAGACAAAAAGGGGATTTTGAGGTCATATTTTAATAGCGTGATCTTGTGTTTTTCAGTGCCGGCCAGAATCGTCAACATCTCGAAAAACGTGTCGGTGAACGAAGGAGAGAATGTAAACCTCTTCTGTCTGGCAGTGGGTCGGCCTGAGCCCACCGTCACCTGGAAAGACCAGAAATGTAAGCTACCCTTTCTTGTTTGCTTGTCTTCAGATCCAGAGATCCCTTGTTCGCAGCTTCACCTTTATCTCTCTGCCTTCACATTCATCCCTAACCCTGTTCCGCCTTTTGTAGTGTATTTGCCTCCACCACCCCCCACCCTTCATCCTCCTACGGGCTTATCAGCATTCGCCTCATGTCCACGTCTTTATCCCACATACCTGTGTCATCACTCTTAAGCCCAGCTGTTTAGTCTGTCCCCATCTTAAATTCATACTCTGTATTTTCCCCAAGTCCCAATTTTTTGTCCCAAATAACCACACATTATACGTAATTATCCCCACCGCGCCACCTGTAATCATCAGCATCTGTCTTCATCCAACCTGTCAACCGGCATCGCGATTGCCAACCCACGCTAACAGCCACTTTTGGCTTAAAATCAGCTATTTTTAACTTCCATCGTTGTGCAAAATCAAAACTGGTTCAGAGATGTCAGTGTGCACGACTTGATAGATGAAGTCAAATCCATTTGAATTGATCAGCACAGCATTTATTCCCTATCTGTTCCCATCTTTGTCACCACTAATGTCCAAAGTCAGGAAAATAACCATTACACGGCCTCTGGAGATTGTATGGTTTTATTAGAACTGTAATGGCAGTGCTGTGTCATCTGTTCGGCACATAAAGAAAATTGCTATATACTGAATACACCATTAAGCCATGAGTCAATATTCCTGCATGCATTTTACTACAGTAATCGTCAGCATTTAATCAAAGAATGCCTTTTCTCTTTATGATTCATGTAGTTTCTAATAAAGTTTTTGTTGCTCGTATCACTGAAGCTAAAATAAATTGCATATTGCATGAGCTCCATGACCTTTTAGGTGAAATATGAACACTGAATTGTGTTTGTTGTGTGTGATGTGGATATATCTGCAACAAAAAGTCAAACAATATCTGAACCTTGAATATGAGAAGGATTTTTTAAGTCTGTTTGTGAGGCTGGGGTTGCAGCAGTGTCAAAGTCAACATATTTTCATCACAGAACAACATTGGCTTAGTTGTAGCTCGACTCCATCAGCAGCAGCAACACGGATCAGATGCAGTATGAGACAGCGGTAATAAATAGGTCAGAGGGAACATCTACTCAACACCCTGTAATTATACTGTTAGGTGAATAGATGCACAACCTATACTGTACTGCTGTGTAAAGACAGCGTTGTGCTTGCAAAGAGATCTGTTCCTCCTCCTCTGTCCCTTGTTTGTCCCTGGGTAAGCCTGCTGTGCATGCAATGTCCTTCCCTGCACAGTACCCCAGGCAGGGACGAGCCCATAGTGATCACAGACACCCAGAAATACAGAGGAGAAAAGTAAAGCATGCATGAATGCACACCTGCAGAAAAAAAGACACATACACACACATCTACACAACATCACAAACTCTGTGCAGTTGTCCTCCCTTGCAAGCCTACAGCATTTCTCCTCTGTCAGCAGTAATCCTCCCTCTCTAGCCGCCCCCACCATCTCTTTCTCGCTCCCCCAATAACCCCTCAGCTTGCGGAGAAAGAGATAGGGGCCGCATTGCTATTCCGTGGTAGTCTGTGCAACCAAGCCATCAGTTGCAGGAGACCAGGGGCGGTGGAGAAAGAGGGGGGTGTGGGGGGTGGACTCGCCCAAAGAAACAGCAAGAAGCTGCCAGCCATCTGTCCCCATTACTCAAAGACTGCATGAAGAAACTGCAGGGAGGGGGGGGCGGAGGATGAGGAGAACACTGCACGTGGAGGTTGAGTGGAAAATGCATGTGTGCGTCAGGTGGTGGTGGGATAGGAGGAGGTGCACCACCTTAGAGGTGAGACAGAGACCTGCTAAAAGTCTGCAACCCCCCTCTGTTCATGCACAGCCCACGAACTGATAGTGAGGCTGCTCTGCACTGTTGTTTGCAGGCGCCGCCTCCTTCATCTTCACCAAAGCACAGATACAATCTGTCGCAGCCCATTCACTCTCACTGGCATCCATCAGTTGACCCACTCAGACACATACAGGCATTCTGTCTCATTCAGTTAAATACACCAGCGCATCAGAGCCTTATCATTTGACATCCTATCCGTTAAAGCACACTCGGGCACACAGGTTTAGCATGAATGAATGGATTCTTGTGGTGGTTGTGGGGGAGCAGAATGCGCTTTTAACTTCAATGACATGATGATAAGTGTGAGGAGTTTCTGCATTTGACAGGGAGTTTGTGGTTTTTTGAAGCTGGTTAAATGAATTGTGTGTGAATCTAAAAGCTCAACTTGGCAACAGAGCGGGTTTGATTTGAAAAAGCAAAGTTGGAGATTGGTAAACAGCCAGCAGAGCCAGACAAATCCAAAAAGGAGGCAAACAAAATCCAGAAACAGACAGAAATCATGAACAGAGTCTTGACTGTGAGGAGTTAGAGGAGCAAGGATGATATGGGAGCCACGAGTGTTTGTGTGTGGGTGTATATAGTGAGTGGAGCTGATGAGGGACAGGTGTGTCTTGATGAGAGAATGAATTGCAGGTGTGCTGGTTGAGTGTGGAAATCAGATGATTGTAAAAGACAGGAGTGTTGTCAGAGAGTCCTCACAAGTTTATTTTTCTGGAAAAATTATCTTTTATTATTTATTATTTATATCTCTTATTAGATTCTTTAATGAATAGAATAGAATGCCTTTATTGTCACTATACACATGTACAATGACATTTGAGAGCTGACTGCAAAAAGCAGTGTGGGAATAAATAAAATATATATAAAATATAAAAATATACAATATAAACATAAACATACATAGGCAAGTAAATGTAAAGAAAAATATATACGATATAATGTAAACATAGGCAAGAAAGGGAGGTAAGGTGCACAGTCTTCAATTCAATTTGCCAGAAGCAGATATGATGCTATGCAGTGTTCATAAATATATTGCACGTTTGAAGGACAAATTATTGCACAAATTAGTGCACATTGCCAGGTATAGTATATTTGAAAAAGAAAGAGATATTGCACATTAATAGAGTACATATGAAAATCAGTGCATATGAGAGTTCAGGGTTGTTATTGCTTTTGGGAAGAAATTTTTTTTAAACGGTTTGTTAGAAAGAAATCTAAGGTGTCTTTATTAAATGTTTTATGTGGTTTATGTTTAAGGCCAAGGCTGGTAGTACTTATATTTGTGTTATCGTTAACAAATCCCAAGAAGAAAACGCCTCAAGCCCATTTCTTCATAGTAAAGACATCAACTTTTTAAAGATTCAGACACTAGTATTTTGCAAATTTTACTCAAATAGCAGTAATTATTGTATTTGTAGGGAAATATTTTAGTATTCGTGAGTAGTTTCAACATCAGGACAGTGTTTGTGGGATTGATTCAAAATAAACTAGTGCCCATGTTTACGGTAATGAAGGAGAATGTCACGCACGTTAGCGGAGCTTTTTACCTGCACAGACTCTGCAGGCTTTGTAGCATGTGGCGGCTGTAAGCTTCAGTGCATACATTTTGAGTTTTGCCAAGTGATAATGCCGTTGGTTATGCAGGTTTTTTGGAAGCGCAGGCTATATTAACTGGAACAGAATTAATTTGCTGGATCATTTTTACTACAAAACAGTGGATACACTTAGATTTGATTGATTAATTTTAATGTGAAATGTGAAAACACAAGGTTTCTCTGCTGCTGTCGTCTTTTGAATGGATTACAATCATTTTTTACACAGATAGTTGTTACCTGTTGGAGGGTCACGTAGTGTAAAAAAACGTTAAAAAAAATATATAGAGAGAGAGAAGTCATGCAATACCCATGCAAGGGACATCTGTGTATTTTGGCTCTTATGGTGTATTTTTGATGGATGAATTGTTGGTTTGGGTCTTTTCATGGGCTTATAACATAAGAAAAGATCTTATCACAGTAAATCCAAAGTCAGTTTAGGCCAGACTTTAAAAGAAACCAGGGCTGTCAATGGATTAAACACAACATAACCAATTAACCGTACAATTTACTGCAATGGATAATGGATGTTTGTCTGTAAAGGGGAGCTATGTTGGCACTTTCATGGTATTTTTATTCAGAAATCTGAGGTGTGAGGGAGCTCTTTGACAATGGCCATGCCAGTTTCTTCACGCCAAAGTTCTGCCTAACATATTTGGCCCCATTCCTGACAAAATATCAAGAAATGTTTGGTACCAATTGATCGCTTTTTGTTTCATATTATACCACTATCTTCAGTATGTTTAAAACCCAGCTGTATTTTGCTGTAATTGCGTTAATTTTTCTACACATTAAATATGTCAAATTAATGACAATTAAAGTTGCAAGCAGTGATGAACGGGCCCGAGCACAGTGGCACCGTCGGGTGTCAAGTTACAGTCTTGTGTTTTATGAAAAAATGCAATATTTTGCCACCATGCCACGCCCACACAGTATGACGATCAGTCAAGCTTTTAATAACTTTTAATCCCGAAGGCCTTGTGATGGTACTGACCAAGTTTGAAGTTGATACGGTTAAACCTGTAAGAGGAGTTTAACATGGTAATTTTATGAAAAGGGGAGTGGTTAAAGCATAAGGGGTGGGGCTTTATGAAATATTAATGTAGAGGTGTTCAGAACTGGACTCTTATTAAGCATGAGAAGTTTGGACCAGACCGGACAAAGTATAGCAAAGTTATGTTGCAAATTTCCCAACTTTTTAAATATGATAAAGCCCCCAAAAAGGGGATTGATTTGACAGAAAAATAAAAATAAATGGACCAATTTCAAACGGGTCCTTGCACTGTCAGTGCTCAGGCCCTAAAAATGACTATTGAGTATGACAGCATTGATTTAAACAAAAGAAAATGTTGAAAGAATGAGGAGTAAACTTCAAGCATTGAAGTCTACGGATTCACTGTAGACCTGTGCGAGGAGCACTTTGAAAAACTGGCCTTCCTCGTTTAAATTCTGCTGTAGCTTCATTTAACTCAACCAACACACCTTTCAGCCCTTTACTCTTCCAAACGACAGGTTTAACATTCTGTCAGGCCGTCCGTCCTCCTCTGTTTTAACCCGACATCAGACCTCTCTGGCCTGGACGGTAGTTTTTGTAATGGAAATGGATAAGAGGAGCCGAGAAATCAAGTGCCCTGATGATCTATTCGGGCTCAAAGTGCTGCCGGGGAAATAGAGCACGGTTTCACTGTAGGGCAGGCCAAAACCCCTGATCCTTTTTTCCCTCCTCTCATTCATACACCCTCCCCCCCTTTCTCTCTCTTCTCAGGTGCAATCCAACTATCTCTGGTGGTCAGGAGTCAGGCTCCTTCAAAAGCCATAAGTGGTTGATGGAGATGTATTTTACAGGCCATTGTAGGAGTGCCAGGGGCCAGCTCCAGTCAGATATGATCTCCCAGCAAAGAGCAGAGAGGTGTGCGATGCTGGTCCAGAGATCTCAGGGGATGGAGAGGGAGGGCAGGAGAGGGAGAGTGAGTCATATTACATCACACATAGGTGCTGAGGATGAAAAGTCCATGAAAGAACCGACCACATCAAATACCAGACTTGACATCTCTCTGTTTCCCTCTTTATGTTGCTGTTTCTCTGATTTGTCTCTATCTTTATATCTGTGTATCTCTTTCAGCGACTTGCTCGGTATCTCTTGCAAATTACCACTCTCTCTCTGTGTCTGTAATGCTCTCTAGCGCTCGATTGCTCTCATTTTTTATATTCTTTGTCCTTTTTTTATTTCTTGGAAGTCATCTGTAGAATCCTTGTGTGCAATTTCTCCAGTGCTAGTTGTCTGATTCTATCTTTTTCTCCTCTTCGCCCCCTTTACCACAAACCGCCTCAGCCTTCAGCCGTCCCCCTCTGGCAAAGTTGGGTGCTCCGCTTGCTTGACAGAGATGTCACAAGAGAGCTGTATTTATTAAACTAATGGAATGAGTGGATAACACTGCGAACACCCCACCCCACCCCGTCACCAATCGCCCGCTCGCACTTGCTCGGGTGGCACAAGCAGCCATCAACCGCGGTTGTCGCTCGCTGCTCAGCCTCTGCCGCAGCAGCTGCAAATAATCGTCTCCAGCTCAGTAGCCACACTAATAATCCTCCAGTATAATCTTCAATTAGAACCGCCGCGCTAATCTCTGACAGGAATAATCATGGCGTTTAGCGTCTTTTTTTGTGTGTGTGTGTGTGTTGGCGTCGGTGTTGCTCGGGCGCCGTTTGTGTGTTTGTGAGAGGAAGTAAAGGTCCACTGATTGACAGTGGTTGTGTGTATGTTTAGGGGGGCTTTGAAAGGGAAAAGTGAGCGGCAATTTAAGAGCTGGATTTCCTTGTTAGTGGTGAGATTATATATTATGTCGTGTTCCACAGTCTGACTTCTTTAATGGGGTAAAGGGGAGAAAAAAAGGCCTAATGGTTTTTGGAGGCTGTGAGACAGCTGGCTGCTCAGACTTGCAGGGAGGGGGAAGGGGGGGAGGGTGCACTTTCACTCTCATTCTTCTTCTTCTCTCTCCGCCGCTGTCGATCCAATAACACCCCCAACATCCATTCCCTCACATGAAGGAGCAATAACTTGTAGCCCGTCCCTTCGACTCTCCCCTCTGAAGAAATTCTGTGGCTGTTTGTCGCTCTGAGGAAAAAGAGCGAAAGTGTGAGACTGACTAATTCGGTTTTGGGGGCACCTGGGAGTTTGTCAACATCAAATAACAGCCAAATATTCTTCTCAGTATGTAATGTAGCGAGCAGGCCGTCACCCCCTGGTGTGTCCACTGCCTGGAAGGAAAGCTTACAATTTCCCCAGACTCTATAAAAGTAATGGTGTCACCGCTGTCAAATCATGTTTACTTACTTTGCATCTATACAAGATTTCACCAACTGACCTGTTCTTTCACTGAACAAACCAGCTTGATGCCACGAGTTTGAGTCTTGATACAAATGTGATTGAAATAGCATCTTTTTTTTTTCAAGATAACATATATTCTTTTTGGTGGTATCGTTTCTGATTAAATTCATGTTTTTGTTGCTGAATTAAACCTCACAGAGACATTTTTGGGGCAGATAAAAGACCAACAGTAGATGCCTCATAGAAGTGATGTTCATCATTTGGAAGCAGAGAATATGGGGATTAATTTGGCCTCAGCATTGTTTGTTCCATTTTTCTAGTTGTAGTATATGAAGTCTATTGCCATGCTTAATTATGTCTCATATGTTGACGCAGCACCATTTGTTACATAGAACTAGTGCAAAATGTAACCAGTTTTTCCTCTTCAGAATTTGTAAAAATGATCAAAAACCTTCCAAAATACCACATTAAGACACTAAGAATTTGAGGAACCCCATCAAAAATTACATGCTTTGATTTGATTTTTAAAATGTTTGAAATTTGGGAGATTTTTGTAAAAAAGATTGCAACTGGACCGTTACTCAGAAACCCCCTTTATTGTTAATATACCCAGGAAATCCATCTATCCTCTGAATGCTCTAGGGCTCTAGTTTGTGGTTTAAAGTTGTGATTATCCTAGAGGTCACAAAAGGTCAATTTATACAGTGAGGTCAAGTTTCAAAAGATGCTGTCAATGCAATGAAAAGGGAACTACAGGGACTAACATTATCACACATGAATAAGGTTTATTGAATCCACAAGAGTCTTGACCCTGCAGTGATAGTCAAATTATACAATTTCAAGACTGTTTAGAGACCCCATTATCAGTGTTGTAGTCAAGGCCACCTAAACCGAGGCCAAGTCAATACCAAGACCCTGGTGTATTGAGACCAAGTCAATACCAAGACTTTAAGGGGGCGAGACCGAGTCAAGACCAAGACCAGTCCCAGCCGCCTCTTGCTTTGCAGAATTTACAAGTTGCTATGTTTTCTTTTTTTTTTTTAGTTGTGCACAAAAAATCTGTGTGGTTCAGGTAACTAAATTTGATTACAGACGAGTTGGCTGACATCTTCTCACAGTGTCTTCTCCTGTCACTCACATGACCATTTGAAGGGGGCGTGTGAAAGGAGGCGGGAGGGGTGACAGCCATTCACGGTGACAACAATTTCAAATGATACGGTAGTGTTCAAAATAATAGCAGTCCAATGTGACTAACCAGATTAATCCAGGTTTTTAGTATATTTTTTATTGCTGCATGGCAAACAAGGTACCAGTAGGTGCAGTGGATTTTCAGAAAACCAACAAGACCCAGCATTCGTGATATGCATGCTCTTAAGGCTGTGAAATTGGGCAATTAGTTGAAAGGGTTTTTCATCCTGGAGCTGATCATTGGCTGAGCCTTTGCTTAGTCACATTGGACTGCTATTATTTTGAACACTACTGTATATGAGTCATGTTATTGGCTGTTCTCGAAGCAATACGATTTTTGCAAAATCACAGTTATGATATTAACAAGTACATCCAAAAATGCACAGTTGTGGTCTTGAAATAAAATCCAGAGTCCGCTTTGTCCGAGACCGAGAAAGGACCGAGTAATAATGCAGTCGATTCCGAGATGAGACCAAGACCTTCAAAAAGTGGTCTTGAGACTGATCTCGAGTACTACAACACGGCCCAGTATACAGAAATGTTCAAATGTAACTTCTTAGGATAGGCCGAAATAACTTTTATACTGCATGAAAAAAAACTGCATGATATTAGCATCAAGTGAGCTTATAAAGGAGAGACACGTGTGTACCCATAGAACCAATTCTTATTCAGATATTTTAAGGTCAGCGGTCAAGGGACCCCTTTGAAAATGGGCATGTCGGTTTTTCCCTCAACAAACTTTAGCCTAACTTTGGACTGTTTTTTAGCCCCCTTTACAGACAAGATGACATGATTAGTACCAAAGGACCCCTAAAGGTCTTCTAGATTCATATGAAACCACCATCTTGGCCACTGTGGCATGAAGAGCCTGCTCAGTAATCTCAGCTATAAGTTATGTGTCAGTGCACCTGCCACAGTTTCTCAAGTGGTAAACCTTAAATCAGTAGCCCGAGTCACCTTGCAGCTGATATATTGTGACCTTTGACATGTGCCTCGTGTCGATAGATGGGCTGGTGAGTGACGGGGAGTTTCTGGACATCACAGAGATCAAGAGGCAGCAGGCCGAGGACTACGAATGCATCACCAACAATGGAGTGGCACCACCTGATCAGCGCAAGGTCAAGGTTACGGTCAACTGTAAGCATCCCACTCAGCACCGCACAACAGCCCAGTGGTGATAATTCAAGTCACACAGTGATGTATTAATGATATATGTTAATACTGTAGATTATTATGTATGAATTCATACATCTCTCCGGGGGTTTTTCAACCTCGTTTATAACCCTGTGTTGACCTGAATTGACTTCTCAGTGAAGGCAAATGTATACTAATTGCTGAATTTCCTCCTTCTGTTTCTCCACTACTCCTCCTCCCCTCCTTTTTCTCTGCCAGACCCTCCGATGATCACAGACATGAAGAACATGCCAGCCCATTTGGGTAAGACGGCCATCTTGCGCTGTGAAGCCATGGCAGTCCCACCAGCCGCCTTCGAGTGGTACAGAGATGACCACAGGTGAGACCTCTAAGGAGCTCAGGGATACATTTTTTTAGAAACAGCTATCGAGACTGTATCCCAAACCGGACACATCTGCAATGCTGCACTTTCCGGTGTTTTCACGGTCATTGGAAATAATATCGCCACCACCAGTGTAGGTATAATTGATTTATACATATTTAACAATCTACATGTGAATTTTTATTTATTTACATGGAGATTTACATATCTGATTACGATACGAAAGTAAATCTGATGAGAAAAAGCAGTAAGAACGCTCAGGCGACGATCTTAAAAGTACATCTGTGTTTTTACTGTACTGTATTTTATTGTGAAGGACAGAAGTACGGTCCGGTTGTGTTGATAAAAATCGTTAATAACGGTGATATTTATTTGGCTTACCCACCAACATCTAATTTCCCCCCAAAAACTCAGCAGCCTCCATTGTTTTACAACGAGGAGATCCAAGTGTTTGATTTGGGATACAGTTAGCGCACGGCTAATTCACCAGCGTTAGCGTCCTTTAGCCAACTCTGGTAAACCTGAGGCTAACGTACACGGTTAAAACAATATACGGTTCGAAAGATAAGAAGTTAGACTAGTTTCACACCATTTAATTTATTGGAAGCATAACATGATCATTTAAATTAGTAGTTAATGTGAAATTTTGATAGAATCTTAAGTGTTTTTTTTCCCCTTTTCCAAAACTCAAAAAACAAGGGGAGCATTGCTGGCTGTGGATAAAACAGTGTGGGAGAGCTTACTCCCAACTTAATATCCCGAAGATCAACAGACAGACATATATCTGCTCCAAGTTAAGTTGCTAGCTAGCAAACATGAGCTAACTAACGATTGTCTGTTAGATGAGATAACCCAAACTGGATTCAACAGTTATGGTTTCTGTCAACTAGTACCGTGAAGGGTGTCCGATTTGAGATACAGTTACGCTACATCTTAAATTCATGTTTTTGTCTCAGTGGCCTTTCATCCTCCCTTATCAAATGCGTTTTGCACACACAGAATGAAGCTTTTGAAAAAATGCTCCTCAGAGTGGAAAAGAAATCCATAAACACTGGCCTTACATTTTAGTATTGATGTGTAAAACTGTGCTGCTGATAGGCCTGCTCACACACAGTTTTGGGGGATGGAGAGGTGAAGTTAAGGGGAAAATGTGCCACCCTTTATGTTTATGTATGATGGTAAATGTAGTGCACCGAAGCAGTAAATTCCTCAGTGCGTGCTATGTTGACCGAGAAAGTCAAGTTCTCTGGGTTGGCATCAGCGACAGCATCTAACAAACTGCCCGCACTGACATTCATTGCAGCAGAGTGATTCCATTCCTGTTGGCATCGGAGGGCAGTTTGAGCAAAAACACCAACAATCAGTGTTTTCTCTCGGCAACTCAGGATCTAGAGAGTCCTTGTCCTCCACACGGCAGGTGCAGCCTCTGTCTCATATAATAACTGAATACCAAAATAAACCAAAACACTGTAAGATGTACACTCATGGAAAAAAAAATATTAGACCACCATTTTTCTTCAATTTGTTGTTCATTTTAATGCCTGGTACAACTAAAGGTACATTTGTTTAGACAAATACAATGATAACAACAAAAATAGCTCATCAAAATAGCCTTTTTTCATGGTTTTCTTGATAATAATCGAAAAATGGCTTAGTATCAGCTCTTAAATTACACTCTATTTGAGCTATTTTTGTTGTTATCATTATTTGTCCAAACAAATGTACCTTTAGTTGTACCAGGCATTAAAATGAACAAGAAATTGAAGAAAACTAGGGTGGTCTGATATTTTTTTCCCATGACTGTACATGCATAACATCCTCTGCACTCATATTTTTGGAGGTAATATTTGCTGTTTGTTCCCCTTTTTGTCAGCAAGCAAGGCCAACCATGAGCTAGGCAAGGCACATTGTAATCTATTATTCATATGGTTTTAGTAGATAATTTGTGTTTAAACTGTGTTTTAAAGTGAACCTGATGTTTTATAAGACAAGTCAAAGTATCACATGAAATATTTATAGCTTTTACTCAGGGTTTTTTACAAATCTGTCCAGTGGAATGAACAGGTGATCTGAATGAAAAATGACCAGATAAATACTTTTTTAATTTATTCTGACTGCTATATATGATTGGATTTTTTAATGATGAAATCAGCTAATAATTAGTGCTATAGATTGTATACACAGAATATACAACTTGGGAGACTTTGAACACATTGTTTCCTGAAGATTATTTAATTTAATTGTTTTTTATTCTGTTAATACAAAATAAATGCGTCTTTATGTATTTTAAAACATCACATTAATCGTTGAAAATTAAATAAACTTGCCTTTTTGTTGAAAGGAATAGGTATTTAAAAGTCTATTGGGTAATTTCCAGTATTTATATATTTTTTGCCCTTTGGAATGAGCAGAAAAAATAACCCATGATAAAGTTTCTTTTGTTTTTGGGTTGGCTAATGGTTTATCAGTGCATTTAGGGTATTAATCCACCATTATAATATGTTTTATGTGTGTGTGTGTGTGTGTGTGTGTGTGTGTGTGTGTGTGTGTGTGTGTGTGTGTGTGTGTGTGTGTGTGTGTGTGTGTTTGTAGCATAATCTGCTTCTGAATGGGTTAAAAATAGACAGCTTTTCCTCTAATTTTAATGTCAGTGAAGTCAATCACACAAGTGTCCTCATTAACTCGTATTTTTGATTGGTGACATTGATTGGTCAAAATCAAAGTGCAGCAGCAACCAGAATAACAGCACATCTAGTTAATATATTGCTTTTATTAGCCTCAATCACATCACTGTTTTACACCCATCAGTTCCCTGACAAGAGAAACAAAAAATATGTTAATGAGAACAGTTAAACTGTCAGTTCTGCAATATTAAAAAAAACAGTCTAGAGAAGGTGAAAATAGAGAAAACAGGAGAACAGAACAGAGATTCAGCCTGCTGAGACTCAGCAGAATAACTGGGCTGCATCCGTCAGTTGGGACCTGAGATCTTTACAAAAACAGTGTGAAAAAGCGAGTTGTTTTCACACAACAACATCACCACATTTAGCCGGCTTACTGTGGATGTAGTCTTGGCTGCCATCCACTCGTCTGCCCTTTGACATTAGTATAGGTCTGAGATAATCCTATGTGTATGTGTTTGCCATCTCTGGAGAAATATGAGCTTGTTGGAAGCCTATTTGCTGTCTATTACCCACACATAATCTGTCCTTCCAAGTTTGTAAAAGGTCCCAGAGAGTGTAGAAGAGTTGGGATGATTTGGCTTCAGCCAAAGTAAGACGGAGAAGTACTTAGACAAGCCTTTGCCAGCCAGAAAGAGCTGTTAATAGAGTATAATAGGCCCCAGCAGGAGGTCTCTGTTATTTATGGACTGTTAGATTTCACTATTAGTACAAGGTGAGACAGCCGGTATGTGGAGTGGGACTGTGTTGCATGGTCGTCTCCGGAGAGATGCAGAAAAAAAGCCTCTTGTGCAGTGAGTCATAAGGTGTGATTTTTGTGTTGTGTTATCTCTCTGTTCCTGACACACTCTTTTTTCACTTTTTCTTCCGGCTCCCTTCCCTCGCTTTCACTCCCCCCCCCCACTACCACCCAGGCCGGTAGAGAGTGACAACACCCTGAGGATCAAAAACGAGAGGACGCGCTCGCTGCTGCTGTTCACCAATGTGACAGAGAAACACTTTGGCAACTACACCTGCTTTGCCTCGAACCGTCTGGGGGCTTCCAACGCCAGCATGCTGCTGTTCCGTAAGTTATCACACAGACGTAAATGGAGGAGCGTGCACACGGTGACACACTGCTCACGTGTACGCAGAAACCCGAGCTCTCAAAAGTGACATACAACCTCAAAACGATACATATGCAGAGACACGCCGCTTTCCCTCTTCACCCCGTCTCATTTTAGCTCTGCACACAGCACAGCATTTTCTCAGCGCTCTCCTCCCTCCTTCTTCCCATTTTCGTTATTCTCCGCCCCATTAAAGCTTTGCTTGCCTATATTACCATCCCTCCCTCTCCCTCTCTCTCTCTCTCTCTCTCCACTTTCACGCTCTCACCCTCCATCTCTCGTCCATACACATTCCTGCACGCACACACACAGACTGTGGCTCTGCTCTGTCCCGTTACCCAAGAAGTTGTCATTTCTTTCCAAGCCCAATTCACATTAACCGTCCCCAATGAGCGATTTCCTACCCTTCCATTTCCCGTCACCCTCCCCCCTCCCCTCCCCTCTTTAGTGCATTCAGCATTACCATCTTAAGTGAGTCCTTCATCTATCCCCTTTCTTCTTTCATTCCTTTACCCATTATCTCGGGCCAGTCTCCCTTCAATGACTCACTCCCCCGTCAGACCCATACATCTTCCTGCTCCCTTTTTCCACCACCGCTGCCACTTCTGTCAGCCTATCTCTCCATCATCTGTCCTTCTGCCTCCTCTTTCCTTCCTAATCTTCTCCTTCCATCATTAGAACACAACAAACCCCTTACTGTTGTGGACCGGGCACGCCAAATCGGACCATAATCGGATACTTTTGTGGCATTTCTATTCATATGCTGTCCCTCACTGTCATTGCCTCCACTGACTACATTTACCTGCTTTTGTACCTTTTTGTTCAGCATTTTAAAAGGCGCCACATGTAGCATTCTAATATCAACAGCCCACTATCACATCAAAATTGGCACATTATTGTAATTACCCTAAACCAATGAGGCCATTAGTGATACCACTGGCAGCCTGCACCAGCTTTCACTCTACACTGCTACATTATAAGCCACCAGGTTACATTTAGGAAATCTACTAGATTGCCTAATGGCACAAAATAGGAAGAGAGGTGGTAAATTGGGGTTTTCTTGCAATTGTCCTTTAAATCGTTGCATGAATTTGTGTCAGAAATTCAATATTCTTGATGGTATATTGGAAAATGCTGACAGTATTTCACCATGTTAATGTTAAGTTGTATGATGCCAGTAAGACTGGCATCATTTGTCACTGTGGTCATTTTGACTTGTCAGACACAGTTGTATCACATATTAAAGGCTGGGTTTCCTATTAATTAATATTATTATTATTAATCTGTCCCGCCAGACGAACATCACATTTCAAGCTACCTAAAGTATTTTTACTTTTACTTTTAAAGTTTTTTTAATCACACTAAACTGTGACTAACTGTTTTGAATAACTTCCTGTCCTGCAGCTTTCAAAATAAAAGCAGTGTCGACCACAGAATTTCTGAAGAAGACTGTCAAAATAAGATGCCTTAAATAATATACAATAGAACCCTTATTATTTTATAAAATAATTCTTTAAATATGCATAGTGGCATTAGAATGTGTGAGAAGCACCAAATTTGGGCTTTTATGGAAAATAAATTCTCCGAGGGGAGGCATGCCCCCGGACCCCCCAGCCAGCTATTTCTCCACACTGGCTTGCTGCTCCATGTCCTAGTGGAAAGCATGTTGACAGCAATTAAAAATGTCACAGTAGGACAACAAAGATTCTTTAATAATGAAAAATGTTATGTGAGGTGTTTGCTCTCATTTAGCTCTCAAAGTGCACAAGATTGATGAATTTTACTTATCATTTTCTCCCGGGGTGTTCAGTGCCCTCCAGACTCTCATAAAATCCTGTGGGAAACACTGAAAGGGATACTTTTTGATGTATCAAATTCCAAATTAATTGTGTGTGTTTATGAAAGGGTTGCCTTGACTTTGGATTTATCAAAGTTGTACAATTACACAGACAAACTTATTTAGGCAGCGACTGGCTATTCACCTGTTCTGTGAGGTAAAATTGCTGTTTTTGTCAATGGAGCGTTGGCTTTGAAGAGAGCATAAAACGGCTTCAGTTCCCCTCACATAAACCCAAACAGGGCTGTCTGACAGGAAGGTAAAGCTGTAAAAATATTCAAAATATATCATACACTTCAACAGAGATTGATTTTTTTTAGGTGAGCCTTTTTAAGGTGGTTTAAATATGTTTTGCTGCTGCCCCCGTCCACAGAAGGACATTGTTTAGCTTCCATGGCAGTTCTTCCTGACTGCTTCAAACAACTCCACTTCAAATAGTATCCAGACTATCGCTTCAAAAAGGCTTGCATTTCATTGAGGTGTCCTGTGCTGAGGTACTTGTATTGTGTCTGCTAGCTGGATTAGATTTCTGGCACACATAAATGCAACAGAGCCATTATGAATGTTATTAGTTTCACCTGTGTTAGACAAGTCAAAATGTCAGCCATGAACATGTTAACTCAAGCTTTTCATAACTTTGTAATTTGAGTTAAACGATGTGCATGTTACCAAATTAGGAAATTCAACAGAGCATTCTCACTGTGGTCATTTAGACGTATCAAATAGGTGTAACTAATAACGTTAATAATGGCCGTGTGCATGCACAGTGCAAGCACGCTTTCTGCTTCCATGATTAATATCGTTAGTTTCACCTGTGTTCAACAAGTTAAAATGTACGCTTTGAATGCCTTTGACATGTAAACTCCAGCATTTCATGGAATTCTAACTTGAGATTAACCGTACAGTTGTTACTTAATTAAAAATGTCATTAAATGTGTCTCACGGTGGTCATTTTGACGTGTCAAATAGGTGTAACTAATAGCATTAATAATGGCTGCATTCCAATTAGATGTGTCCAGTTCCAGGGTGCTTGTATTATGCATATTGGACAGAAATGTCAACACAGCGTTTTCTTCCATTGCATCCACTCTTACTGATTACATGCAAATACACAAAACACAAGCAAATGAGAAAACATCTTCATCAATTTGACAACACAAGCGCAGCATTTAGAAAACATGCAGCAAAGACCACAACCCAACAGAAGTGTTTCCAGAGGACACTTAAAAGAGATGCACGTTTGTTTGTGATAAAATCACTTAATTTCAAGATAATGATAATTTCACGTTATAACGATCGATAGCATGTTAATGTTAGCTGGCGATCGATAGCATGTTAACGTTAGCCGGTGATCGATACTGTGCTAACGTTGGCGGCCGATCATAGCGTGCTAACGTTAGCCGGCGATCTTTAGCGTGCTAGCGTTAGCAGGCTAGCAAGACCAAGACCAACTCGGTGCCGTTGAGAGAGACCAACTAAACGTGTATCATTCATTTATTTGATTTGTTTAACTGCAGTGTGATTGATACAGCCTAACTCTTTATACTCTTTATAACTCTTTATACATGAAAATATCATTATTATGAAACACTTCTGTTGTGTTGTGGTCTTTGCTGCATGTTTTCTAAATGCTGCACTTGTGTTGTCAAATTGATGAAGATGTTTTCTCAATTTGCTTGTGTTTTGTGTATTTGCATGTGTTATCTTAAGTTGCAGCACTGTGAGCTCTGAGGGCCACCGTAATTTTCGCAAACCAATCATCAGAGACTTCTGCTGGCCGAGCCAACAAACTTCTGGTTTTCTATACTCAAATGAGGATAAAATTAAATCATTAATCTAGACTTTAAACTCTGATGAATTTCTGAGCGTGGAACAAATCATTTCTCTGGGACTGTGACACTCAGAGCAACTTATCCAGCATATTACAGCCCCAACACTTGTGATGGAGTAAGCTGTGGTGAACCTGATGATGCCAGCACAAGTTTAACTAACTTGGTTGTGATTGGCCCAGAACAAGTATGCAGCACGCCGAACGAAAGGCACAGAGAGACGATTAGGAAAAAAAAAACAACTTTATGGATATTTTGGTGATGCACCGATGCGACAGCCCACTGGGATTTGTCCCGGTATGCCAGATGGCAGGTCACCACTGGAGCGAAGTAAAAACAAGCTATGACGAATCAGTCAACACGGTGGAGCTGGCAGATTCAAAGGTCTGGACCCAGGAAACACATAGTGACTGTAACATGGCACCTGGCACACCTGAACGAAACAGCCGACTCTGTTTTATTAGTTTGATCTCTGTTTGACAAGTCAAAAAGTCAGCCCTCCTGTGACAGCCTTAGTTGATGTTAAATGTGATGCATATTCTCATCGTATAAAGCGAAAGAAATGAGGATATCGAGCGCAGTTAAGTCTTAATTGTTGACATTAATTATGCCAAGATATCAGAATAGATTTGGTTAATTGATTGTACTAATAATAAATCATTTCTCTGTGTCTCCCCTCCCTTCTGTCCTCTCCTCTCCTGATCTGTTTGTGGTCCAGGGCCGGGGGCCATACAGGGCCGAGGGACCGCTTTACACTCAGGGATGAGTGTCGGCGTGTGCGTTTGGGTTTCCCTCTCTGCTGTTTTTCTGCTGAAGGTGTAAAGATCGAGCTCCACTTGGAATTGTCCCTAAAAGCCCCCACCCCCCACCCCTTTCTCCCCCTTCCTAGCCTCCCCCCCCATCCCCCCCTCTCCTCCCCCCTCTACGGAAGGAAGAAGGAAATGAAATTCTTTAATTACGAACCCATCACTGTGAACAAAAAGAATATGCATTATTCCAGGAGCCATTGAATTATTGCATCAAACACACGACCGCATTACCCCCCCCCCCAACCCCCAAAACCCCTGCACCCTCAATTCAATTTCGAGGTCAAACCATTCTCATCCTCCCTCTCTCTCTCTCTCTCTCTCTCTCTCTCTCTCTCTCTCTCTCTCTCTCTCTCTCTCTCTCTCTCTCTCTCACACACACACACACACACACTGTCTCTCTCTCTCTTTCTGTCTCCCAGAATGCCTTGCAGATCCGTCTGACTCGGCTCTCCCCCTCCTCACCTTGTTCTTCCCCTCATTATTACCACCGGGCTGATGTTGATAGAGAGTGTATATTAACGATTATTGTGTCAGTGATCAATGAGAAAATAGATAATCTAACAACTGGACGATCATTTATGTAATATACTACATAGACTAATGACTGACCTACAATGTTTGCCTTATGGAAATGATACATAAAATCTCAATATTATGGTGGATATTTATGGAAAATTATAGTTATAATGTGGTACTGATGGTCATGTGACCTTTTGAAAATTGTCCATTTGGTGGCCATGTGAAGTGTCACCCTCTGATCACACACACACACACACCCACACACCTACACACACACACACACACACACACACACACACCTAAACACACCTACACACACATATATGTATGGCTTTTTGATTTTAACTGTGTAGCAGTGAAGCTGCTATGAATGATGTCAAAATGTATAAAAAAAGGGTGGGTGGTGACGGTGTCAGTCTTAACTACCCCTTTATGTAATTTGGGGGGTTTATACAAAGGTTTCGCATGTAGACCCCCTCACTACCCAAACCTTTTTAGACCCCCTTCCCTCGCCCCTCTGTTCAACGTGCTCTGTCTAGTCGCCCTTCGCATCGCTATAGTGTTCTCTGCTCCGTGTCACGCCCCCCCCCCCCCCCCCCCCCCCTCCTCCCTCTGTCCCCCCCCTCCTCCCCCAGTGTAAATAAATGCAGTACAGAGGCCACGCCGGCGACTCCAAAGGTCGCCTGGCGCCGAACGCCATCTCCCATCAGCCTCGACTCCGCTCCAGTTTTCTGAAGCAGCAAGAGACTGTCCACCGACAACAATATCTTGCGTTTCAAAGCTGCGACTCCATCCTCTTTGTCGCTTGTTGATAGCATGTACCGGTTAGAGATGTTCCTGTTGTGAGTCCATACTCCCTTCACTCCCCTCCCCCCTCCCCCCTCCCTCCCCTCCCCTCCCTGCACTGTGTCTGTTTTACTCTGCAAGGTTACCTGCTTTTACTTTTTTGGTGTTAATAATAGTACAGATGATGATGATGTTAATAAGTATTTGAATAACTATGAATAGTAATTCCATGTGAGAAAAAAAAAAAGAACAAAATCTGATGGTAACGAGCCGTGCGTGGGGAAAATAATTTTTGTACTTTACTCTGAGAAGTCACACACATTGAACGACTACAATGAAAAAAACTAAACAAAACAAAACACACAAAAAAAAAAGACATGTAAAGTTTTCGAAGTGATGTGCTCTATTTTGCCATGACAAGCTTTTTAAAAACGCATTTGAAACAGTCTAAAGGGATTATTTCATCCAAGTCCAGAAGCAGTGAATGATGATGTAATTTATAATTTGTAACAGTTTATGTATTGGACTCTCTTTTTGTTTTCATGCTGTTAACTGCATCACACACACATTTACAGCATATTTGTCCACTTATCATAGCGTGTCTCTCTCCGACCAGCTAGATAAATGATTTGGATCCATGTCAGTCTCTGATCGTGGCTGTAAGTCGGTTCTTGTTGGGCCAGACCGCAGGGAGATAAAGATGTAATTAGCCATTACCTGTGGCTGGCTAAGTGAAGGAGCCTGGGATCCACCTGTCCCTCCTGCCAGCCAGTGATGGCCCCCATAAATCAAGCTCAATCCTGCCACTGACAGGAATCCTCTTCAAGGACAACCTCGCCTTGGTGCACCAGTCCTCTCTCCAATGTGTACCTGTGACATGCAGGCATGGGCACTACAAAACCCCCATGGCACAATTATCCATCCACTACCCCCGCACAGCACAAACAGTGGGAGGTAAGCCCATATTTCAAAACGGTGGCACTCGTTTCTCCGCTGAAACACTGTTCCACTCACATGCAGCGACTATATGCAAATTTGCCATAACGAGCCTGCACGGAGAGATGAGTTTACCCCGCCTGAACCCTGACTACTGCGACCTTAAAGGGGAATTACTCAGTATTGAATCAGTTGTCTGAATGTGTTTTGTTTGATTTGTTTCAAACCAGCAATAACCCCTAACTCTACTGTGCAAGAGGTATCAGATATGGTTAAAAAGCTGTGGTGTAATATCTGAAAAAATTACATTAACAAGGTATATCAAATAAGTCTGTTGTTGTACTTTTACTGTGTACAGTACTCTGAAATGATTGTGAAGCTCTGTTTAAATGGCCCTTAATCTAAAAACACTACATGTTGTACTCAAAAAGTCTGCGAAGTAGTCAGGTTGTCTGTGTGACAGAACACACTGTTTGTGCATGCATCTTGTTGCTCCGAAAATAATGACGGATTCCATTTCAAGCACAAGAGCAGGTCGTATGGTCAGTGCTTTTTTTTTTCTGTCTCAGTCACTTTTCATCCTCACAGTATCTCGGTCTTTCATGCTGGTTTTTTTTTGTTGTTTTTTTTTTCTCTTCTGTTTCCCGCTCAAATACTGTACCCTGTTCCATGTCAGCGTCCCACTGGGTCTGTCAGTGGCATATAACATCTGTATGTACATAATCTGTCCTTGATGAAGACAAAGAACAAAAAATAGAAGAAAACATCAAAAAAAAAAAAAAAAACACGGACAAAGAAAATAACATACTGTCATGTTTCTCAATGTGGGTTTGAAAAAAGCACGTCAATGTTTGTGTATGGGTGGATTTTGAAAAAAAAAAAGAAACAAGCAGACATTGTATGTTGTGTTCAGGTTTTATTGGTAAAGGGGTTGGACGGCGGGGAATTTCGGGGTGAAATTGTGGAGTGATGATAAACAGAATGTGGGCATTTGTACAAAACAAGCAGCAAAAGAACATGTTTTTCATGAGTCATGATGTATGTAAATGAATCACACTTCTGGTGCGAGTGAGGAGGACTGGAGAGGGTGTGGGCAAAGAGGCAGCAGATCCCCTAGGGTGCACGATTTTGAGGGTAGAGGAGGATTCTGTTGAGAGAGAGCACCCGGGCCGACGGGCCTGTGGGAGGATACCCTGACAATGAAAACCCAAAAGCGGAGAGCCAGAGGGAGATGGGATAACACTGTGAACCCCTCAGTTATAGGGGGAGACGACAGACAGGCAGCCGCTCGTATTGCATTTCCAAAACTTGAGCGCTGTGGCCTTTCCCAGGGGAAGGTGTACCACACACTATTTATGGTTGCACTATGTAATATGAATAGCATTAACATAGCCTTGATCACAAACACAGTCTGGCCTACTTCAAGAGTATAAATAACACCCCAACTGGGGTTCAATGAGTTTACAGTGATATAAACAAGACGTTTGCTCGGCCCCTAATTACATTCGGCGCACCCTGATGAGAAAGTGTTGATTGGCTCCTGCAGCTGAAGGTTATGATCTGTTTACAGAATCTTTGTTAATAAGCTGTTGTTGCTGTAGCTGTGAGCTCACAAAACCAGCAGCCAACTAACCGTAGTGCCAGTTTACAGTGTATAGTATTGTATTGTATTGTGTTGCACTTAAATAGCTCAATTATTTTGCTTACGGTTTAAAGCAGCCTTTAAAGAAAGACCTGCCTTTGAAGATTTAAAGGCACAATGAGTAGGATTTATCCATTGCTGTTTGTAAACACATTTAAAGTCAGCAGAGCTTCCTGAGCTTCTGACTACAGGTGCATCTCAAAAAATTAGAATATCATAGAAAAGTTTATGTCAGTAATTCAGTGCAAAAGGTGGAAACAACACATTATATAAATCCATTACACACAGAATGAAACATTTCATGTCTTAATTTATTGGATTTCTTCTAATTATAATGATTATGGCTTACATTTAATGAAGACCTTATATTCTGTGTCTCAAATTTTTTTCATTACAACAAAAGACCAATTTTTAAAAGTATGTTTAATATGGAAATGTTTGATACTTGGTTGGGGCTATTTGACTTTAACTACTGGAAATTGACTTTTCCATCATATTCTAATATGTTGAGATGCACCTGTATATGAGCTGTGTTTCTGTCTAAGCTAATTTTGAAGCATCATTTTGAATTGTTGCATGGAAGAAAATGCGAATTGGGAAATTTTCCATCAACTGGTTTAGAGCAGATAAACAAAGCTGCATGAACATACTTTGGTCAGAAGATGGCAGTGTAATGTATTGCTGTAGGCTAATCTGTCAGTAAACAGTAGAAGAAGTAGAGATTGTGCAAGAGAGAAAAAACAACAACAAAAAAGAGGTTGCTGATCGGACAACTTTGGCCAACCACAAGAGGAACTGGAGAGAAGTCTTCAGGAATCTGATTCATTTGGGCAACTTCTAATTGTTCTTCATGTCAGAGCGGAAACAGCTGATCATTTGCGTGAGTTAAATTTTTGATATGTAAGAAAAGATTCTGAAAATTCTTTATTTTTTGAAAAAGACAAAAACCACCTCAAGAAGTTTTCAAAAACTTTTATTTGCATTTTCAAAAGTTTTAGCCAATTTTGGTGTTTCCATCCAGCTTTCCTCATGCAAATCTTCAAAAATGTGCATAGATATTTGTTGATGTAATCACAACTATTGATTAAAATGTCGGCGAGGGCAGAACCAGGGAAGAAGAGGCCGAGTTGTGGCGTTGAAACGCACAAAAAAAGTCCCAAAAACAGCAAAATGAAGAGAAAAGAGAAGATACAGACAAGGGGAAGGGTTTCACAGATACAGAAGCAGCCACACACCCTCATAAGTAATGATTGAGAGGGATTATGTGTTGTTTTTTTAGGATAATCCTACTCACTGTGCCTTTAATTAATGGGTTTACACAGGTGGAAAAGGAGCTGAATGTATATAGTTGTAAATGAACGGCACTTTTTGCTTTTTTTTAACACATCAGTGCAGTGTTAAGACCTGGATTTCCAGAAGAAGAAGAAGAAAAAAAGGGTTTCCGTTTCAGAGCACTGTGCCTTCCCTGAGACGAGTCGTGTAATTAAGCTCTTGAGGGTGTAAGGACAGATACCGTACATCGCTCCTGAACTGTTGCAGTCACACAGTAAAATAATTACGGTGCTTTAAAGCCAAAGACTGTAAAAAAAAAAAAAAAAACAAGGAGAGAAGCCTGAAGAAGGTTTGAATGTACTGCTGTCTTCATTTTGTGTGTTGAGCTGTTCCTACAACACCCTCCTTACATAGAACAGATCCCAGACTGACTTTCAATTCAGAATGCAATGTTTAATCAATACGTTCGACCGAATGGCTTTGGAATAGAGCAATTTCTCCCCGGCCTGCTTTACCAGGTCCCCAGAAGCTGAATTGATCAAGTGTCTATAGACCAGCCTTAGAACAGAGAGCATAATTCATCATGCCTGATACAAGACACCCCTAATTGCGCATCGATTTTAAACCCTTCTCTGAAACTATTTGGGCAAGCTGTAATGTCAGCTCAGTAAACTATGTGTTCAGAGCTACGCTTCAGACCCAGGGAATGAAGAATTAATCATTTGTTTTTCTTTTCAAGTCAATCCAGGCTGGTGTTTGTTTGTTTATAGTGGAAACCGCACATGCTCCCTGGGCTTTTACACTCAATGTGCAATTTAATGGCTGCTGTAATGTTGTATTGTATTTTATTAGCAGTGACGGAGATGTAACCTGGATTGTTTTGCAGTTTTAAATGCCAACAGCTATTGACACTTGATCCAGAGGCTTATGTCTGGATTTAAAATACCCCGAAAGAGAAGATGTGGGCGCTCGATACACTGCAAAAAATAAGAAATAAATAACTAGAATTAAGCAAATACATGCTCGAGACAAGTACAAAATATCTGCCAGTGCAATTTTTTTCTTTGTAAGAATTCTTTAAATAAGTAAAAATATATATATAGGCATTGGAAAAACCAATGATATGTTGAAATAAATCCAAGTATACTTATTTTGAGCAATTGTGGCTTGAATAGCTCAACTGTAGTGACATTAAAATAAGCCAAAAATACTTGAAACGAGCACGTTTTGGTGGTAGAAAATGCTTTTGAAATAGCATTCAACCTACATGAAATTAAAAGTCTCAATTGGAGCCAATATTTTAGGTAACAACTTACCATATTCAACAGTTGAATAGCTTGAAAAGCATTAAAAAGTTCACAATGTCAATTCTAAAAAGAAGTCTTTAATCAATAAGATACTTAATTAAGCACATAATAATAATATGAATAATTAAATAAGCACACAAAGATATGGTCAGTAGGTAAATTATACTCAAAACAATGTAATTAAGATACTATTGCTAGATATAAGAAGAAAATACTTGGTAAGCTTAATGTTTTTTGCAGTGTACACTGGTAAGAAATTATATGTAAGAGATTATGATTCAATAATGTGTGGAATTGCACCAGAGTCAGTATACCAAAAGGCTATACCACGCAGATTGACAATTACATATGAATGATTATCGTTGCTCTAAATCCCCTGCTCACGTCCTTTACAGCAAAGCATGCCTAATTCCCATATATTATCCTAATTATCCATTGTTTACCAACTATCTAAAGGCTCATTCAGCTCTCATGGGCAAAGTCCATGTTGCAAGTCTATTAAGGCCCAGTACTTTTCCATTACCGCGGCTAATGAGTGCATTAGTATACAGCATGCTAGACAGGATTGTGACGAAGAAAAGTCTTCATAACAGTGAGAGAGAGCTTGAGCGCGCTTCAGGTGTCTGATACTGATACGGCTTCAGATTTGTTCATTTAAAAAGTTGCATGACAGTTGCAGGATGTAGCAGGCCCGAGACTAGGAATAGTGACATAGATAGATAGATAGATAGATAGATAGATAGATAGATAGATAGATAGATAGATAGATAGATAGATAGATAGATAGATAGATAGATAGATAGATAGATAGATAGATAGATAGATAGATAGATAGATAGATAGATAGATAGATAATAAAAAAATATTAGACCACCCTTGTTTGCTTCACTTTATTGTTCATTTTAATGTCTGGTACAACTAAAGGTACATTAGTTTGGACAAATATAGTGATAACAAAAAAACCTCAGAGATTAATTTCAGAGCTGATGTCTAGACATAATGATTTTGGTTATTATCAAGAAAAACATGCAACATGTCTAGACATCAGCTCCTCAATTCAACTCTTATCAGCTATTTTTGTTGTTATCATTATATTTGTCCAAACAAATGTGCCTTTAGTTGTACCAGGCATTAAAATGAACAAGAAATTGAAGAAAAAAGTAGTCTAATGATTTTTTCCATGGCTGTAGATGTGTTTGGTGTTAGAGAGTAGTTTAATATTCCATATACATATCATTCAGATCAGGTGTTCTGTATATTTTTAAAAACCTCAGCTCGCAGCAGCGAAAGATGTCGGGGCCACAGAGACGCCATCCTCGCCCCTCTTCCTCACAGCGACCACAGATGGCGTCCTGTCAATCACTCAGGAGCGTCTGGCTAATTAACAGCGTGCTGCACTCCGCCAGTTGAGCAACAGCAAACGTTCGCACGGACCCAGGCAACACAATGGAGGCATCTCGCCCACCACGTCTCCCCTAGTCATTAAGTCGCCCACCTCGCATCTCCAACATAGAAAGAGTCCCATTACTTGGCCTCTCTGAATCACCCGCCCACGCCTGGCATTTTCCTTGTCAATCAACCGAGGGGGTAAATATTGGTTGTGGTGCTGAGAACTGACAGGGGGAACTTGGATTTCTTACACAAGTGACAGCGCCAACTGGTGTTTTTGTGCTGATTCATATTGCAGTTATGAGACGGCAGGGCGGCGGTGAAGTCACCGATGCGGGCTGCAAAGTGTCTTATTACCGTGTAAGGTGCGCTGGAGGCTGGGATACATGACAGGATGTGTGATAGGGGGCTGGTCGTGTGCTGTGTGCCTCCACAGGGCAATAAGAAGTGAGCAGACTGCAGGAACCCTCGCTGCAGAGTAATGGGAAAATGTCTCATTTGGAAGCTAATAACAAATTTTACCAGAAGAGAACCCACCGTGTATAATTGAGGGAATGAGTTGGCTTAGGTTAGTGCTGAATGTGGAACCCATCTCTCTCTCCTCTTCCTCTTTTACCTCTTGCTATTTCTCTCTCTCTCTCTGTCTGTCTCTCTATCTCTCCTACACAGTTCTTCATTCCTCCTGTTTTCTTTTTTTGTGGCGATAACCTGTAAAAAAAAAAGTTCTGCCCTCCCACCCCTCAGTACTCCAGGTTTGCCCACTCTGCTGTTGCTGATTAAATGATGTGTTTGTAAGTGTGTGACTGTGCATCTCCGTGCAATTGTGTAATGAGCTCTGCAATGAGCAATGGTGATTCAAGGGGCTTCACATGCAAGCATCTAACAATATGTGTGTGTAAGTGTGTGTGTGTGTGTGTGTGTGTGTGTGTGTTTCCTGAGCTGCAGGCATGTTTGGTTCCTTCATAACACAGACTGGAATTACAGGCATGTGTTACATTTTTCAAGAACTCATCAACACACAAGACATAAAAAAAACAATGAAAGGAACAAAACATTTGTCTTCCACCCTGACAGATGTTCAGTGCTGTGAAGCAATGATTGTATTTCTTTTTTTTTTTTTTTTTTTTGATCCGTTTAGTTGCTGAACTTGTCTTCTTTGACTTTCATTTTCGGAGTGTGATTTTTTTTTTTTTTTTTTTTTTTTTCAAAATCCATAAAAGTGGAGTTAAAAATCATATCAAGTGGAGGGAGACAAAAAAATAAAAAATCAGTTTTGTTTTTAACAGAAGTCGCTGTGCGTGGTTTGTTGGCCCCTGTGGTTGGAAAGGAGGCGAGGTCGGCCAAGTCGCTGCTGCTGCAGCTCGCTTTTGGCTTCCTGCTGAGTAAAGAAAGACTCTTTGCTTTTGTTGTGTTTGCAGGTTCATCTCAGAAAGGTTGTTTTTTGTTGCTTTTTCTCTTGTGTTAGTTTCTGTTACTATCCATGGTGTTAGCGGGTCGGTTTTGACCCGTCTTAAATGATCCATAAAATACCCTCAACACAATTATTTATCATCTAATTTGTTTCTTGCCTCTTGGTTACCTTGATAGGCTTCCTTATCCATGAAAATATTTGTTTTAATATTCTTGATGTGGCCCCCTGGGCCTTTCTTTTGACAGCATATCCCTCGTTTTAAATTTTTAAAAAATGGTAAAATGAACCTCAAGAGAATTATATAAATAAACAAAAAAATTCTAAAGTGTGCTTGACTCTGGCCCATGACTCTACCCATACATTAGATTACAATTTGAACTTTTTCACCCAAACTGTAACTCTGACAGCTTTAGTAGACAAATGTGAGTGAGAAGACGAATTTTCCTAAGTTTCTATCTACAAATTATTTCTTTAGAGTGGTATCTGCGGCTTCGATCGCAGGTTTCCAAATTTATTTTTTGACAATTTTTTCTCTCCCTCTGCACTCTAGCACTGATGTCACTCACTCTAGCCTCTCCATAGGGTAACATTGGGGGGATTTTTTGGCTTGTTTTTGCCGTATAATTTCAAAACCGTTTGCTGAAACCCCTACAAAAGTCATAGCACACTTGTCATGGCCGAGCCGGGTCACGTAAGAAACGTAAGAATAAGGATAACATATAGTGTGCTTTTTCAAGCACACTCAATAAAAGGTTGTTATGTTCCCTGATTATTACTGAGGTTTATAAGAAGACATCTCTCAAATAAATTGTTTTATTTGGCTTCCATATCTCGACATGTCCGTCTTTGTTTGTTTGTTTGTTTGTTTTGTTCAGCCCCTAACTGAAGCTCAGGGGGTATGACAGTATGTTAATGTTTTTAGTTTTGGCACTAAATATTGTTTTATAAACTTATATTATAACTGGGTTGAAACCGACCCAAACAACACAAAAGTTATCATTTTTATCAGGGCATTTTATAATTTAGTGAAATCGTTTTGTTTTTTTTTGTTTAAAAGTTCCTGACAAAGTCAAAGAGACTTGACGCAATAAACAAAAGTTGTGTGGTACTTTTATGCATTTAAAACCTAAAAACGGGCCGGTGGCGACCCTAACACAAGAGGAAGGGTAAACTATTAAAATGTCTGAATGTTCCGTTTGATGAGACACTGTCGAAATAAATGGCTCATATCAAATCACTTGCAAAAAAAAAAGAGATTTAAATGTTATTAGTGGCTGATAGCTTCATAATGGAAATGATCTGTAGTCACAACCAATCATTAATACGAAAATGACTCATTTATAACTAGTTTTCAGGGTTCATTTTGATTAACACTGGCTGTTGTCATGTGGTTACTGTTGATTTCTTCCTCTCCACTTGTCCTCCTCTTGTCAGTGACAAACATCTGCGTCTCCTCGTCCTCAGCTTCAACACAGCTCCACATGTTTTACGCATTTATTGTCAATCAAATGGGTAACAGCTTTTCAAGAGCTAATCTGCTCTAATTCATGGTAATAACATGATTTAAAGAGTATTCTGTTAGTTAAAATCTGTCCAGAGAGGATGGCTTCATTAAGACATGGCAGGGAAAAGAGTATATACCTAATAAAGACACCAGATTTCCTGAGGATTTAATAACTGCAGCCTGTACTTTGCATTAAACCATACAGGGTTTTTTTAGAGGGAGTGTGAACATCAGATGTGTAGGATTTAAAAAGGTGACACTAACTTTTTGGAGAGAGCTCATCCCAAAATCAAAAACTTTTTCTTTTACCTGTAGTGCTATTTATCAGTCCAGATTGTTTTGGTGTCAGCTGCAGAGTGTTGGAGATGTCTTCTCTTGAATACAGTGGAACTACTTCACACCTTGCTTTTGGTGCTCAAAGGGCCAAAAAAAAAGAAGAAAATTCTCTTTCTATAAATCATGACACAGTTACTCAAGAAAATCCACAGATCTTGTTGTGAGCAGTTTAGCATGTAGGAACTATTTTCTTTTTATCGAACTACTGTATCATTACGAGAAGGCCATATCTACTACTGAAGGAGAGGCTCAGTGTGCTAAAGGCAGCTTAGCATGTTAATGGTTAATGGTGAATGGACCTGCACGTATACAAAGCACTTTTCTAGTCACTTTGCAACCACTCAAAGCTCTTTACACTACAGACTGCACTCATTCAACCGTTCACACTCACAATCACACTGGTGGCAGAGGCTACCCTAAACGATGCCAACTACCACCATAGGGAATTCATTCACACACACAGATGAACGCAGCATCGGGAGCAATTTGGGATTCAGTATCTTGCTCAAGGATACTTTGACATGTAGGCTGCCATGGTCAGGGATCGAACCACCAACCTTCCGATCAGTGGGCAACCCGCTCTACACAGCCGCCCAATGGCAGCATCCTGCTGGGCTGAATTGTTACCTAAACTAGCTCAGGTAAAGAAGATGTATCAATGTATTTCTTCTGCACGATAATGCCTCCTTATGTGGACATTAGGTTTGTTTCCACTGAGTACTTTCTGAATACTTTTTGGAAAGCGTGTTTTGGACTGATAACAACCTACTGGACCGACTAGAACTCAGACTAGCACCCCTACTTGCACAAACACCACTGATAACGACTGATTAATAGTCCACATAAGAAGGCATTAACGTGCACCTGATAAAATATATTTTCAGGTATGACATATTATGTGTAATTTAAGTTTTTTGGCTGAACTTTCACTAAAAAAATCATATCGTATTTACTTCCCAGATGCACTCTTATTTGGAATAACTCTCTTTTAAACGATATCTGACATACTGTTTAAGCTGGGTCACATTCATGTCATTTTTTTAAATCCCTTGACTAATTAAAAGTAAAGTAATGTGTTATGAAATGCCCCTTTAACTTTGATTTTAGTGTTTTTGCAGGGTGACTCATCTGTGTTTTTCAATTTAGAGTGACAAGTTTTAGGGAGACTTTCTTCTCCTGAAGTTGAACTGACATTTTTAAACTTGTGCGGCTTTGATGATGATGATTACACCTAGCAACACAAGTCTTCTCCCCTCCGGAGGACGCAGCTCTGAATTCATTATACCGCAGCTCATTAGGCCACTCAGGAAATTCATATTTACAGCTTCTGCACAAGAAAAACTCAAAAAGCCGAAATCAAAACAAGAGTTTTGGAATACATCAACACATTCAGTAATGTGCTGCAAATCCTGTGAACTAGAAGAAAGAATGTGTTACTACTTGTAAATATGCTTTGGCTCAGAAACTCGAGTTATTTTTTAAAGAGGTGATCATTACATCTACCTGCATCAAGGTTTCTCAAAGTAATACCTCATTAATAAGCACGTGTTTCTCAGGATGGAAATAAAAACCTTCATTGCCCTGAGGCTTTTTGGAAAAAAACATTACATTTATTCCTCCGGTGATAACTCAAAATACAACTATTGCAAATCAAATAGTTTTAGTGCATTAGAGATGGCAGGAACAGAAACCTGTAGAATAATGGCAGCAGCTTTTGCATTCTGTTGCACTGCGGTTTCTGTCAGCATGCAGACAGAGGGCCTATTTGTTGGCCAGGACACTGAAATATGTCGTTTTTTTTCTCTCTGAGATTCGGGTTTCTGTTGAAGAATGACCTATTAATGAACCATCACCTCTAACCATCGAGTGCACAACAACAAAACAAGCTGACACCATCGCATTTTAAAAGCAAGGCGAGCTTCAGACTTTTAAGAGAGCCAGAGAAATTAGTTCAGCACTCAAGCTTTGAGTGGGGAGCAGCAGCAGCATGGCCAATCCGCCTCACCTGTGTTTGCTTCTTTTGTTGGCAGGCCAAGTACCAGGTCAGTCTCAGTACGAGTCCGTCATGTTGCAAAATGTGTTAGCTGTTTATATAACCCAAAGCTTGATCTCTTAATTCATTCTTATTAATTTCAAATAACATATTTTCATACATAAATTAAAAAAAAACATGAAAAAAAATATTTCACCATTATATTCTTCAATTTCTTGTTCGTGTTTAATGCCTGGTACAACTAAATGTACATTTGTTCAGACAAATATAATGATAACAACAAAAACAGCTCATAAGAGTTTAATTTAAGAGCTGATATCTAGACATTTTCCATGGTTTTCTTGAGAATAACCAAAATCGTGATCAAGAAATCCATGGAAGATGGCTAGATGTCAGCTCTTAAATTAAATATTAATTAATAAGAGATTGGTGCAAAATTAATAAATTGCTGGTTTGCTGCATAACATACATGCTCTATATTGTTTTTGTGGTTTGAATGCAATGGCAGTGCTTTTATTTCGAAGGCGATTCACGTGCATGCATACACACCTTTCAGTTGTTGCTTTTTGTATACAAGTTAATAAATTGATGGTTTCCTGCATAACATACATGTTCTATAATGGTTTTGTGGTTTGAATGTATGTTGTGTTTGAAATAAATGGAAAAGCGAGATAATGATTGGAGCTATTTTGTTTTCTTGATGATAATTTTGGTTATTATCAAGAAAACCATGGAAAATGTCTAGATATCAGCTCTTAAATTAAACTCTTATTAGCTATATTTGTTGTTATCATTATATTTGTCCAAACAAATGTACCTTTAGTTGTATCAGGTATTAAAATGAACAAGAAATTGAAGAATACAATGGTCTAATAATTTTTTCCATGACTGTATTTGTTATGAAAATGACTGAAAAATCAATGCACAAATCATGCTTCTGCTTCTCCTTTAATGAGTAGAAGCAGAAAGGCTCGATTTTAAAGCATTATTTTTGTGTTTGCTGGTGTTCTTTGTCGCCTCCGCTCCAATTGTGGGCGTCTGAGTGTTTTGCTTATCTTATCTGCAGTATTTCATCATCATCGCACTTAATAATCACTTCATCACACTTAGCTAGACAAGCGGTCGCCACAATCAAACAGATACTCCAAAAGCTGTTCAAGTCTTTTGTACTCCAGAATGTCTGCATTAGTCTTTGTTTGGGGGGGAAAAGAAGAAGAAAAAAAACAGCATTTGTTGTTGAAGTTTATCACATTGGGAGCCATTCAATAAATGTTTGGTTCGTTATAAAATTCTGCTCGACTTCCACTTTTATTCTTGTGAATTTTCTGTCTGATCGTCTTTGTCCCCGCTGTCACCAGGCACACTAAACACACATTTAAAGTATTTGTAGTTGACCCACAGGTCTGCTCTGCACTTTCTAAAAAAGTTCCTTGTATGACATGTTGTATTAATGGCTCTGTCTTTAGCCCTGACAGCAACCCCAGAGGGACTGAGGGTTAGACAGTACCCTCCCTCTCTCCGTGTGATGCGGGGTGAAACGGCAACCCTGTCCTGTCATTTCAAAGTTGAATCCCTCAAGTATGGGGTTCAGTGGTTCAAAATGAAGTCGGAAAAGCCGCTCATCCAAAAGTCATCCAGGCAGCTGGTGGTGGAGAAGAATCAAACTTCTTCCCTGGTGATCACTGAGGTAGCACTGGAGGACTCTGGGTGGTATTACTGCGAGGTGAGCGTCCTGCACAGAGACCCGGAGTTGGGCAACGGGACCGAGCTGCTCGTCCTGGGTGAGAAATCGCTCGCTCCAGAAATTCATTAGGGGCTGCTGTGCTTGGATGATGTTTCCATGTTGGCAATTATGTCTCATTTGTATCTTTTTGTGCACCAGAGCTGCAGCGGTTAGTGTAAAGCCGCTCGATACAAGCGCCGGGGTGGACCATGCTTCACCGTAACAGGCTCAATCTATAAAAATTCAAGTCGTGAAATTCCCTCAGAGTTCATCTTTTTGCCTGAGCAGTTTCATGACAGATCTAGAAATAATCACCCCGGCACCATGCGCGGTGCCTTGTATCGATCTTGCCCAGGGAATTGAAACTCACCAGAAAACAAGGCAGGGAGGGATGGCCAAATTATTATGTGGAAATCCTTCATGCGGAAGAAAAGCATCCTTTTGTATTTCTCTGGATGCAATGTTGCCTCCACTAAATAACACTGCATTGCATGTTTTTACCCACTTTATTTAATTGCTTTATCCCAGAGTTTAATACCATTTACCATTCTATTTGTTGTGGGGAAAACATATTTCAACATTTGCCTAGATTGACTTATAAAACGATACTTTGATATTTTTAGAAGTAGGATTTGTCATGCATTTAATATTAAAATGTTTGTGCTGCATGTACTACTTTATATCATTTTTCTTCCTGTCTCAGAAGGCTTCACAAATATGCATAGTGTGCACCATGCATACATCCTCTTATACTTCCCATCAACACTTTCCCCTCTTAATTTGTCCTTGTTCTTAAATAAATCGCTGCGTTATGACTAACACCACATGTTTTTTTATATTTCTGTCCTATTTTCTCTCGCTGCATATTATTATTTGCTGCTGCAGTGACCCAATTTTCTGAATTATCTCATCTGACGTGTTTACTGTGTTTTGCACCCCTTTTCCCACTGCTAGCACCACCTTCTGCTCCCAGGCTTCACCTCCAAATTCCCCCAGACCCTCAGACTGGTCAGTGGGCTCTCTTCTGTCTCACCGGGGGATTCCACCCCAGCAACCTCACCCTCACCTGGACCTACCAGAGTGCAGCAGCCAATATCGATCACCTGTCAGTCACTAATTGCACCCTTCCTGCGTTGGACCTTCGTGGTGACCTGTTGGAACACCTGGACGGAGCCTCGGATCGGTTGGTGAACTCTACGAGCCATCCGAAATGTTTCACGATGACGGACAACCACAGTGGGGAAGTGTATCTCTTCAGTGTGTTTGTCCTCCCACAGAAGGACTCCTTGAATACAGGGATCACCTTCACCTGTGGGGTGCAGGACCACCCTGCCATGACCACCCCTCTGACAGCCTCCTTCACTTGGGGTAAATAAAAAATCATTTCCCAAATGTCATTTCAAATTGGTCTTAATAGGCATTAATTGCAAAGTTGCAGAGCCACTGGTTTACACACACACACACACACACACACACACACACACACACACATATAAGCCGTTCAGGAAATTATTATATATATGGATTGAAAAGCTGAGAATATATATTGAAACCCCAAAATATATTAAAAGTCTGAGAATATATATAGGAACCTGAGAATATATATTGAAACCCGAGAATATATATTTTAACCTGAGAATATATATAGAAACCTAAGAATATATATTAAAACCTTCGGTTAAAACCTTCAATAGTTCTTTGCATAAATGTTCTTTTTTTTTTTTTTAAAGTTACTGTTTTTGACCCGAACAAAAATGTTGCTGTGTATATATACACATAGACTATAGGTAAGAACCTCATACAACCCCACTTCAATAAATCAAAACCATCCCTTTAATATATATATATATATATATATATATATATATATATATATATATATATATATATATATATATATATATATATTACCACTTGGGAGTTTTCTTTTGATATCCTCCATGTTCAGCATCATAAACTTTCATGAGCCATCTGTCTATCACCATCTATCACAGGCTCATTTCAGCCAATCAGATCAAAGAACCGTATGATGGGAGATGGGCGAGAACATGTTTTTTCATAGAGAAAAGCCTTGAGTGCTGTTTTTTTTTCTTTCTTTTTTTTGCCTTTCTTCCAACGAAGAAATGAACAGCTGAATAAAAACAGCTGTGTTGAAAAAACTTCAATAGTTGCAGGCTGGAAAACTGAAGAAATACATCAAGCTAAAAACTGAATAGAGCTGAAGGAAACTGAAGTTTTTGATAATTCTGTGTAGTTTTATCACTACATGTGTCTCCTTTGGCATTACACATTTATTCCATTATTCGTACAAAAATATCAATAAGAGCAGTTGTTGTGTGCACGGGCACACAGACCCTTTTTAAACACATGGATATCAACAGAACTACTTGGATAGTTTTAGGAAGTTTTAGGAGGTTTTTGTCACATGCTTCGGGTTTGAGGTGGTCGGAAGAATCCAAGATGGCTGTGCTTTTATCTAGTTGCAAAGAGGAGGAAAATACTGCCAAACTATGGAAGCGCGCACAGGACATATTTGAATGTGAGTGAAATGTTTCTGTCCAAGAAGATAAAATTTGAGCACAAACATGTGATTTTTGAGTTTTAAAAACATTTGAAACATTTTGAAAGAAAGCAGCAGAAATCTGTGCAAGCACAAAATGTGAGCATGAGAAGGAGCAGTGTCACTGAAAAGGAATAAAATCATGCTCTCAAGCTTAAAATCTACACTCTTGAATCAAGATAGGATAATTCTTCCATAGCAAACAAATTTCAAAAGTTCCTAAAAAGTCTTCGGAACAATGCTATATGCATCTCACATCTGTCAAGAAGGAAGAAGTAAAAGATTTTACAAAAACAGATGGTCACCTCGCTTACACGGTGAGAGTCAAAAAGTCAAAAACATACAAGCATTGTTTAGGATTGTTTATGGAATTTGAAAATATTTAAGTTTTTTTACACCACTTGCTACAAGTGAATCATTGATAAAAAGCGTTTATAGCATAGACAGTTTAAACGGTATAAAATGGTATAAAACAGTATAAAATGGACGTAGTCACCGTGATGTCACCTGTTGGTTTGTGGCTGGTTTGAGGCATCAAGTTCAGCGTTACACTCGTCGCCATCTTGTTTCCGATACGGGGAACAGACCATATCTAGACTGTGGCGGATCGAGAGGGATCTGATCACTGACTACAGCCTCTCTACACCTCAACCTGACTGAGAGAAGTTGCTGCTAATTCATGTTATCATTAACTGGAGCATTAACTGGGATGTTAGTTTTGGCAAAAATCAAAAACAAAATCCAGTTACTGACCTCAGAAAAATGAACAGCGACTCCTTGGAGTGTCTGTTAGTCCAACCAAACGCTGAACAAGACATTTTTACTGTTTTTCTGTACAACTAAGGAAGAAACGTGATGCATTCTGGCCTCTGAGGGAAAAATTACATGAGCTAAATATTAAAACTAAGATGAGACATCCAGCAGTTCTGCTAGTCGCGATTGGAAAAGAAGAACTAAGATTCCCCTCTGTATGTGAAGCAAAACGTGAGCTATGCAAAAGGTATCCAACGATTAAAATGGGAGATGGGGCAGAGCAATCAAGGGATTTCTCCCTTTCATCTCATACTCTTCAATCTGGGAATACTACGGGAGAACATACAACAAACTTTCTTTCATGGAAAAAATACGTATGGCAGCAGGCCTAATTTTTTTTTTTATACAAATTGCGACTTGGAATGTAAACGGGCTACAGGAGGGTGCTAAAAAGCATAAAGTCCTATACCATTTAGGGAAATTATCCTCTGACATTGTCTTTCTTCAGGAGCTTCATTTCAAAACAGGCCAGATAGAGTACCTCAAGAGACAATGGGTTGGGGAAGCCTTTGAAGCTACACTTACATCGAGGAGTAAAGGGGTTGGCATTTTAATAAATAAAAGGCTACCTTTTAAATTAATATCACAACATCCAGATATATATGGCAGGTACTTAGTAGTTAGATGTGAATTGTTTGGAGAGACGTACACTCTTGTCAATATCTATAAACCTCCGACATCTGATATGTCCTTTCTAAACAAGATACAGACAGTTTTAGACAGCGCGCCAACCGGGGTCATTATATTCGGGGGAGACTTAAATAATATCTTTAGTTCAAAGGACAGCTCAACAACAACCAGAAAGGTAAACCCACCAAATAAACTCCTAAATTTCTTATCTATTAACGACCTTCAGGATGTGTGGAGGACCTTACACCCTAATACAACGGATTACACTTCTCACATGCGCAAAATAGCTACAGTCGAATTGATTATCTGTTTATTTCAGGGTTTGAACTAGAGAGAGTAGCAACAAGTCAAATCAATGACATTGTAATATCTGATCATGCATCAATATCAGTTTCAATACTATGAAACTGATATTGATGAAATTCTGAAACTGCTATTTGTTTTATTTATTTATTTATTTTGTTCTTATGTCCTTCCTGGTATCTAATATGATGACCCACAGAAATTAATAAAATAAAATTCTAAAAAAAAAAAAGAATGCAGCTTAAGGCACTTCCTGGTTTGCCTCCCTGCTCAGACTCGGAGGTTGCTGCTGGTTTAGATGCAGCCGAGAAACAGGTCACACATCGCTCCGAAGATCAAGACACACAATACTACAACGCCTCACTTCCTCCTTTTTTTCCCGTTATAAATACTACGTCACTAGAGGTCGCTGTCCAATATCAACATGAGTCGTTAAAAGCTGCATCTTCTCTCTCACAATTACCTGACCTTATCATTGAATAACCTTTGACTTCTTTGAGGAATAAAAAGTTTTCTAATGCTCACCTCTTGTGCTGATATAGATTATCATGCCAATCCAAGTCTTGAAAGTTCCCTAAACAGCAGCTCCCCCTAACCTTGTAGAAAATAAACAGGACTTCTTACTTCTTGAAACCCAAAACACTTCCTCTACTTTGTTAGTCTACAGGCAACTTCCTTCCAAATAACACAGTCTGTACTGACACAGAGTTCAGGGACGACGGGGCCTCACACACCACAAGTCGCTTGTTCAGGGTTTGCCCTACTTGACTGTTAATGTGGGTCAGACATCGATCATTCCAAGGCAACAGATTGCCTGCAATACTGCATACTTGAACAAATTAATGATTTTCCCAATCAATGTTTAAACACCTCTCCTCCTCCCAGCGAGGAGGCGAATGTCCATCAACCAAAGCCAGTCCAACCTTCCTGATTTAATCCTGTCATGCTCAATAACATGATAAGTCAGTGCTAATCAGTGTTAGTCTTTTTGCTCTAATTTCCAGATGCCTCCCCTAATGAGCTGATTGTACACTTGAACATTCTCAAGATGTGCTTCCTCTCTGCAATGACCGTCGTCTTTTTATTGGAAGGTAATGCGAGTACACCTCTTAGCAGAATTACACACAAAAACACACACAGTGGCGGACTCAGACTGTTTGGAGGGCGGGGGCGAAAAAATAAAAAGGGCACATTCTGCACAACACGGGGCCCCACCAGCACGCAAAGAGCTATAATGCATCATGTATGATGAAATAGTCCTCGTACTTGATGATGATAAGCATTAAGTTAAAAGGAGATCCAGATCAAAGTAATCAATGATATGATACTGACATTAAAACCATCAAACCGAACCATGTTATGCATCAATCTTGTGCACTTTGAGAGTTAAATTAGAGCAAAAACCTCTCATAAATTTTTTCACAGTTGGGTGATATTGCACTATAGAATCTTTATTGATATCCTATTGTGACATTTTTTGTAATCACTGCTTTTTCTCTTTATTGCAAGGGCACTTAATCATGTTTTCTAACTTGGCATCTAATTGCGCTTTTCTACTACGAGTACAGACTATTAATCAGCTTTTTGCTTCGTTATCCATTGCGGATTTTAGTACCACTTAATGTAGCTGTTCGTCATAGTGACGCCACATGAAGGCAACGCCTCTTTCGCATTCCCCGTTTGTCGGCTACCAAAGAGAGGCACCATGGCATCAGAAGGGCAGTAGAAGGGCACTCATTAAGGCATATTATCGATTTTTTTGCACTAGAGGGCACATTATCATAATTTACTATATGAAGGGGCACCCTAGAGGGCACCCACTCATTTTTTTGCACGTGTAAAGGGCAGCCAATAAGGCACTTCCTCTCGTTTTCACCACTCTTGAGGGCACTTTAGCGCGCTTTTTCAACCATGGAGGCATGAGGCCCCCCCCACCGAGTCCGCCACTGAACACACACACAATAAAAAAAAAAGATATTTAATTTTTATGATCTTGCTCTCAACAGCAGCCAAACATTACTGTATGCGGGGAAAATGATGCCACGTGAGTACAATATTCACCTCTGCCTTTGGCAAACACACACACACACACACACACACACACACACACTCACAGGGCTGTTTTTCTCACTGCCTTATCCCTGTAACCTATCACACATTGTTAGGAAAAAGTCAACACTGACGCAATAACCAATTATTGTCTTCCAGGAAATACAAAATGAAATAGGAGAGAAAACAAAAGAAGGACCGCCGGGTGTTCAGTGCAGCTCATCTCAGCCGACCAACCTTTGGCAAACAGCATCACACAAATCAAGTTCATCATCGCTGTAAAATGAGAATTCACTCTAACATCACTGTTAATTCTCAGTAAATGTCTATAATCCCCCCTCTTTCCTCTCTCATTTGAAAGTTTCCCCCCGTTGTTAAGCCTCTTGCTGTATATATTCTGCCTGGCTTTCACACACTGTATAACACTGATGCAATGTTGATTTCTCTACGCACATCAAAGCTGTTTATCTCTGCAACTCTTTATCGCCGTGGCGTGCTGACTTGCGTGTTTTTTTTTTATTTTTAGGATGTGCTCATTGTGCCGGTGGCTGGTAGTTTTTTTGCACATCTTAGTCATTCACTGGGGTCTGTGTGTCAGAATGAATGCTTCATGCATGATCCACCTGTCAAACAGATACAGTGATCAGCTCAACCTCCGCGCAGGCCTAATCCTCACAAAACAGGATTACGGTCGATGCCAGTGCTTGCTGCTGTGATTGCATTGTTTACGTGTGCAGTGTGTGGGGTGAGATCTTGATTCACGTGTTGGGGGGAAGTTCGTTTTTTTATATTTAGGGCCTGCCCACACTGCCAAAAGCACCGAATATTGCCAATGTAAGTGACCTTTAAATTTAGAGCAAGATGGTGTATCTGTAGTATAATTACATGAACAGTGTCAAAAACAGTTTTTTATTTTTAGCTCAATAAACTTTCTTTTGTTCACAATTAATCCTTTTTTTTATATTATTTCAACCCATTATCATTCTGTCCCCTTTTATTGAGAATTGGGGGTTGGGGGGGATTTGATCTTTAGGGGGAGATAGTAGGTCAACAATAAATGCCATATAGAAGTGGTGCACATAATCTGAAAGCTGGAGATCTGAAGATTAATTAAGAATAATTAATTAATTAATTTAACCTATTAAGGTGTATGTGGGTTTGATTGTCTGAAAACAGGAATGGCAAGGTGTTAAACGCCTTTTAAGTATTTCATCATTAAGGCTGTAACTATTTTGATGATTGATTAATCTGTTAATTATCACTTTAATTGATTAGTAATTGGATAAAGAGAGAAGAGCTAAATGTGATTATTTCCAGCATTTAATTAAAAAAAAGTAATGTTTTTTTCCATGACTGTATATACATTCATGTTTGTTGTTCATTTTAATGCCTGGTACAACTAAAGGTCCATTTGTTTGGACAAATATAATGATGACAACAAAAATAGCTCATAAGAGTTTAATTTAAGAGCTGATATCTAGACATTTTCCATGGTTTTCTTGATAATGATTTTGGTTATTATCAATATCTTACATCTGTCCTTGTATTCTTGTACAACGCCCTGTAAAACCTTAATATAGTTACATGTAAGTATTAATCTATTAAAGAGTGTTTAAAACACCCCCATTGTGGGACTAATAAAGGAATATCTGATCTTATCTCATCTAGCATACGTTGCTGTTTTAATAATTGCTAATGTAAAAGGGCCAGGTGCACACAAGGCCATGACACTAAAAAAAATTAATTAATGTGAGAGAAATTCCCCACATTAAATAAATGGACATTGGGCTTGCAGCCACACTGGGAATAAAAAGGAAATTTAACTAGTATATATTTAATCAGATATTGGATTTAATTCATTGTCTCTGACTAATGGAACATTCCAACAACCCCATAATATTAAGTTAAACTGCAGTAGCTTTATCAAGTGTTAGCTTTAAAACAGCTTTATCAGGAGCCGATACATGGAGAGAAAACAGAAGGACGGTATTTCTGACCTGTATTGTACCTGTAATAGTGCATTTGTCTGTTAAAACGGACACAAACTGGCAGATTCAGCTACTATAATTACCCTTAAAATTCGGTCAGAGAAACACATGAGTGATACATGTATGATGTTGTACAATATAACAACTAATGATGATGAAATCCATTGCCTTCTATGGGAGACCAGGTGTGGCTGTAAGTGGACCAAGTCTATATTTTACTCGTGTTAGAAACCTGTTACTATTCTGACGACCTCACTGAATAAAATGAGCTGCTGCGACCTCTAGGATAATCACAGCCTCATGAAACTTTACAACCATAAACTAGAGACCTAGATCATTCAGAGGGTGTGCAGCTTTCTTAGGTGTATTGACAATAATGGGGTTTCTCAGCAGTTTGTAGAACAGAAGTGCTCGTCATCCAATCACTGAAAATAAAGAAATCTCCAAACTGATCAAAGTTATGAACCAAAATCTCAGCATGGATTATTCTATGTTGTTTCAAAGGTCTTGGCATATTGATGTGATATTCTGGAGAGTTTTTCTTTTTGTTTATTTGTTTTTACCATTTTTATCCATTCTCGGTATGAATAAAATTGCATTACTGAGCACCAAATGTGTGTAGCAAATGGTATCAACCCAAAAATTGCTGCAACAACTTATGGAACAGTTGAACATGGACTGGACTTTAAAAAGCGTCCACTAATGTTATGACCCTTTATTTACCATAACAGGCTTCAATAAATAAATAAATAATTCATTAAGCCACTTTTTATTAGATATTTTTGACCAGAAAAACTTGTCACACAGTGCTGAGCTGCGTCTCAAATTAATCTTCAAGTTCACAGGTTTCAGATGATGTCACCACTTCTATGTGCCATTTATTGTTGACCTGTTATCTCCCCCTAAACATCCACTGCCCACAACCACCAAAAGGTCTTTGAATGGTGAGATTAAGAGTAGTCTCTTAGGTTCAATGTGAGGTATTTAATCTGTGCTCAGTTTGGACCACCATGCTGTTACAGCTTGTTTAGCAATGGCATCATAATTAGCCCCAATGACAACTAAACACATTTCCTCTATCTATCTTATTACTTTTCTCAGCGTGACGAGACACTTAGTAAGAAAAACGTGCAAAGGGGTGTGCTTGCAAACGTACTAAAACCTGCATCAGGTGAGAGTCTAGGCAGGGGAAGACAGTAAGGTCTGTCCCCAAAGAATGATTTATTACTTGACATTGAGCACTGCAGATATTACAACCCTCTGTGGGCTAATACAGCAGTGAACAAGACAAATCAATGCACAGCAGCAAGATGTCTTGACTGGTTAGATGGAATTAGCAAAAATGACACCGTAAAAAAAGATCTGATTAATTTACGGTAAGATACCGGCAACTGTGGTTGCCAGAACTTGAAACCATAAAAAATACAGTGGGTGGGGTTTCTACTGTAAATTTAAATGTAAATATCAGCAAAAACTGTTATTTTTTACCTTTCTTTTAAGGGTTATTGTGTCCTTGTGACATTATGGTAGATCTGCTTTAATTTTAAATTTTAAAAAGTGTGTTTTCTACAGTTTAAAGTTTTGTATTATTTCTTAATTTACTTGACTACGGTGATATTCAGTTTTTAATTGCAGGCCCTATTTCTGATGCAATTTGTGTTTTACTGTAATTTTTTACAGCGTAGTTAGATGTGTGTGTGTCCTATTTTATGTGTTTGTTTTTCTTTTTTAAATCTATCATTTTCAATTCTTCACTTTTATTGTTAAATCTAGTAGTGGCAGGCTGTAGCAACTATTTCAGCATCATTTTTTTAAATTCTGCAATATGCTTTGTGAGGCTTTCTGTAGCAGACAAATAAGGGTACTTTGTGTCAAAATTTGAGTGCTCTAACATAAAAAAAATTAAGTGAATTATAGTTATTGAGACAAAAGCATTACAACCGAATCAGTCTCCGTTCTTTTTTATAATAGATTTTAATCCATTTAATCAATTTGTTGCTGCAGCCTGAGTCATTGTATATCAAAAAGGCATCAATTCTATTACTGATATAATGGTCACATGTACGCTTATGTAATGCAATGGATATTTGCATGCAATACTCACATCTATCTCTCATAATTATAATAATATGCTTTTCAAAGAATAACATAATTTGCTTATGGAAATAAAGCATCTGTGGTTCGTCTTTATGCCGTTACTTTGTTTCCTCTTCCGTGCACGCTCACACATCACACATCATCTGACTGCTGCCTTTACAAAAGAATTTATGAGTCATAGATTATGCAAAATATATGTTTATGTGATTTGCGTATGAAAATAGTGCTTCTGTGTGCTGCGTCTTATGTAATTACAACCCGTCATGCAGTCAAACAGCTTTCAGATGCATCTTAAATGTATTTATACATATATTCATGCTTGTATCACATAAGGTATAAAACCATGTAAACTACAATCTGCATGAGATTGGTCAATGTTGCATAAAAAAGCAAATTGCATGTTAGCTGCATATATGTAATTGTATAAGCTGTCATTTTCATCAAGCTCAAATTCTCAAATCCAGATCTCACACTTCAGCTTCTTCTTTTTTCAACCGTATCACTAACACATAATGAGCATGCTGTTACAAACAGACCACACATCCTGAAACTGTAAAGAAAGCTTTATCTCTTATTGCTGAGAGGTGACGTCCACAGCTGTTGCTTAGATATATTCAATTTGTCGGTGCAGCACTCCACAACACCTGACTGCACTGATGGAGATCTTATGAAACTCTGCTGTTATGTAAGAAATATATGTTTTCCATTTGAATACGACGGTTCAAAGTGGCTTGTCTCTGTGGCATTCTCATTACACTGCATAAAAACTGCCGCGGCCTGCTCCAGACAGACAGAAATCCCTCTCTTGTTTAGTTTCCAAATCGGAAGTTCACCTGAGAGTCAAACAGGTGAACACCGTGTACAGTATGTAATAGTCTCACGTGGAACAACATAAACATGTTGTTAATTTCCTGCTCCCGAGGATGAAGTAATAACACATTAGTGAAGGCAGCTGCTGGCAGCTTTCTTCACTCAGCTCAGATAGCATTGATCTCCTCTTGTTTGTGTTCCTTATCTTTTGCAGTCTTGTTAATCCCCCCACACACTTTCGGGAGCATGTGACAGGACTTGCACCTGTTTAGGCGACTCTTAACCCCTTCCATCACACTACCCACTGTTTTCCTCACAGCAGAGGAAGAGAAGTAGAAAATAAGAGGGTCTAGACAAGCGTTAAAGGTGCTGCAGAGCAGGGCTTTGTCTCTCCAGTCAGGGCTTCTCCACGTAATGAAACCGACAATGTGCGAGACGTTGTAGGGGCCGAAACATAACGCGAACACCAGAAGCGTTCCTAGAGCCATGCCTATGGCCCGGAGGCGCCGATGCCTGTTGATGTGCTGCAGCTTGGACAGAATCCTGATGAAGTTGATGTAGCAGAAACTACTAATCAGGAAAGGGATGCAGAAAAGAACCACGCAGAGCTCCAGACGCACAGGAAGGAGGACCCTCAGCTGAGCCTCGGTGAAATTCTCATAGCACACTTCTTTCTTGGCAGAGTCAGCTGAGGCGTTGTGGCTCGAGGTGGCGTTCAAGTTCTCAGAGCCGATGAAGGGCATGATGAAGACGATGCTCAGGTGCACGAAGCAGAAAATCCAGGAGAAGATGCTGGCGGCGACGGCGTACACGGGCCGGCGCTTCAGGGTGTGCTGGATGGGGAAGGCCACGCCGAGGTAGCGCTCCACGCTGACGGCGGTGAGGAAGAAGGTGCTGTTGTAGATGGTCATGTAGAAGATGAAGCCAGACAGCGGGCAGAGCAGGTAGGGCATGTCCCACAGCATGTTGTTCATCACTTCCTGCATCTTAAAGGGCAGGAAGAGGAGGAAGAGGAGGTCGGAGATGGTGAGGTTGAGGAGCAGGATGTCGATCGGAGTGGGCTTCTGCCTCACTTTCCTGCAGAACGTGTAGAAGGCGAGGACATTGGCCGGGAAGCCCAGCACGAAGGTGATGATGTAGACGGACAGACACAGGCCAGTGTGGCACTCCTGCATGGTGGCGAAGTCACTCAGTCACTCAGTCAGTCAGTTAGGGATCAAGATATGTCACATTATGTCCTTGACTTTGGGGGGGTGGGAATAAAAACACTGCAGCACAGGGAGGTTTGATCCGTCAGGCAGTCAGAACCGCAGGAGACGACGGCTTCTTATTGGGTCAGTGGCCTGGAACAAACCCGGCGAGACAGCGTGGTTTTCCTGTCCCAACCGATAAACCAACGCTCATCGTTTCCTCGAGGGCTTTGAGCGCTGCTGATAAGAGAGAATGGAAAGAGATTACCACACTGCACAGCACACCATTTCTACCTACTGTTCATCTGACACTTAGTTTAAGAGTGCTCTGCTATACTTTTTTAATACACATTTTAGCCTACAAGCTGAAATACCACAAGAGATAAACTCTAATTCCTTTATTCTATATTCTTTCTTAATGTCCTGCTACATCCCTACTTCAGAGTTTATTGTGCAGCTGAATTATCTCTTAATGAGGAGCCAGTGTTTTGGTCTGGCACATGGGTTTGTATACAAACCGTAATGCCGTGTTATTGCTTCCAACGTGTCGTAAATACAGTACAATGATGCTTTTATCATTAACTTCCAGACCCTGTTTTCAGTGCATGCACAAATACTGGACATGTTGTGAAAATGATGACCCTCATAAACGTAATGACTTAACTACACCAGGGAAATGAGTGTCGACAAGATTCAGCTGGCACAGCTTCAAAACACACTTTTTCCCCCCATCAAAACAATATCTGAATCTAATTCCTGCATCTTATTATTATAAAAAGGAAATACAAAATAAAGGAAAAAAAGCTAATTCATTGATTCAAGAGAAAATGTAATTTTAGGGAATAATTATTTTAAGAAAAGCTAGTCTCTTACCCTTTATGTAAACAGCTGCTTCCCATAGAAGTGAGTGAAAGAGGCTCAACTCTTATAGTGCAGTGACCACAGGGGAGTTTTCATTGTTTCTTTACTTCTAACCACATGCCAGTTTGAGCAACCTGAAGACTTCCTCCTTGTCTGGTGGGTTTTTATCAGTCCACACATTCTCACCCCACCTCTTCAAACTTCCTTTTTCTACATTATTTAAAAGAAACGAAGTTGAGAAGAGAGAAAAAAGGAAGAAATTGTGGCTTACCTTATTCCTCTACGTGTTTCTTGGCACACCAACATGTAGTGATTGCTCAACTGTTTTATTTGATCTCCTCTATTCACCAGCCTCCAGCTCCTACCTGCTGTCGACCGGCCCGTCCCCTATTTACATGATAATCTAAACATCCAGCGCGTATAATGGAAATTATGATTAGGGAGATACTGCTGCAATTTATCTCCCACGCTCGCCAAACATGGTTTCCCTGGTAACAACTGGCCTTTTTTGCATTATGAGTGGTGCAGACGGTCCCTGCAAGCCTGTCTGATCACAGGTTATTAAATCATATTTAGTTATCCGTGCCCACTGCTTCTACACGGACGCCTCTTTGTTATGAAAAGGCATTTGACGCAAAAGCATTGACCTGCTGTCGGAGCTCTCCCTCCCTCTTCACAACATGTGAAGAGGCCAGCTATACGCTTCTACAAACAGATGCCAGTTTCTGTTTGAATAGCCATATACTGTACACAGTAATAAAAATAAAATGTGGTTTATTCAGAGAAGACTGTTGAGACTTGCCATTGTGTGATCCAGGGGCGGCGATGGGATTTTTGAACTGGGGGGGGAGGCGAAGCTGTCAGCAAATGATTTCAACTCAATTAGTTATTTTTCCGCTCCATGCCTTAACTCAAATATGTTTTACATTTACAAACATTTTAAATGAACTGTAGTGTATACAACAACCAACCTATTTACATAAATAAAAATAAGTTTGTACATGAAATTCCCAGTGCAGCCAAACAAATTTACTGACTTGAAGCTGACTCAATGAAGGACCCAAAAAACATCTCTCCTCCTTTCATCACCCTGAACATACTGCTGGGCAACTTATTATCTGTCCAGTCTGTCATGTCTTTAGTACCAGTGTTTCCCACAGGATTTTCTGAGAATATGATTGGGGGACCCAAACAAAGTAGGGGGGGGGGGGGGGGGGGGGGGCTCCTCTGGATAATTTTTTGTCCTAAAAGCCTAAATTTGGTGCCTCTCACA